>NW_009970723.1:5817821-5845370 GCF_000747805.2 Chaetura pelagica
AGGGAAAATAGACAAGCAGTGGTTAGCTGTAACAATAGGGAGGGAGCTGGTATTAAAACACTGCCCTTGTCAATATATGCCAGCCAATTTAATCTGAAGTACTATTGCTCAGCTCTGTAAGGACCTTGCATGATAGATGTGAAATGAGAGTGCAAATGTAGCAGGTACTTACTCTATAGTCTTGTTCGTAGAACTGTAATTAGCTCCATGTCTTTTTCAAGCAGTGCTATTACTATTTTTATTTTTGTTCACCCTTCAATCCTACCCAAACAGTCACAGTGCTTTTTGGACTGCTGATATTACTTGCTAGATGCTTAGAAAAAGTGATATTAAAAGTAGATATGCAGTTCTGTAACTACTTGTATAAACAATCTGTGATGTGCAACTAAAATGTCAAGACAACAGCTCCTTTGATTAGCCTTATCCAAATGCAGTTTCCATTAGCTCTCCCTTTGAAATGAAGTAGAAAGAATCATAAGAAGAAATGTGTGTGCCTATGTGGGCACATGTACCTTCTTTCTTGCTTTCATCTAGGAGGTTGAAAACTGAAAACAAACTCAAGTTCAGTGTCATCGTTCCAATGATCCTGTCATGTTTCTGGGAAGTTAGAGACCTTTGGTATCTCCTATACTCATATACCTTCTTGAGATGCTGCATTTGGAACTAATCACCTTGAAAACCAATGGTCATTTGAAATAAAATAAAGTATTGTAAGCTGTAAGGGCAGAGATTCTGCATTTGCAAACCAGCAACTATAATGATACATTTAAGGTAATGCAAAGTAAAGGAGGCTGAACTGCAAAATTACAGGTCCTGTTTCCACCGGTTTAGTTATGAGAATTGCATCAAATCACAATAGTTATTTCTGAGCAAAATTTTTCAGCTCGGCTTTGCATTTCCATCTTCTGCTGGCCTCACGGACTCTGGAAAATATTGTCCTTTAGATTTTTTAAAAGATTTCTTACGTTTTCATTAGTTTAACAAATTGTTTCTGAAAATATTTTCTGGCTTATAATGTTGTGATTGTATACATCAACAATATACAGAATGAATTACCTTTTATAATTGCTTGTGCTTTTTGAAAAGATGCTTTTTAACACCCAGCATTTTTATTTTGTCATCTGTGTTGTTTTTTCTGCACGTGTTTGGTCTTTATGGAATCCTAATTTTAAATGTATTCTCTGAATCATCATTGTGGTCTCATTAAACATTCTTCCTGATTCCTTCAACTGTTTTTCTTCTCTTCACTGTTCTTGGTAATTTTGTTTTAAGACATACTCTCATTTTTATTCTGATCCCTCTTTAAACATATACCCATGTCAGATTTCTTTGGTTTTGTCTTTCCTACAAAGATGATCACTATGATTGAGTGGGTCCAGTGTTCAGTTGCTACATCTTGAACCAGGTTCTGTGCAGTGCTTGGGAGTATAGCAGTAAGTTCTTCATCTGTTGTAGTTTTTCTGACTAGTGGGTCCATGGCTCCAGGATTTATGATGTCTAAAAGAACTGTTATTTTCCTGGCTCATCTTAATATTTGTCATCTGCTTTTATAATATTTCTTATTTCTGTTGCCATTTTGTACCATGCTCATTGTCACTATTTTGGTTAGGTGATCAGTTGTGTAGATACCATACCCTTCCTACTTAGGCAAAATACTTTGGAGTAGAGATTCAGATTTCTACTGAATTCCCCTTAGTCAAGTTGGACTTTTCTTCAACATTGCAGCCCATGCTGGCAACCTTATATGGTTTGCATCACAGATTTACAACTGTCTATTATATTTTCCTTTCAACAAGATTTTCAGCTGCCTGTTCTAGTTATACCACCATTTAAAGCCACTGCAACTTGTTCTTTGTAATATTTGCAAAGTTTCTTTTTCAAAGCAAAAGCCAGATCAGCACACACTGGGAAATACAATAGAAATTATAATTGTTTGAAGTCAGATTTCTTCTCGTGAGCTCTCTTCAGTGACCAATAAAAAAATCTACTGGGGCTGTTAAAGTGAGTTTAATTACCAGCAGGTTTGCTTTGTGGAAGCTGGACAGCATATAGATGACTGCTGATGGGAAGTGCATTGAAACACTGGCAGGGGCTGGCTGCTCTTACTGTGGAATCTCCTTCCAAGTTGCCCTCAAACCACAACAACTCAAGACTTTTCAGACAGATAATACCCTGCACAAAGGATCTGGTTCTGCCTCAGTACAGTAAACTGTGCCATATCATGTCTTCATGTTTTACTTCCCTAACTAGAGAAAACTCAGTTATGCTTCCTAACTTTCAAATTTGTGTAGTCCAGTTAACTTTCATGTAGACCACCCACAGTGTGACATTGACAATGTTTAGATTTCCTCTACTGTAAAGTGAAGTCCTTGGGCAATGCTGAGTCAACTGACTAGCCATTAAAAATAATAATTAAAAAAAAAAAAAGTCTTTGCATTAGAACTTCAGACTCAGACATTTCCAATTTTACAGAAGACAGTTTCAAAATACTTGATGCAAATATTGTTTCTAATGTCACAATTTTGTACCCTGCAATCTGTTGTATGCTAATTAAAATTAAGTATTGATACAGACTGGGGGATGAAGGGATTGAGAACAGTCCTGATGAGACTGACTTGGGGGACTGGTGGATGAAAACATGAACATGATCTGGCAATGTGTGCTTGCAGCCCAGAAATCAACCATATATTGGGCTGTATCAAAAGAATCATGGCCAGCAGCTCGAAGGAGGTGGTTCTGCCCCTCTTCTCTGCACTTCTGAGACCCCACCTGGAGTACTCTGTCCAGTTCTGGAACCCTCAGCATGAGAAGAACACAGACCTGTTGGAATGGGTCCAGAGAAGGGTCACAAAAATTATCAGAAGGCTGGAGCACCTCTCCTACTAAGATAGGCTGAGAGAGTTTGGGATGTTCAGCCTGCAGAAAAGAAGGCTCCAGGGAGACGTCATAATGGCCTTCCAGTACCTGCAGGGGGCCTATGAGAAAGATGAGGACAAAAGTTTTATCAGGGCCTGTTGGGATCGGGCAAGGGGTAATGGTATTAAACTAAAAGAGTCTAGATTTAGACTAGATATAAGGAAGAAAATTTCATTATGAGGGTGGTGAAACAGTGGAACAGGTTGTACAAGAATGTGGAGAATTTCTCATTGCTGGAAACACTCAAAGTCAGGCTGGATGGGGATCTGAGCAACCTGATCTAGTTGAAGATGTGTCTGCTGATTGCAGGAGGGGTTGGACTAGATGACCTTTAAAGTGGCTTCCAACCTAAATTTTTCTATCATTCTATGAGAAAGGAAACGTGATAGACGTATAGACTACTGAATTTAAAATAATAATTCTAGAAATTAATCCATTTAATAGAAGAAGTTAATGAATTAAAGACGGATAATTAAGGCAAAGAAAATAAGGAACCTTAAACAGTCTTGTATTTGTATTCAAGTCATGTCCTCATTGGAGTCTTGTGATGACACTTGAAACTGATGCGTGAATTGTTACGAAGTTTACCTGCAGATTAAGTAGGTAAATGTGAGTACTTTTCAGTGAGGTTTATACTAACTAGAAAAAGCATGACTGAGCATAAGCAACTCATACCTTCAGAGAGAACACACTCAGGAAAACCCAGCACAGTCTTGGGGAGCAATGGTCTGACACCCTGCTTTGCTTTACTTTAGAGACAGGACAGTCAACAAAGGGGACACAACCACCTGGCAGTGGGGTGACAAAGCATGCAGGGCGCTCCGGCCATTCACGGCAGTCCTGGGTTCAGCTCATCTTGCACTGAGATGCAGCTGGTCTCCATGGGAACTAGCATCTTCCCCTCCGCCAGAGCCCTGAGAGCTGAGATCACTGGCTCTGCTGCTGAGTAGCTACCACTACAAGGGATGGAAACGAGACATGATGCCTTCCAATATTCACTGTTTTTTCCTGTCCAATAGTTGGGTAATGCAAGCTCTTAAAGTGGGAACACTAAAATTAACAGGCTCTGTTACTTTTTCAGCTTGCACAAGGGCAGCCATGTACCTCATCGAGCTTTCAGAACTGGAGGTTGGTGACCAAGCTAGCAATCGTTTTCCTTCCCCACTTCTATCTGAACACATCTGTTTTTTTCTGAGCAAATCACTTTCACATGTAATCTGGTTTAGTCATCCAGAAAATTATAACCACAGAAACTAAAATTCTTGTCTAGAAAAAATGTTAGACATAAATACAGAGCAGGGAGGGAAGTGACCTGGAGTTCTTCCCTTTGATTTCAAATGACAAGAAAATGTTT
Source organism: Chaetura pelagica (assembly GCF_000747805.2). Lineage (NCBI taxonomy): Eukaryota > Metazoa > Chordata > Aves > Apodiformes > Apodidae > Chaetura > Chaetura pelagica. The sequence continues at coordinate 5,822,092 of NW_009970723.1, forward strand.
AGTGTGAAAATATCAATAGGAATCAACTGGAGAAGTCCTTGTCACATTCTGCTTCCTTGAATTGAATGCCTAATTTTCTTGCATGCAGTTACTGTTTGCCTGATATCATAGGTCTTCCTGTGAAAATGCATTCCTTTATGGTCAGCATCCAGCAGTCCTGGATGTTAGCCTCCAGGCAGGGTATATAATCCTGGAGCATGGATCATGCTGCTGGATGGAGCTTGAACACCAGTGTGTGGGTAAACCGATTTAGGGTCACTAAACTTTGCACAAGGTAAAAGTACAATCTATCAGTACAAAGTGTTGCTTTTTAAAGCACATATATCTTGAAATCTCACCATAGGAAGCTCTTATATCAAAAAATAAATTTGTCATAAAAAACATACTTAAAGTATACTCACTCTCTTTCCAATGGCACTGACTTTCAATAGCTATGTAAGTGTAAGTAGCCTTCTTTTTAGCACAGTTTCACCTGATGAAAAAGTTTTAAAATCCAGAGTTTTTCTGTTCAGATTGGAATCCTCTTTTTACTTACCATGACAGGTATTTACTTAATTAATCTAAGCTTACTGGCAAGCTGTTTTCAATTACTACTATAACTGACATTTCTGACTTCATCTACCTCAGAATGCAGTACAAAAGGTCAGAAAATTCAAGTTATACATTCTACCAATGTGTTTTTTCTTTGTAATAAGTTTTATGATATAATAGGCAAGAAATTTTTCTTTCCAGTGTCTGTAAATGTACATTGCAATAATTTCTGCAATATGCTGAAACATTTGTGTTGCTGGAAGTTCTACATGGAGAGAAATAAAACAGAAAATGGAAAAAACAACAAAACAATATTTTTATCTCTGGCAAAAAACATTCACTTTGCTGTAAAAACAAACATGCACACACAGAAAATCTGAACAATACAGTTCCTTCAATTTTTACATTTTTCTTTGGAAATACATTCCTAGCAATGTGATTCTTCATTAATAACATTAAAACAGAGTTACTCATAAAATGTAGAGTACAATACAGAGTTACAATGTGTTAAATACTGTGATGAAGACAAAACATTTCTGCACAGCTGTAAAATTAAGATCACAAGGGACTTAATTTCCTGCTTACACTTTCTGAACTTTTAATTAAAACAACAGTGCAGGATTACAAACGCGGTTCAATTCTGAGAGACGTTCAGTGTCCAGAGCAGCATGTGGCTATCTTAAATAGTCTATATTTTTATTATTTTTTTATTATTATAATATTTTTTTTCTGGACCATCCTGCTAGGTACTTCTGCTAAGGGCTCAGACCTGCTTCCAGACTGGTCCTTGGCAGGAGTTCTTGGAAGCACAGACTGGGTCCAGGCACGCGAGTATATACCCATAAAACCTGTGTTGCTCCTCCTCAACAGACAGGACAGGCCCACAGCGTGTTAGATGGGTATCCATTCAACACCCCCAAAGGTCACCAAAGCTAACTGTTGGTGAACTCAGATATGATTGCGAGGTACATGACCAAAGAGCAGGAGGGCAGACTGCAGAAGGATTGAGTTTAGAAAAGACTCCAGGAAATGTCACTCTTGCATGGCCAAATGCCAGCTGATACTGCATCTCCATTTCAAGTTAGACAGTAAAGGTACTAATCCCTTCAATTACCAACTGCACAGAAACACTGTGCAAGAGAACTGCATTCTAGAAACTGAGTTGCATTCACTGCAAAAGTGATTTTTTTCTCCTTGGATAGAAAGTGTTGTGTAACATTAAAGGAGCTCCTGGCACTTGCTGAGGCTCTTCCTGAAAGCACTAGCTTTTGTCTGAAGCTATTGAAGCCATGATCCTATGGAGAGAAATGAAACCTCCTGAAGGCCAATGGTTCTTCTGGGCAGTCCTTGCAGGATGGCAGCACCGACTTGTTTTTCATCTGTTAAAGGAACCTGCTGTGACCCGTATTCCTCCCACGTCTCACAGGACCACCTCCAATGCACCATTTCCACCACTAAGATTTACCTCCTCTGACTCAGTCGATGGTACAGAAAGCTTTGTCCCCTTGCAAGAATATTACTTTAATGACTTTCTGCTGCTAACACTGGCAGCATGAAGTACCTGAGAGCAGATTTTTCTGAGCCGTGCCTAGATAGACTTTTGTCTCCCAAGTGCAACAAAAACTCCAGTGGGGCAAGGAGATGCCAGGGCTGCAAACACAAAAACATCGGCTTCAGTCTGCAAGGGCTCACTTTCCCTATCTATTCTACTTCAAACAGCTCAATGGAGATAATTGCTACTTGCAGACACTCATCCTTGTTTACCCATTTTCCTACAATCTGTAGCAACCTGTTTCTTTCAATGTTTGCAAAGATCCTTTCAGTGATAAAAAAACACAACCCTGATATATATATATATCTATATATATATATATAAAACTTGCCTCAGACCCAAATTCCGTAGATGAAACCTACACTGTTAAAAATTAGGTGTGTCAGTGAATGGTTCACAATCAGTCAAACACAAGGAAACAGGTAAGCTTTGCCTGGCAGTGCTGACTACATGCATTTGCTCTCATTAGCCCATGCTATTTTGCTGCTGTTTTCCCACTGTGAAAATTGCTGTATGAATCCACAGTGGCTCTTCCAGCTGAAAACATATGCATTACTTTAAGTTTCTTGGGACTAGCAGTGATTTGTACCTTAGTGACATGCTGCGTCATTTCAGGGAAAGCGATATGATATGAAATGTTATTTAAAGTATAATGAGGTAATAGAAATAAACCTGACATGGTATAGAATTATCCTGATCATGAAAAACTGATGGCCATCATTATATGGTGGCCATCAGGTATGAAACAAGGTGGGGAAAACACTGGGTGAAACACAGGTATTTGTAGAAAACTCATATTTTAAAACATTTCCCTGTTTTTACAAATGATATCAACTGAAAAGGAACCTCACCTACAGCCATAGGCAGAGATTCTTCCTCACTGCAGGTGATTTTGCTGAAGATCTGTAAAGTTGGTACCACCTTCAGCTAAGCTGTGTTTTCTCTGGCTGGCCTTTCACCTGAGCTCATAAAATAAGCCACAGGAAGCCACGGCAAGAATGAGAAAGAAGGAAACTAGACGAAACACCTCTTATTTGGCAGAATATAACACTGATATTTTGGAAAGTAAAATTTATTTATTTTTTTTCTAGAACCGTTGCAGAAATTATCCTGTAGACTGAATGGATGCTAGGAAAAAGGCAGTGTGATCCTTTTTTGTTGATTCAGTTTTCTGGATGAGATGTTATCTCACAGCACCACTCAAACCTGACTCCCAGACAGATTTTCCCCTTGATACACTAACTCTAATTTTTTAGTGAAGTTCAAGGTTAGGCAAGTAACACAATATCTAATTAAAAAGACTCTTCTCTTAGGTTCAGTTTTGTTTCTGATCCTATTTTACTTCGTTTTCCTTTGTAGTGCTATTGCACATGGAGTGAGATTAAGGTTGTGTTAAATTTCAGTTTCTGCACGTGCACTGGGTGTCTGAGCTCCTTGCTACAACAAATGAAGCTCTTGTCACCAGCTGATGGGACTCCAGCAAGTGGTGCGGATGGTGACCCATTAAGTGCCTGTGGAAGGAGGAGCTGCATCACCTCCTGGGCTCTGCTCCCTGGATCTCCATGGGCTACAGTGAGCGATGAAGCACTGACCATGCAGGCAAACCATAATATGATCTGGTGTGTGCTCAGTCAGCTTCTTGCCTGTGAGCTCCATAGTGAGTGAATCAGTGGAGCAATTCCCAGAGGTGCTGTTTTCTGTCTACTTCTGACCTCACTGTAGTTACTTGAAAAACGGTGTCCCCAGCTAACTGTCCAGGTTCTTCCACAGCCGTGGGGAGAGAGGTGTTTGCAGGCAGGGAAGCAGGTTGACATTGTGACTTTGGTGCAAAGAATCACTTCCTGGAGGTGCTCAGCTCTTTCCATCACCTCTAGAAGGCTTCCCAGACATCTGGGTTTCACTATATACCAAAATTAAAGGCCAGCATGATGAAACTCACCCTGAGTCAGACTCTCTGAAGCAAAGGGACTTTGACAGGCTGGAGACATGGGCCAGTGCCAACCTCATGAAGTTCAACAAGGCCAAGTGCAGGGTTCTACACCTAGGTTGGCACAACCCCAGGCATAAATACAGGCTGGGGGAAGAATGGCTGGACGGCAGTCCTGAGGAGAAGAACTTGGGGGGTGGTAGTAGATGAGAAGCTTGACATGAGCCACCAGTGTGTGCTGGAGCCCAGAGAACAACTGCATCCTGGGCTGCACCAAAAGAAGTGTGGGTAGCAGGGCCAGGGAGGTGGTTCCGCCCCTCTGCTCTGCTCTGGTGAGACCCCACCTGGGATATTGTGTACAGTTCTGATGCCCTCAGCACAACAAAGATCTAAACGTGTTGGAAAGGGTCCAGAGAAGGGCCACAAATATGATCAAAGGGCTGTATCACCTCTGCTATGAAGACAGGCTGAGAGAGTTGGGGCTGTTCAGCCTAGAGAAGAGAAGGCTCTGGGAAGACCTTATAGCACCTTCCAGTACTTGAAAGGGGACTACAGGAAAGCTGGGGAGGGGCTTTTCATCAGAGAAGATAGTGATAGGACCCTCTTGAACTGGAGAGCCCAGCACTGGACACAGTACTCCAAGTGCGGTCTCACCAGGGACGAGTAGAGAAGGAGAAGAACCTCCCTCGACCTGTTGGAGACTGGTAGTAGGGTACCCTACTCATGGCAGGGGGGTTAGAACTAGGTGATTTCTAAGGTCCCTTCCAACCTTCATGATTCTATGATTCTATGATTCTGTGTACTGGCAATAGCTACAAGAACCTCACTGGAGCTGGTGTAGAAGCATTATTTCAGTGCAAGGTCTTCTAAGTCTTCCAGGCCAGTTACAATGCATCCATGGGGAGTGGGAAATGGATCACTGCTCTAATTTCTTGCTGTTGGCTGCATGGAGGGCTGATGGCTGCCAGCACCTCCTTGGGGAACCAGCTTCACACAGAGTGGCTGAGGCTGCAAGCAGCACTGGGGCCTGTGGCTTTCCATGTCTTTGGTTTCAGCAGATAAAGTGCCAGGCAGCTGAGGGCAACCTATGCCTGGTAAACATGGCAGCACCTGAATTAAAGATGCTACATATATATGAAAGATTTTCACGTATTAAAAGTGTGATAGGGATTATGGCTAAGATCTAATTATTTGCTGACCCCACTTCACTCTGAAGTCAACTCAGTGGCCATGGTTATGTCAGAAGCATCATTTGGATCAGGTCCCTGCACCTCTCTGAGGAGGCCCAGGTACCCATAGCCTGCAAATAGCAGCCAGCAGCATTCAAACCCCACATGATGCTTCTACTTGCAACTTTCAATTAGGTGACTCATTTTGCTATAGTCACAACATTATATAATGGTGTACAAGGGCTGCTGGGACAAGTGAAATGTGCAAGGTTTCTTCTAACAATCCTCTATACACAGACATTCAAGTACTCTGTATTGTAGAGAATACCTTGATCAGTATATGAAACATAACTTGATGCTTCTCAAAGACTGCAAACACATACAAATAAAAAGAGGAAGCGTACAAACAGATATGTCATCCTGATGTTTAATATTACAGCTTTGAGATCTCTGGTTGTGTTAGCTGTATTTACTGCCTGTAAACAGTCTTTCCTGTTTAAGTATATTCATTGCAGCTTCCTGGAGCCAGCATTGCTCAATATTCATTAAGCCTACAAATGAAATGTGAAGAAATAATATTGGATAATCTAACTACCCTGCCATCTGTTCCTCAACTTGAAAGTACCAGAGCATCATGCTGTTTGTTGTTTTTTTTTCTCAAATACTCATTGCAGACAGCAAACCACTACAGCACCTCAGGCACACAAGCTTTGGGATGGCACCCAAAAATCAGACTGTTTTATTGCAAAAGCTCCAGAACAGTTGGAAATTCAGCAAGAACACAAAAGAATTGTTTTCTGCTAAATGTGCCCCACTTTGTGGTCACGTGTCTGCATGGTGCTGCCAAACCTGACCCCCGGGAGGCAACGGGTCGCGGGGCAGGCGGCGCGGGAGGGTGCTAGGAAATCTGCAAAGGTGGTACTAGACCTTCAAGGCTCTTAGTTAGTTAGTCTGCCCAGAAGGAAATCGATGGTGGTGTGAGAGCTCTTGCGAGTTGTTTTGTTAGGTTGATGCAGCCAGAGCCATCCCTTTTGAATGATTTGATAGAAGTTTCCCTTAGGTTTCACGGAAGAATTCAGTTTAAAACCGAAGATACTCAATTATCATCTTGGCGACCGCAGTAAAAAACATGGAAATTATTCTTTAATAACTTCTAGGAGTAACTCCAAACTTTGGAACCTCAGTACAAGCCAATGATGTTAATACTTGGTACCACAGCATATCCCAGAGATTGGAAGAGTGACTAAGGGCATATTGCCTTTCTGTGCTGATTATCCAAGGGGATAATTAAAATGTAGGTAACGTTAAAATACAGATAAAAATTTCCCTATCAAGAAGAAGTAAACCAAGCCCTCAGTGTCATATGGCACTATCCCTAGAGATCCATTGCCTGGTGGGAAATGTTACTCTGAAGAGAAGGCCATTAAAAGGCTACTTTTAGTGCAGAAGTCACTTTTTTTTTTTCCTTTTTTTTTTTTTCCCCAGACACAGTGAGTCAAGGTTAAAGGGGCACAAAGGCCATCTTTGTACTCTCCTTTTTAAGCTGTTGTAGCTGCAGATCTGATTATTGCTGTAAAGGATCACCTTTCATAATTGCAGCAAAGGATCACCTTTGCTGAGGGGTGAATTTCATCCTAATGTAGAGGCTCCAGTCCTTCCTCCAGGGATACAAAAAGGTCCAAGATGACTGTCAGGAAAGGTTAGCGACCCCTATTAAAACAAATAGATTTTGCAGAACACTTGGAATGCCCAGTAACTTTTGTTACTTTTTTGTGGCTTCTGTTACAGCAGGATTCACTTCTTGATCTCTGCAAAATGTTCTGAGCTCTGTAATTCCTTAGTATTATGATGACCACATCAGGTTAACTGCAGTGAAGCTGTGCTAGAGCAATGTCAGTAAATGAGAAGAAGCATCTGGCTAAGAAAGGTAATAGGAACAGCTAAGGGAAGGCATATATGACACTGAGAAGTAGTAAAATATTCTTTTGGAGGAATATGTTGTAGAGAATCTCTGCCTGTTTTTCCTGTTGATGTCTGTCTTTGCCTACCCCACTCCTACAATGGCAGTAAATTCTTGTGTAGCTAGTAATTACTGATTACTTTTCATGTGCAGATTCATCCTCTCCCATTCTCCAAAGAAACCTATCACTATGTGTCTTATATTATTTTCTAATGGTTATGAGAAGTTTTCTGCCATACTGCAGATTATCTTTAAAGCCACTATATGTAGTAGTTTAGAGTAATTTTGACTTATGTCTGATGGATACTTATATGATAGCGCAAAGGTTTAGAACAGAAGTAGTATCACATTGGTGTTTTAAAGATGTTCATAAGAAGTCTGCTCCATTAAATGATTTACAAGGAGAATAAAAGGTCAAGGAACTTGTTCATATTTTGTCCCTGTAGTCTGAATGTCTATTGCACTCTGAAGTCTCAGAAAACTTTGAACAAAATCAAACCAAACCGTACAGCAGCTAATTGCACCTCAAGGCATTTTTTTAAAGGTTACAGCTGGAGCTGGACAGGAACTGGGAGATCTGATGAGATACCCACCCCTCCCCATGCACCATGGGAATTGCAGGTGCTAGAGCTGAACTTTGCAAGTTGAGCTGCAGACTGTTGAACTTTTCATTTGTTACACAACAACAATAATAAGAAGAAATATCCTGCGTGAAAAAAAGGTCCAAATAAACTTCTTCATTGGTATATTTCAAGTTCTGGACTTAGGCATGTCAGTACATTGCTGCATATTCTGAGACCACCTAAAACAAGACAAGGAAGCTTATTCAAGGGAGTAATAATTACTTGAAACATACACTGTGTTCTGACATGTTTTGTATCCTCATGTGAGGCATTCAGCCTAGACACCACCAGTTACTACTTGGAGCATAGGAGGTTCGAGTTGAACATAAGGAAAAACTTCTTTACTGTGAGAGTGATAGAGCACTGGAACAGGCTGCTCAGAGAAGTTGTGGAGTCTCCTCCTCTGGAGACATTCTAAAGCTGCCTGGACATGTTCCTGTGTGATGTGCTCTAGGTGATCCTGCTCTGGCAGGGGGGTTGGACTAGAAGATCTTCAGAGGTCCCTTCCAAACCCAATCACTCTTTGAATCTGTGACTGTGAGCAAAATCTTCAGCAATGCTGCAAGGTTGGTTGCTTCTGTGAGGGAAAAGGTCATTTAAAATTGCACTATCGGTCTGTAGTTCATGGTGCCCACAGGACAGTTTATATGTCTGTGTGTCTGTCTACCTACATGGGGAATTCTGACTCCCCGTGAGTCTTACATTAACACAACATGTATGTGCATATGCGTATAAGCAATGTCATCCTGTGCAGCAGCAGATACCCTGAGATGCTGGAAGCATTACCTCAGTTATCAGCTACTCCTCCCACCCCTCTCCCATATATTGCCAGCTCCACAGCAGGGCTGTGCAAAAGGATTGCATAGCCTCCCCAAGCCTCCTGCTCCATTCTTTAGCATAGCTGAAATGTTATGATATGCTGGGCTGTAAATACAGCAGCTTGCATGCAGACACATGGTCAGCTCAGATGTCTCTTCAAGAGAAAATGAGACCTGCAGAGGAGAGGCAGTAGGAATGTGACAAAAGAAAGCACAGACAAGCTGTATTACCAGCCCAGCCAAAGCTTGTTTGCCTGACACACTGAAGCTTCTGCTGTGCAAGGGTTTGACAACATCATTGCGAATATGAGGGACTTGGTGGATATGTTTCTGCTGCACCACCCCCAAGAGAGTAACAAGCATCTGCCTAAAGCTCTCAACTAGCTCCAAGGACTCACTGAGCTGTTGACTGGGAAGGAGCAGAAAACAGTTCCAGCATCCCATCTGTCTCCCCTACACCACTTGGTACTTACGATCAATAAACACAAATGTCCAACTTAGTGTTTCTTGCTGGTACCTTTCAGCTGAGTTCAGGCTTGGTGTTGCCAGACTGGCCCCAAATGTTCCTGCTACAGCCCCTTCAAATTTCTTGCCAAACCAGATGAATAGCTGCGTGGACAACCAGCAGAGCTGTGGGAAGGTAATCAATGCTGAACTCATTCTCCAAATGCTTTATGTGCTTTCATAGGTAGTGGGAAAGTCAATACCCAAACAGGAGACCATTGCCACATGTTGTCATGCTCTTCTAAGCAATTGTTTTGACTTGCAGATGGCTTTTCCTTCCACTGTTTTTTATGACAATGCAAGCCACACACTGTCAGGCTCTGTCCAGATGACATTATGCATCATGTTTCTTGTAGGCCCCCGTGGCTAAATCTAGAGAAAGCAGGCATTAAAGAACCAAATCCAGGGGTGGATATTGATAAGTTAATAAAAAAAAACCTTGATAGGTTAGGTAAGATCCCTGCATTATAGTGGCAGGCAAGAAGAAGGAAATTACCAATGCTGAAATTCCTCTTACTTAACTTCAGTCCTCCAAAAGTCATTTGGTCTAAACTAGTTATTTGGGATGCAGCCTCAGTTAATGGAGAGACACACCTATTCAAAATATGATCTGTGCCTTCATCAGAACATGTGTCAGCTGGGAGAGATAAATTACCTGTTGAATGTACACATTCCTCCATATAGGGATCAGCAAGGGTCTCTGACCAGCCATTTATACATTGATTTAGTGTAATAGTCTCTAAAGGTGCAGGAACTTAAGCCTCATTTTCCAAGGATGATTTAGGCAGCAAACCAGATCATGGCCTTATAAATCAAGAAACTAAGGCTCCTATATACCTATGGCCTCTGAAAGTAGGATCCAAGCTTCTAAATTTCTTGATCACAGCTACTTTTTAAAGACATTGAAATTAATGGCCCTAGCACTGCACTGCAGCAGCTTCAAGCAATCTGATAATTTGAAAATGTAACTGAAGGATTAGTTTTTGTTTTAACTTGGACTCCAACAAGGAACATATTTGGTGACCCAAACATTTCTGTAATTTTCACATAAATCTCTCAGTGGAGCATATCAAGTAATTTTCTGTAATTTCAATTTTTGATGGAATATAATGCCTTTTAAAATGGTGATGCTGCATATTGTGGAGCTCTTTCTCCCCCTTGTAACCTGTGGAAGAGGATGGTGATCTCAGCTCTTTCATTCCTCCACAGAAGGAACCCTGTGCTCTGAAGCATTAATTTTTGAACTATGCACATCTATATACCAGACTGGGAAGTCAGAACCAGACTGAGGTTTATACAGCCCACTTCAGGAGCCTTCTGCTTGTAAAGACATGGTGAGAATGAAATTTTTAGGCAGAGGCCATACCTAAGCTTATATCCTTTATGAATAAGGCTATTGTATACTATAGTTATGTAAGCTCCAGAAAGAAATGTTCAAGAGCACTCAGTCCCTAGGAGCTGTTGCCAGGTTTATGGATCTCAAGGTTTGCCAGGGTGTTTGTGGTTTGTCTTTCCTGCACTGAACAGTAAGTCCTTTCAGCAGCTGCTTATTGAGAAAACACATCTGGAATATTGCACAAGGGCTAAATGTCACACATCTTTCTGTACTTCAGGAATTAAAATCCTGAAAATTATTTCAGAAACTGCAATCTCTCAGGACTTTCAAGTCCTACAATCAGTGACTAAAAAGAATAGGGAAAAATGCAGAAAAATGCAAAAACAAAGGAAAAGATAAAAATGATCATGCTGGCGTATCCTAATCAGATGAGCCTGAATAGGGTTATAATTAGAAATTGTACACAATTTCAAATACAAATGGAAATGGAAAGAGATCAGGATAAAAGAAGAAAATACAGTAAGAGGAATTGCCCAGTCACATGCCCTACCTACAATGCACTATATGGCCAACAGAATAAGGACCCAGGAAAATAATGGAAATGCCCTATTGCCTTGAGGTACATAATAAAAAATCTGTGGAAACACTATATGCTCACATTACCAAACCATACTAGTTACCAACTCAGCTGCTAGATCTTGGGAGATGACATTAGGAATAGGGGGCAAAGAGTTTGTATGTGGAAGCATGGAGAACATACACAGACTCTCCAAAACTACAGATACAAGCAAATTTAGGAAGTATTTAAAAGAAACGTAGCTATAGTGCTTAGTGACATGATTTAAGCACTGAATGGGTAAATGAAGTTATGGTGAGAGGATTTAGGTTATGGTTGGACTTGATGATCTTCAAGGTCCCTTCCAACCAGGACGATTCTATGATTCTGTGAGAAACTCTCATACAGATGTAGAGAAAAATGATTCTTCAAGTAGAAAAGATAGCACTAAGTATGAGCAAAATGCACAAATACCCAACAGAAAATTAGAAACAAAAGACTTCTGGAGAAAAACTTCCTAATAGTAAATTCTCAATATATTGAGACATTTGCAATAACTACAGCAAGGGAAATTATTGTGACAGAGTTTGCAAACAAGAGAAGTTAAGTGAAAATGTACCATATTGAGCAGGCAAGGAGTAACTCATAGAAAGAACTTTAAAAGAATACAGACCAGGCCAGACACATCTGAGGAAAGAAAGCTATTTGTAAAGTTGCCATTTAGCCGTATGTGAGAACACAGACTTTATGGTAAAATAGTGAACTTCAGAAGAAGACTTGGTACATGCACTGTCTTGCATCTCTCTCTACTACCAACATACGTGAACATAATCAGCATCTAAAAGATATTTAGAAACTTTAGTTTTTCCTTTTATTTGTAACCTTTTAGTTCATAGTGGGAAAACACTTGACTGTTCCTGCTGTTCCAAAGCCATTATGCTTGAAAGACAATAAAACTGTAAGAGCAGGCCAGCAGGGATAAAATCTGTGTGTTTCAGGGCTGTAACTGAATGTTCATCTTCAAAAAGGCTACATTGACACTTCTGTTTTTTTTTTCTCCATTTGTTCCTCTTGGTGGGAGTGCTGAACACTGCCAGCAGAAATTACTTCAGAGGCAGCCAAAGTGACCATTGCAGTGGGACACCTGAGCTGGCCACAGCAGTGGAGCAGTGCCAGTGTCACAAGCTGTTTGCTTTAAATGACTATATTTTTAATCTCAATGAAATATGAAATATACCTTACTTGGGGACGCAAGCTGGGATATTCCTTTAAATAAAACAACCAGCAACCCTCTCCCACAAAAAGCACAACAAAAAGCCCACCTTCTTAAATATTGTGTAATAGAAGAGGAAGAAGAAAGCTATTGATATAACCAAAGAATCAAGAATTCTCCAATTGGTACCTGTTCTTATACAAGATGCATTAATTTTCCTTAACTGTTTATCTGCCATTACTTTCCATCTGTAGAATCCTAAATTATCATCTTCATATTTTTTTAAACTGTTCATGGTTCTGCAGTGCATTGGATAAGAATCTTTAGATGTTGCCTGAATTCTAAGTCTTGCATAAGTTGTCAGGCAATGTGCAATTACAATAAATAAATAAATAAAATATTTTTCAAAATTCCATGTTTTGGACGGAATCATTTTGCAAAACAGAGTAATGTGAAAGATAAAATGTAAGCTTTGGCCAGACTCATTCATGGAGTAAATGTGCATGTTCAGCAATTGAGCTGCTCTCTGGATCATTCAGTCCACTGATGCCACAGCTTACTGTGGGCTGGATATAATGTCCCTGAACACTTAGATGTGATTTGAGGTTGTCCACTACTTCTACTTTTACAAGCTCTTGTGGAAGCCAAGCAAAACATTATTTTGAGTGAATGACAGTCCTGATATAATGGGCTATCACTCTGCATGTTGCCACAAAGGCAGTGCTAGGATGCACCTACCCTACTTACAGCTCCCAGAAGCTCCCCAAGCCACTGGAAGAGCTAAGTGACCTTTTAGTATCTTCATTATCTTCTTCCATCTCAGATTCATTACAAGAACTTCCTTTCCTTTCCTTTCCTTTCCTTTCCTTTCCTTTCCTTTCCTTTCCTTTCCTTTCCTTTCCTTTCCTTTCCTTTCCTTTCCTTTCCTTTCCTTTCCTTTCCTTTCCTTTCCTTTCCTTTCCTTTCCTTTCCTTTCCTTTCCTTTCCTTTCCTTTCCTTTCCTTTCCTTTCCTTTCCTTTCCTTTCCTTTCCTTTCCTTTCCTTTCCTTTCCTTTCCTTTCCTTTCCTTTCCTTTCCTTTCCTTTCCTTTCCTTTCCTTTCCCTTCCTTTCCCTTCCTTTCCCTTCCTTTCCCTTCCTTTCCCTTCCTTTCCCTTCCTTTCCCTTCCTTTCCCTTCCTTTCCCTTCCTTTCCCTTCCTTTCCCTTCCTTTCCCTTCCTTTCCCTTCCTTTCCCTTCCTTTCCCTTCCTTTCCCTTCCTTTCCCTTCCTTTCCCTTCCTTTCCCTTCCTTTCCCTTCCTTTCCCTTCCTTTCCCTTCCTTTCCCTTCCTTTCCCTTCCTTTCCCTTCCTTTCCCTTCCTTTCCCTTCCTTTCCCTTCCTTTCCCTTCCTTTCCCTTCCTTTCCCTTCCTTTCCCTTCCTTTCCCTTCCTTTCCCTTCCTTTCCCTTCCTTTCCCTTCCTTTCCCTTCCTTTCCCTTCCTTTCCCTTCCTTTCCCTTCCTTTCCCTTCCTTTCCCTTCCTTTCCCTTCCTTTCCCTTCCTTTCCCTTCCTTTCCCTTCCTTTCCCTTCCTTTCCCTTCCTTTCCCTTCCTTTCCCTTCCTTTCCCTTCCTTTCCCTTCCTTTCCCTTCCTTTCCCTTCCTTTCCCTTCCTTTCCCTTCCTTTCCCTTCCTTTCCCTTCCTTTCCCTTCCTTTCCCTTCCTTTCCCTTCCTTTCCCTTCCTTTCCCTTCCTTTCCCTTCCTTTCCCTTCCTTTCCCTTCCTTTCCCTTCCTTTCCCTTCCTTTCCCTTCCTTTCCCTTCCTTTCCCTTCCTTTCCCTTCCTTTCCCTTCCTTTCCCTTCCTTTCCCTTCCTTTCCCTTCCTTTCCCTTCCTTTCCCTTCCTTTCCCTTCCTTTCCCTTCCTTTCCCTTCCTTTCCCTTCCTTTCCCTTCCTTTCCCTTCCTTTCCCTTCCTTTCCCTTCCTTTCCCTTCCTTTCCCTTCCTTTCCCTTCCTTTCCCTTCCTTTCCCTTCCTTTCCCTTCCTTTCCCTTCCTTTCCCTTCCTTTCCCTTCCTTTCCCTTCCTTTCCCTTCCTTTCCCTTCCTTTCCCTTCCTTTCCCTTCCTTTCCCTTCCTTTCCCTTCCTTTCCCTTCCTTTCCCTTCCTTTCCCTTCCTTTCCCTTCCTTTCCCTTCCTTTCCCTTCCTTTCCCTTCCTTTCCCTTCCTTTCCCTTCCTTTCCCTTCCTTTCCCTTCCTTTCCCTTCCTTTCCCTTCCTTTCCCTTCCTTTCCCTTCCTTTCCCTTCCTTTCCCTTCCTTTCCCTTCCTTTCCCTTCCTTTCCCTTCCTTTCCCTTCCTTTCCCTTCCTTTCCCTTCCTTTCCCTTCCTTTCCCTTCCTTTCCCTTCCTTTCCCTTCCTTTCCCTTCCTTTCCCTTCCTTTCCCTTCCTTTCCCTTCCTTTCCCTTCCTTTCCCTTCCTTTCCCTTCCTTTCCCTTCCTTTCCCCTTGCCTTGCCCTTGCCCTTGCCCTTGCCCTTGCCCTTGCCCTTGCCCTTGCCCTTGCCCTTGCCCTGTCTGGGCCATTTAGGATGAAAACCCACTCCATATTAATGACTTCACAGATTTAAAGACTTTATGCTTTCCCCCCAGGGTATGGGCCCTTGCAGCTTAACTTCGCTAGGTGGAACAAGTGATTGTTACTGAAAATTATAGGAAGATGCTAAGAGTTCCAGAACCTTTATTCTAAATTGTCCCATGGATAGCAAAAATGACATAAAAGCCCTGGTACACAGCTATTTTTTTAAAAAAGTGTCTATAATGAAACCTACTTAGAGAAGTGAAATACAGTTATTGGAATGAAAATTTCAAATCTCATTGCAGTCGAAGGGCAAGTAACTTCCAACTCAAGTTAAAGTGAACTTTCCTTCAGTCATGGCTAGATAAATAAATTGCATGTTTATCATCCATCTAGTGATACTGCTGTCCTGAGAGGTAGTAGTACAGAATAGTGTCCTTCCAAATGCACAAACTGTGTACTGATTACAAATAAGAAATATTAGGGGAACATAATTTCCCACAAACATGAAATCAAATTTCCCTTTGTCCCTTAACAAACAAACAAACAAACAAAAAAGGCTATTGCAGACACATGAAAGTACTATATTTTGTGGAGGGAGGTTATTAGGACACTATATATGCTGTATTTCTCCTGCTTAAAATGTGTTTGTTTTTTTTCACTTAAGAGATGGATTGAGCAGTTCTGGCTTGAGTCGCACCCTTTCTCTCTCTCTCTTTTTTTTTTTTTTTTTTTTTTTTTTGTAGAACAATTTCTTCACTGTTACTATGGAAATGATTTCATCTTTCCAATAGTAGGATTCTAGCCTTGCAGTTTTGATTTTGTCAATATAGTATCCATCTCTTAACATCCCTTCTTTATTAATGTCATGGTTAGATGAGACTATTTATCTATATCGAGAAAAAAATACCCAACACCTTTAAGACAATTTCTTAAAGAGATTTTTTTTGTTTCTTTTCCTGGCCATTAAGTCTGAATACTAAAGCTCTCATTCAGTTTCTTATCTTACATGGATGTGATTTGAAAAGATAATGCTAGTCCCTTCTCTGTCCTGTGTGGGCAGAATACCACTGTGTGACCCACCCCCTATTCTGAAAGGGCACAGATAGGCATAAATGGATGTAACCCACCAAAAGAAGAAGAAGGCTTCAGCCCAGTCCCTTTCCTGGATCAACAGGGCAATCAACATGAGCAACAAGTGGCAACTGAATGCATTCATAGCAGCAGTATATAAAGCAAATCTCCTCCATAGTAGGCTTGTGTTATGTGTCATAATCTCATTTCACAGTCCAAATTATGACTGAACTCAGCTTTGGTTACCCTGGTTTGTTTGGTCTACAGTCTTGTCAGTACTTTCAGGCCTATTAAACTTGCAATTCTAGAAAAAAAAAATGGTATTTGCTTGGAATCATGCGATCAAGAACATTTCTGTGATGGAAAAAATTAATTCACTATAGCCTCAAAGAATTTGACAACACTTGGAGTGATGAGTGTTAATTACACATTCAACAGTATCTGAGTAAACCTCCATTTTCTACCATTTCCGTTTTCTTATAAGGTCAGAAACATGACATTAATAGCTTTAAAAGTATAACAGATCATGCACAGCTTTCTTATTTATTTCTTCCACTTTTATGTGGGAGTAAGACTAAGAAGACTTTTTTACCTAAGCAGCATATACTACAAAGGCTTAATAAACTTGTCCAGCCTTTCAGAAGACATCAGTTTATTTATGGATTAAAAACTGGAATTATTATTTTAATTCTGAGGAGTCTGCTATATTCCTGGGAAAGATAACTTTCCAGAGGTAAAGAAGTGGTGGTAAGGCAGCAACCAAGTGCAGAACCAAACAAGCCAATTTCTTCAATTTTTAAAAGAGCATCAAGATTTCTGACTGTAGAAAGGAAGAGGGAGTATTTCTGAGATTGTCATACTACTTTCTCCTGGCCAGGTTTAAGATGTAAAATTTCACTGCCAATTTTTGGTGCCTATCTTCTTTAAGAGAACAGGAAGGCCCTGGGAGGGTGACTGCAGGGGCCTAGGGAGGCTTATTTAGTAGACTTTTAGTGAATCCACTATCCTTATGTCTCTGAGGGTTGGTTGGGTACCACCAGCTTCTGAGCAAATCCAAGAGCTCGCTGCTCCTAGGGTACATGGGAGTCTCTTCCCTGCTCTGCTCTTCCTCTCTCACTCCCTTGTCCCTCCCTGGATTTGCACCACTTCTGGAATTTGTGGGTCCTCTCAGGGAGCTGATTCAATCCCAGGGGCGTAAACATTTATTTGCTGCAGGTCGTCTTTTTGCTATGCTAGTGATGAAAGTGGACTTGGGGCAGGGTCTGGCACACACAGGGGCTAACCTGAGGGAGAGCAGGGACCTGCAGCCATGGGCAGAGGAAAGAGCAGAAGCTCCCTCCTCCAGCAGTGAGATGTAGCTCCCATGCAACTTCACCATTTGAGCCCATGGACTGAGTGGCCACAAGGCAAACACCTCTGCTTTCCCAGACTGCCTTCCCCACCACAACACCCCCTCTCACACACACAGGAGGTAAAAGCAGGTGCTGGAGATGACTTATGCTTGCAAGAGACATGATTTCACACAGGTTGAATTAATGTCCTGCAATCATGCTGTACACTCCAAGGTCTTATTTTAAAATACTTTCCAAGGTCTTTTAAAATATTTTCCAAGGTCTTATTTTAAAATACTTTCCACCTACTTGAACTCTTCTTTGGAAGATTGTCAGGGTGACATGTCAGCAATTTGCTGCGGAAATTAAAAGAGAAACAGGAAAAAGAAAAAAAAAAAAAAAAAAAGAGAGATTTTAGAGATTACAGAGAGCATTGCAAATATCTGTGTGCTTTTAACCCATGTCTGGCTACAAAATTGTGCACTGTGGTGATAGGCCTGATATACCCATAGGTTAAGAACTCCTAAGTACAAGAGACTAAGGTATCAGGGAGGTGAGCTGAGAATTAAGTTACAACTAATGAATGCTTTTCTTCAGAAGGAAGAGAATAAAACAACTGGTCCAACTTTACTTCTTACCTCATAGTCATGTGAGGTACTTAGAGTCATAGAGTAGGGTCATAGAACAATTCAGGCACAAAGAGACCTCTGGAAATCACCTTATTCAACCTCCTGCTCAAAGCAGGGCTGACTTCAAAGATACATTACATTGATTAGGACCTTGTCCAGACAAATTTTGAAAGTGTTTTTCTGTTTAAAAACTTGCTTGTTTAGGAGATTTTTTTCCAGGTTTCCCCACATACCCTTCTGTTACCTCTCATTTTGATACAGTATTCACATCATTAACAACACAAGATAACAGTACATTTGTATTACTCTTCAAAACTCCTTGTTCTGAAAAACAAAAGAAAAAACATTAATTTATTGTCTTACTGTATCCAAAGGTATGAACAGCCCTTCATGCAACCATGATTCAGTTAACTGCTACAAGGTTTTGACCTGACACCTCCTGAAGTTCCAGCAAGTCCTCACTTTCTGAAGCATCTGCTACATGCTAGCACCAACAGGAGGCTGGCCCAGACAAACCTCCAGTCTAACCCTGTGCAGCAGTTTGATGTCTCTGTACCACTCTAGGGGAAGCCTTTCATGGCTGGGTGCTGCAGGCAAAAGACCAACATTCGTGACACTCACTATTTCTTCTGGAGGAAGTAAAGATATTTCAGCGTCTTCCCAGGGTCTTACCTTGAGAGCAGTTCTGTCCCTCCTGGAATAGGTAATGGACACTAGTGTAGCACAAGGTTTCCCAATGGATTTTTCCTTTCCCTATCTCACACCTTTATCATACTTCCCTGGGGGTCTTTTGGAAGAAATTAGACCTGGTATTTCTGAGTCTGTATGCCTACCTCTCCACTGCTGTTGCTGGCAGACTTGCCAAGGGCACAACATATCCTAATTCTCCTTTCAGCTGAAAAGGTGGTTTGCTGTGTTTCATAAGGCAGATGGAATCAGTCATGTAGGAGAGTAATGATTTCTTCACAATTTGCTATGCTTCAGTTGTGATTCCTTTGCCAAACACCAGCCCCAGCCACTGCACTTTTGGAGAATAACAAATTAATTTCTCCTTTAGATGTTCACCAGAAGATTGTATGCCTATTGAGGTGCTGGTGAAGAGTGATTCAAAGTTCCATCTGGTTTTTGTTTGTTTGCAAGGATTCCATATCTGACACCAAATTATGAAGTTTCTCTTTAAAGCATAATAAACTTCAAGCATTCTGGTGCAAATATTCACCTTGTCTTTGACTGTGCTTCAGACAGAAATCTCCTGGTCTTCTCCTCCAATATGAGGCAGTAGTGTACAGCAAAACAAAAACCATTACTGCATCTGAAGCTGCATCTCGAAGCTGACTCAGCATTCCTTTAAGTTTCTGGTCCATCTTATTCAACCTTCTTGTGTGTTTTGTACAAAACTCAATTGCTGGATGAAGTGCATCCACCTTTCCTTAAAAATCCCCTCATTGTCCGTCTTTCTGAGCACAGACACAGGATGGGAAGAAACATTTTCAAGTTATGACTGGAGATGCTTAGCTTGGATATTAGAAAAAAATTCACCAAAAGGGTTGTCAAGCACTGGAACAGGCTGCCCAGGGAAGTGGTTGAATAACCATCCCTGGAGATGTTTAAAAGATGTTTAGACGTGGTACTTAGGGATATGGTTTATGGGTCAACTTGGCAGTGCTAGGTTAATGGTTGGACGTGATGATCTTAAAGGTCTTTTCTAACCAAAATCTTTCTATGATTCTAAAGGTTTCTTGTTAGAGTAGCCTCTGCAGGGAGGAATAAATTACCTTATTGATTGAAGACTTAAAATTAGCAAGGCAGATCTGATGACTGTGAATGAATGTGTCCTTTTAATATTATGGGGCTCCCTGTACATGGTATGTCATAATATTACATTAAATTTTCAGATTTCTTACTGCCTTCTACAGCAGAAAATAGTGAGAGAAGAGGGAAAACCATGAGAGATAAAAAATGTCTGGACAAAAAGACTATCTGTTCCAAGATGCTGCACATTTCAGCTAAGTAATTCTCTTTTTATTCAGGCTCAGTGATAAGCCACAAAGTGATAACACAATGTGGTGCTGGCTTGGCTGCCTCTGCCGGTGGCAATGACTGGGAGATGACAAAAGGAGCCGATAGCTCTAATGGCAATAAAGATGAACCTGATGCTTCCTGTAGTATTTTTAGCTGCTTAAAAATCTGCAGACTTATAATGGCTAAGGTGGAAGTTTTCTATGCTGTCTTTCAGCTTCTGAATGACCTTTTTCTTCTCTAAGGTTCACCTAACATAGTCCAGCTATTTCTGATGGAGAAGCTTCCTCTTTGTCCCCTAATGATCAAAAAACCCCCAAAACTGGGAGGAGTGGCTGATACACCAGTTGAGTGTGCTGCCAGTCAGAGGGACCTGGATAGGATGAAGAAATGGGCTGGCAGGAATCTTGTGAAGTTCAATAATAGGAAATGCAAAGTCCTCTATCTCGGTAGGGGTAACCCCAGGCACCAGAGCAAACTGAGAAGTTGACTGGCTGGGAAGAAGCACTGCAGCGAAGGACCTGGGTGTCCAGGTGGACAACAAGTTGATCACAAGCCAACAAAGTGCCACTGCAGCAATAGTATCCTGGGCTGCATTAGAAGGTTCATTGCTAGCAGGCTGGGGGATATAATCCTTCTCTTTTAGCACTGATGAGACACATCTGGAGAACCAAGTTGAGTCCTGGTCTCCCTAGCATGACAGACATGGACTTACTGATGCAAGACCAAAGAAAGGCCCCTAGGACTACTGAGAGCGTATAATGCATACAAGAATAGTCTGAGAAAGCTTGGACAGTTCAGCTGGGAAAAGATAAGGGTAGACCTTACCCATGCGTATACGCATCTGATGGGAGGGAATGAAGAAGAGGCAGTCTAACTATTCTCACTAGTGCCCACTGACAGGACAAGAAACCAATGGGTACAAAACTGAAACATGACCATCTATACCATGAGAGTAAGGTATTGAAAAGGTATTCAAAACTCCACTGGACATAGTTCTGGACAAACTGCTCTAGCTGATACTGTTTGAGCACGGGTTTTGAAGGATGATCTTGAGAGACCCTTTCCAACCCCACCAAATCTGTAATATTCCAGCCTGGCTGGAACTTGTTTAATAGGCAAATCCTGCAGGCACCTCCTGCAAGGAGCACACACCACCTGTGGGCTGCAAGCACTGAAAGCAACATACCCTGCATTTGCAGCTTGGGTCGCTGTGTTACAAAGCTCAGACACAGGCAACAGGCCTTCTTCAGGCTTACAAGGCTCTAATTGATGGTGCCCTGCATGGGAAGAAGAGTAAGAAGCCTGATCTCACTACAGCAAAGTGATATATTATTCACAGGAGAAATATTTTAAGAGCCAGAGAATTAAGTGGAAAAATATCCAGGGCAGAGTAATGAAAGAGTAACAAGGCTGTAGCCTCGAGGGATTTCTGGGGCATGGAACAGGCTGCACCCAAATGCAGAGGCAGAGAACAACCAAGGGAGAACACCACAGAAAATCTGGGCTTCAGCATTTAGTCAGCTTAATGTGACTTAGCATCTAACTGCTTTAACACACCATTTTGAAGCTTCTTTCCCCTTACTCTCCCCCCATACACAGATGTATACATGTGAATTCTCCCCACCAGGCTCATCAGATGAACCCTTTTAAGATGCTTTGAAAAACCCAATTTTAATATATAAAGTGCTATAAGAGATAAAATTCTTTAGTGTGTCCCATTCATCTTCTCTTCCTTACTTTGTGGAAGTACTTAGTCTTTATATAATATTCAGTCCTGATTACAGGGTGCAAGACTGTTCCTTCTGTCTAAAGAACTAGTCATGAAAGAAGGCTAGGTCTGGCTTCTCTGCTTTTATGCCCAGCTAACATGCAATTTTGTTACCGGTAGCAACAACCAGCTCAGAGTATGATTAGGCTTTTAAATTATTGGCTTTTGTGAAAAAAGCATAAACAGGAAGGTGTGGGCTGCTTCTGGGGTTATAGAAACTGCAGTAGAAGGAATTCAGGGAAAAGTGGCTGTGAGACTCCTACACCCATTTCCATGTGGACTTTGCTAAGACAGAGAAATTCCTCTAAATTTATGCAATTTGCAAAATGTTAATTGAGTGTAAGATTTGGCCCTTGTTGTTTTTCAGGGTTATAGTTGGGTTTTATCAAACTAACTGATAACTCTTTTGCAATTTTGAAAGGTTAATTATATTGTTGAGCAATATTTTAATTTATTCTAATTTGTCTCATCTGGATTCGTTCACCTAAATAGTTTTGCATATCTTTACATTCATTACAGTCCATTAGGGTAAAACCTTTTAACAAATACTCATTTGTGGCCACTTTCACCACTTTCTGCTTGAACCTCATTCTTCCAAATGTCAAACTCTTTAAAAATCTCTGCATGAAACGTTGCCTTTCTGTGAAAATAAGTCACCATATTCATCTTTTCAGCTCTGACACAGAATGACAGGTTATACAGAAATCTCATCCCTTTCATGAAGAACCTCAGTGAGACCTTAAAGTATTAGTTTTTCTTAAAATTACAGTTTTTCCACCAGTTTTTAGCAACATGCTTCTCAAAAAAGCAAATGTGTCTGACCACAGTTTTAATCTGAGATTATTTAACATGACCAAATAATAGCCCAGTAAGAATAAAAAGGCATTTCTTGTGCTTTGGTGGAGCACCCTGCCCTTTCACTGTGCAGAGCAGAACCACCAGTCTCACCAGTGGTCATTCATGCCTCATGATAATGAAGAGTGTATGTAGTAGTTGCTTATGTAGTGGACACAGTCAAGCCTGTAAACTTGGACTGCTTTGCATTAACTTTCATAAATGTTGTGAGAATAAGTCAAATTTCCCATGCAGAGGTGTTTGAACTACAGGTGTCACGATCTGTGACCTATTATATCTCCTTATTGGAGTGTATTAACTTATCAGGATTTGCTGAGAGATCCACACAGGTATCGCCTCACACAGAGGATACAGGAACTTATGCCCTGACTTTTTCGAGTGAATAACTCGCTCAGTGCTTACTAATATTTCTAACAACAGCACGGTTTATTGTGGGGAAAACAAAGCAATTTGGGGCAGGAGGTTCAAAAGGAGTGATTACAGCATATTAAACATATATGGGTACACCTTAGTTACACACCTTATTTACTTATTTAAGTGAGGGAAGGAGGGGGAGGGATATGCCCGACACCGTTCCCGTATAGGGTCGCGATTTGTGTGCAGGTAAGACAAGATTACTTTCCCCTATAAGCTGGGGTAGCCGGATTTATCTCACCACGCAGTGGCGCAGGTAGGATGAGCTGGGTAGCAAAGAGGCTGCGGGCACTCCAAGCGCAGGTCGCCCCCCCCCCCACCACAAAGCGGCGGCCATGGCTGTTTGCCGACCCTGGAAACGCGGCGGTTTCAGCGGCGCGGCGAGCGGCTCCGGGACTTTGGGACCGTGGCTTTGGCAGCGGCGGCTGCGGCGAGCGGGCAGGCAGTGAGCGGG
>NW_009970723.1:5845711-5871081 GCF_000747805.2 Chaetura pelagica
GAAGGCGTCTCGAAGCAGCGGGGACGGGCGGCAGCACGCGGCAGGAAAAAGGGCGGCGGCAGGCAGTGTGTGTAGACGACTGCCTCGAACACGAGGAGAGAGCGAGAGAGAGAGAGGGGCGTGCCGCGCTGCCTCTCTCATGGGGTTTTCGGTGCCAGTTTTGCATTTCTGGGCTTTTCAGCCAATCAGACGAGACCTAGTCCTGCCCCTGCTTCCGGCCACGGCTCCTCCCCTGCAGCAGCTGCCCCCCCACACACACACACACAGAGGGGGTTTCCTGCCGCGTGGAGACACCGTTTTAAGTCAGTTTTGTCGGCTGACTCAAAGGACATTTCATGTTCGTGTAAGGAAATACCTGGTCCTTCACAACAGGATCTTTAAGGTCCCTTCCAAGCCAAACCATTATAAGATTTTATGATTTTATTTTGTTATTTGAAATGTGGTACTGCCTGCTTCCTTGGGTGTATTCTGCAAATACACAGTAAAAAGATATTAATTGCCTTAAGGGACTTCTAAATTCATAAAAAGACCAAGATCAACAGGTTACAGATGGACACTAGCCAATAGCTAGTTAAAACAACTCAGCAAAAAAATGCTGTGGAAGTAATATATTTGTAATTTTCTTTGTGGACACCAGAGCATATAGGATGTTATGTATCTATGTGGTGCTGGAATAGCCATTTAGGGGAGCTGCTAATATCTGTCAAGTGATAAAGACACTTTTTAAAATCCAGGTAAAATTGGAATAGGAATGTTTAGTGAAATAACTAATATTTCCCAAAAAAGCAGGTGAAAAATATAGGAAATCAAATGGCATTTACTATTGCAAAGTGCCTCATCATTCTCATCTCTGTACCCTTTCACACAACTTTTTAAGAGCCTCCTTAGAGATACTTTTCTGCTTTTACTCTTGCATTGTCCTCGTGGTCCTGCATCTGGGAACAACAAAGCTGTTGTCAGGGAGAGTTCTCATGGGAAGCAACTATCATTTTGCTCCTCCTTTCCCTCACTCCTTACCTTGTTTTGTAGACCTTAGCTTATAGTGGAGAAAACTAAACTATTGAACAACAAAATACAGAGCAGTAATTTCATTATGCCATTATTCATTCGATGTTATTCAATAATGTAGGTATATAGAAGCTTAACAAGTAGATAATGTGCAAAATCTCCACCCAATTAGTAAATTCCAGTCCATGCTAATAGAACTATAAGGGCAAGCAACAGGGAGTATGAGTGGTTCACATTAAAAAGTATAGAGAAAAAGACATTACAAAAATCAGCATTATCCTCATCATCTTCTTACTTACCACCTGCTGTGCTGGGCAACCCCCCCACCCAGCCACCTTCTCCCCAGAGGAGGACAGTCATCTCACACTCCATCTCTACTGTTTCTGGCTAGACACAGGGAAGAATTGTCCCTCTTCCTTTCTCTGTCTCTCTCTGTCCCCTCTCTCTTTCCCCTTCTGATTTTTTTTGCCCTCCAGGAGCAACCTGCGCTGTTAGAGTGGACATACATCAACTACGGACCCCACTAATAAATGTCTCTGAATATGAACCTGTCTCACTAGCCTTTGAGCAACATCACCATTTTCTCAGCTTTACTGTCTGCCTTTAGAAATACTGGGCTTGAAGTGAGTTTTTAGTATCTTTTGCATTTTGACGTAAAGGCTGATTATTTGATAGAAGTGCCTGTAATGTGCACTCCCTTATCATACCCTCTATATTTGAATCAATCAAATCAATTTCCGTCTTTTCTATCTGATTTGCAGTGATCCATTAAAATCCTCCCCTTTCATTATCTTGGTGAAAATAGCCTTACTCTCACTTTTGGAAAATGCTGCCAGTGTCTGCATGGCATCAAAGTATGACAGCTGCAATTTATTTATCAGTGCATTAGGTTTTAACCACCGCACACCCTCTCATCACCCAAAAAACAATTGCAGACTAGAATCTTAAATCTATATCATTTCTATGAATAATATGAATAACTGAATTTAGTCCATCACTTGATATTATTCTGTCACATGAATGTCAAAGCAAAAGAGCTCTAAAGCAAACAAAAAGAAGAAAAATGATAGTCATAGGGTAAATAGTTCCAAGAGAGAAAGAGAACCACAGGTTGAACATTCATTGGAAAATATTTTTTTTTTTTGCCAGGTAGTAGGGAAAGTAATATGGCTTGTCAAGAGCTAATACAAAAAGAATATTAAAGGCCTAATGGACTCTCCTGGAGGACAGGTAAGAGAAATAGCCTGAAGGCCCTGTTTGGGAAGGACTGACTGAGGCTCTAAAAGATGCCCTAGGCTGCTGGATCAGTCCCCACTTTGAGATTAAGTTTTCAGCATAAAACTCAAGAACATAGGCCACACACTACCATATTTCACACCACTACATGAGCAAAGTAGAGCTGTTTGAAGCCTAGAATCTTTTAACGTGACCGAAAAATATCATCTTCTCAGTAGTCAAATAAAGGGATTCTGCCTTCTGACATTTGAAGAAAATGAAGCTCATTGCTGGGAAGATGCCAACAACATGTGAGATGCAGCTCAGACTGTACCTGGGACAACACCTTACTCAGAAAAAGTCTGAAGAAATAGGTAGGCACGTTTTATTGTAGCAACTCACAGTCATGAAATTACTACAATTATTGTGCTAATCTAATTGCCATGTTACCTCATAAATTGCAGTCTGCTCATCCTCATCACACCTATGTAAGGTAGGATTATAGGTTTATTTGGCCCAATTTATAGGCTAAATTAGGAATCAAGGTTCCCATTGGAATGAGCAGGAAGAGCTGCATGCCAATGGGACATGCTGATAGGTAGGAAGAACATGGAAAAGGTTTGTCTAGCTCCTGAGGAGGTCTGTATCATCTCTAGACTTTGCTCCAGCCTAAGGTCCTTGAAGAAAAAAAAAAAATAAAAAAATTACAATTTGCTTCAGTTTCTGTTTCACTCAAGAGATAGGGAAAGAATCAACTGCTTGAAGTTCATAACTCAGTATTTGCCAGTGAGCACGGTACACTGTCAAAAAACATTTTTGAAAGCATTGAAATTGAGGAAATATTAATATAACAGTGTTAAAGAAAATAAAACTATTTTCATAGCAAGATGCATGCACATCCATAAGAACATGACTCAAAACTTCCATTTGACAGACTAGTCCTTGGTATATTAAGACAGAACAAGGTTTCAGTCTTCCAAGGTAAAAGTAAATGAACAAAATGAAGTAGTGGAAAAATCTCTGTTATATCAGAGCTCAACACAAAAGTTGTCTCCATCAAGTTTTTTGAAATATAAAATCCTAAAGAAGTAAACGATATTAGAAAAAATTGAATAGTGAATCTGTGAAACATTGGTCTCTAATTAATTTCTCCCCGTGCTTTAACTTCCTGCTAAGTTTTCTTGTTCTATTTTCAAGACAATAACAACAACTTGCAAAAAAATATTTTTATACTGGATTTTTTTTATATAAACTTTCAGAAAGATTTTTAAAACCTGGTCTTCACTCCTCTGAATCCACATTCAGAGAACAACATCATATAGAATTTTGCTTTATTTGATCTTCATTTTCAGATTTTTTTTTCTTTTATGCTAGGCTTTTAAGTAAGCCACTGAGTGAAATTAAGCCAAACAATTTCAGATTTTTATGACAAGCAGCTTTTATCAGGAAAAAAAACAGCTTTTATTCTGTTTTTCTCTAACAATCATTTACTTTATTAGTATTAATTTTTAAAAACTATTCAATTATTTTAAGCCTCCTGTATTTTACAATGCACTGCTGACAACACATTGAAATTATATCAAGGTCATTGCTTGTGATTGACATAATCTCTATCTTTCTTTGGTTTGTTACACTTTTTATGAGCAGGAAATCCTGATGCTGTCAAGTTAAGTGCCTACTGGATTTCCAGAGACTTATGCTGCCATCCTCCTTAGGCAGGAAATAAATTGTTCTTTCACTGTTGCATAATCTGATTGACATATCTACATTGAATGGGTTCCTATTTATCAAGACAACGAATTCCATGTGTCTTGTCATATTTCATAAATTCCACAAAATTGCATTTTAGCAATCTATGACCATTAGGAAATTATGAGTATGGCAGAAGGCAGCCATGGTTGACCACTCTTTATACTGAAGGATGGAGTTTAAATTAATTGCAATGATTGGGATTATTTTCATGCTGGCATAAAAACTATCACAATCCATGTCTGCCTTTTTAATGGACATACCCTGAAATGGGTATTTCAGTGAATCAATTTCCTTGCTGCTATTTTTGTTTATTTTTTTTTGTTAAGCTGTGATATGTATTTCAATCTATGCTGCTTAAGAGAAAGGAGGCACAACCTCTTTTACATATCATTTAGCATTGAACAAGTACAGTTCTTTTTGTCTTTAAAAATCCAAGTGAAAGAGTTTTGTGTTTCAAGCACTTTTAAGAGAATCAGGTGGTAAAATTTCCACTTTTAGTTCTCTTGCAGGTGATCCTGAGTGAGAAAAAACCTGACAGCCTGTGGCTTAAATGCCACAGGTCTGAGTTAGATGCCTTAGCTCCTGAAACACCATATTGGATAAATTAGGAGGAAAAAGGGGCCAAAGCTGGATGATGGTTACAGTAGGAATTTTTGCATTTTACAAGGCTGAGTGTTTGGACTTTAGACAATTGAGTGGAAGAGAATCCCAGTGCATACTGAACGTCACTTGGTTTTCAATGTAAAAATAAATGTGAGCAAGGAAAAGGCCCAACAGAACTGAAACTTTCTGGAAGGGAGGATAACAGGAGAATGTTAAAAGAGCATTTCATCCTTCATCACAGACTATCACTTCCAGAATGCAGTCAGAAAGAAGACCTATATGTGATTCCTCATTAGTTCTGTGTTTTCAGGCAGAGGTGACTAAGAATCTCTGTAACTGCTGTCAAAGACTCCGTACAAAGAAACATGAGAAGAACACATTTGCAGACTCTTCAAAAGGAAACTGAAAACACACAAAGCTTGTAACTGGCCAAAGGCTGAATAACTTAATTAGCTGTTTTGGAGAATCATTTAAGTTATTTGACTTTCTGAGAAGAGTCCAAACCTGTTGAATGTGAGCCAATAAGGGAATGTGGAGGACCTCAAGACAGCAATTAACTTCGAAGTAGTAGTTATACAATGATTACAGAAAATTATCCCTACAGAAAAAGTGACTTACTTGTCTAGCTCCTGTAAAGGACTCACACAGGAAGGCACCAATGTAATGCTAGGAACAGAGGAACAATAGAAACATGCTGCTGGGAATGAGGAACTAGGCACGACCAAGGAAGTCAGAGTTATTTGATAAAAAGGTCTTTGGTGTGATTGACAAGGCCAATGTCTGCACTAGTAAGTAGTGTGGCCCAACATAAATGATCTTTTGAGGGAAAGACTTGGTGTTGATAACCAATTGTCCGCACAGCGTGTGTTTCAGAGAGTCTCTGACTTGGTGTCCTGGACTGGACATCTATTAGCAGCTTTATTGAAATAGTTGCACACCTAGAGCATATCTTCCTTTCTGATTTTAGACAGAAGGAATCAAATTTCTGTCTTCCATGGCTGTTCAGTGGTGTGAAGCAAAGTATGGAAAGTAGAGGAGAGGATTAATTTTTTAAAAAACAGTCCTGATCTGAAGTAAAATGCTGGTGTAGACACATCTACAGTTTATCTGCACACAGGTAGATGGCATGCTTGCTTCTTTGGATCTGTTGGCCTGGCATGGAAGAAGCTCTTAGCATCATTTTTTCTTGCTATTACTGGAGGATAGAAGTGACCTTTTTCAGGGCTGTGAAACCATTTGAACTGGGCAAGCTCAGAGCAAATCTACGGTTTAGCCACTGGTTTCTTTGGAGGAGAGATGCAGAGCTGACTAGATTGTTCTTCATGTTGGATATTAGTATATGAATTGGTGGGTAGTGTGCAAACTGACACATGGCTCTTCAAAGTCAGAGAAAAAGAATATTTTTTTTCAATAGGCCACTGATTAGACAAGGCTGAGTCAGAAGGGTATGAGTCACCACTCAAATGACAAGTGTAAATTTAGTGCCTAGGGGAAGGGAGAAGGCTTTTAGAAGCAAACACATTGTTTGGAATTGAAGAAATTGAAGCCAGGTCTCCGCCACAGGATTTTGCTGGCATACCTGTGTTGTCTAGAGGTGTAAGAAAATCACCCACAGAGCTGACACTGCCTTATTGGCAAAATCCATGGTGCAGACACAGGGAGGCTTAGAGAAGTGCGTTTCTCACAAAGGTATTGCTGTACAGGGAAAGGCTATAGCTATACTTACAAAAACTCCTTGAGGTAAGATTTTGTCAGGGTGTATCTGGGGTGCTCTTGCCTTAACAGGCCTTTCAGAAAGCAGGGATCCCTATGTTTAGGTTAAGGATCCTCAATTAATGTAAACATGACATAACTCTCAGTTATGTGGCTTAAACTTTTGAAGATGAGACAAACTGTGTGCTAGGGAATGTTTCCCCTCAAAGTCAGGGCTCAAGTATTAGTAGAGGGGCCATTGTTAAGACTGAAGCTGGGGAGCTCAGCATCTCTGTTTCCCTGAAATACCATTTTAGGTGACCACATTCCTTAACATTGTTTTAAGTAAATAGGAGAAAAGTGTTCTAGATAAAATTATCAAGATCTGGCTTTGCAGCAAATTATTCCAGAGTAAATATTAGTAGATCATACCAGATTGACACAGCATTTCAAGTGAGATCCAACAGGGCACTCGCCTGAGTTCCTGAGGGTTAGCGAACATTTTGATGAATGGGCAGTTTGATGGAACAGAAGCTCTTAGAGAATATGTAGACATCACTGCACAAAGCAGATTGTAAACACCACTCAGGACAGGATTAGAATTGAGGATAATTACTTGAGACTGGGGGGGAAAAAAAAAAAAAAAGAAAGGTTTGAAAACAACAACAACAAAAAATCAGTAAACAGCGAAGACCAGCCTGAGGAAAGAAAAAGGCAACTGCACAAATATATAATAAAAGCAGTTCAAAAAACCCAACAGATGAGTGAAACAGCACATTGGGGGGAAGGCATTAAAGTCCATCTGTTGTGGACCACAAACTGTGTGGCAGGACTACAATGCAATGTTGTTACAAACAAAGCAAATCGCCATCCCAAATGACCAAGAGTGTCAACTGGAGAACTTATGAAGCAATTAATCTTTCTGTCTATATATATCTCAAGGCACTAAACTTTACGAGAGATGCAGTCACACTAAGAAGAATAACAGAAATGCTGAGAGACTTCAGAAAATGTGATCTATCCATCAACGTAGAGGTAATTCTGTTTATTTTTTGAATAAAAAAGAAGTAAGCGAGAATATGATAAAAATTCCAATACTGAAAGCATAGTTGAAATGGTGGTGATGATAGTGGTGACTTTTCATTTCCAGGGAGTAAAAGAAAAGAAAAATAACTTTCTGTAGGACAATATATAGTTTAGATATCATGGAATGTGTTCTTAACGACAAAGATCAATAAGCATAAAATAAGCTACCTAAGATGTGACATCTTCGTTATTGGAGGTTTTAAAGACTATGTCTGGAAACCTTTGTCAGGCAGAATATCAGGGTTCTTGATCCTCCTTAGAACAGAGACACTGACTAGCTGTGCTGTGAAGGTAGCTTGCCCATCCAAATTCAACTATTCTGTGATCCTGTAACTCTGTTGTTAAGGCTCATACATGAAAGAGGAATGTCAAAAAACTCTGCATGTAAAATGTCGCTCTTAGTCCACAGAAGGATGACGGGCAGTGGTTCATATTGGCATTAACAATACATTACCTGCCGTCTGTCTGGGATTTTTCTGTAAAATAAAAGAGTTATTATCCATAAGTATCTGTAACCTACACAAACAAAAAAAATCTGCATTAAAATACCTTTCAGCTCCCCAGCTGTCCCCACCCCTTTCTCTTTAGATAATCAATTGTATCAATACTTTTAATCATATAAGAGCACAGAAAATAGCATTATTCAAAGCTGCCTTTGGAAAGTGACTTTACTGATTTGCCTTTGCTCCCTGTTACTAGCTTTAAAATTGCAATGTCAAATGTCTGGGAGGGGAAAAAAGCAGAGACCTTATTTTTTACTCCATGTTTTTCCAGGAAAGCTAGCCCTAGACTTGGACTGAACTTGACTACATTGCTATGAAGTAAATAGGCAGGAGTCTCCTTTACTCTTACCAAGTTCTGTCCTGTGTCGGATTAGCTGTTTCCTACATAGCTGTTTTAAAAGCTTTCTTGGACACATAACATGCTGTTTTCAACAAAGGTTGAGAATTTCACTGCCTATCAGCTGGAATAAAAGTGTGCTCTTTGTTTACTAAAGTTACTTTAGACTTACATGAGCGTGGATGAAGATAGCATTTGGTCCAGTGTCATTTGAAGCCAAGCATGGGATTAGTTTCACTTCTGACTACACGTACAGCAGATCATAGGAGATGAGTAGGTGTGTGGGAAGACAGGTGTGATAGCAACAAGCTCCTAAATCTACCAGAAGGCCCTCTGCAGACATCTTTCCAGTATGGTGTCACTCATTTAGGAGTGCTGTCCTTCTTTCCTTCACTGGATCTGTAAGCAGACAGCTAATCTTATGCCGGTGTTACTTTCCAGGAGAGAAAATTATAAAGTGAGGCTTGTAAAAGTACTCAAGAACAGAAAAAGACATGCAGAAAATGAGTGATGTAGAAGACACTTGAAAACAGACTTTGAAAACTTTTAGGAAAGTTGTAGAGCACGGATGCACCGGTTTGGAAATGTCTGATGTGATCACAGCACAGAGGAACAAGGAAGAAAGATCATAGAGACAAGAGGATTTATCTGTGACAGTGAGTGGTACTGGAGTTTCAGGATAGAGGAAGGATGAGCTAAGTGAACTCACTTGAATTTCCAGCGGTTCTCTGAAGAATGCTTGTAGAAGTTTTAAAATAAGTTATCTTCAGGTGGCCCAGGAGAACTGCAAACAGTGGTAAGTGACTCAGGGAATACCATCACTGTGTTCTGAGTGCAAGACTGAGAGAAAAGCCAAAACCTACCTACCATCTTCATGGCCTTTGGATACAAACTTAGATACAGGCTGTGGGGCAGTTTGAGGATGTGACAGAAAAAAGTTTGATCTAGTCCTTAATATGGGCCTAACACACCTGCCTATCCAAAATGCTGGGAGCCAAACTAACCATGCTCTAGAAGGTCCCATTCCCTCATACATCTACCCTTACACTCCCACTCCATATGTTGTTCTGACCTCAGCACTTGTGAGTCCCCTCCAAGAGCTGTTTTGACTTAGTCTGACAGAAAACTAAACCAGAAGAAAACACATACTCCTGGGTGAACAAATTCAAGCAACTCACAGAGGATCCACCTGATGAGGATCAGAGCCAGCAGAGCAAAACAAAATGGCAGCACAAGTCCAGGAGAGATAGAGGATGAAAAGAGAGCTCTACGTGGGGAGCAGAGTAACTGTCTCAGTCACTGAGACAGTATATCAGCTCAGATGCTTAAAAGATCTCAGACCTAAACACATTTCTTGGAATGCAGTGGCTCCAAAGGTGGCTTTTTCTGTCAAGAAACTCTAAAGGGAAACTAAAGTAACTAGGTCATAGTTAGACACACAGCTTTTAGATGCTTACATTAGTAAACATTAGACACCTGTACATCCCCATCCTTAAGGTTATGTAACAAGTCCAGCATTGCACAGATAATTTGGTTGCAGGATTATCCCTGGAAGGATAGGGTATAAGCAGTAGTCTGAATTCTGTCTGCATTTCAAGTACTGAAATCATGAGGTTGCTGTGCTTACTGTGGGAACCAAACATACAGTGCTGTGGATGGACCAAGATGGATATGGAAGCAACAGGAAGCATGCTAGAGTGGACGTTCCTGATCCTGCTTCCTAATGCCATAAGGTACTACTAGTGAGACCTTTCAAATCACACATCAACCTAAAGCACCTGGATCACAGACAGGATAATGTCACTGAATTAGATGCAGTGGTTTTGGTTCTCATGGTTCTTCATAGGCAATAAAGACATACAAGACTTCACAGTAATAAATAACAACTGATAAGATACAATAAAATGCCACCATAAATTATCCCAGTAACAGGAAAAAAAAAGACTTGAGAAAGAAACTAAAAAGGTCATCCTAATTACACTTTTAAAACAGCTCTCAGGTGTTTTGGGGGAATAATGTTAAAAGTCAGAAGAGCCCTGAAGCTAAGGCAGTAATATGCAGAGCTGAGATGTACTGATGAGGATCCTAAAGCTCAAGTGCTATCACCAACCAGATCACTTCTGAAGTTGCCACAAAACCAGGATCCTAGGGAATGAGAGAGATTAAGTAATTCCTGAGTTAGACTTGCTTGGACAGCAATCATTTCACCTGTTGGTACTGTCATGTTGTACTTTCATTTAGCTGAGTGTTTGGGACAAAATCCAGACTAGACTTAATCCTGCTACCTATAGTGCATAAATCAGGTGTTGCAGTGCCCGAAGTGTATTCCTTCAGTATCAGAGCTGGGATCCAGACTACTTTTGGTTTTAGTACACAGGCACTCTATGTATCTTATGGAACAACACATCTTCCATGAATAATAACCCCAAAAGGATAGTTCTTGCTTAGAGTAATGTCTAAAATAGCCAGTAGGAAACATCATAGTCAGTGTGAACTGGAATTCAAGGGAGTGACTGAGGATTGCAATTAGGTCTCTAATTAGTAGGCAGATGGATTACACAAGGAAAAAAGCAGGAGAGCCTAGAAGCAACTTCTACTATTTCCAGGTTAAAGAACTAAAAGAAGAGAGCAACATTAGCAATGTGTTTCCATTTTTCATGAGACTTATCCTGCACCTTATCTTGATCACCTATCTGAATTTCAGGATGTCTGTAGGTACCTCCTGTTTTAGGAAACAGGTACCATTCACCAGTAAAGGCACAACTCCCATGTGGAGGTTAGATTTAAAGCAGATGTCCTCTGCTTTTTGAGGAAGCAGAAATTTCTCTGTTCAAATGCCAAAATAGATTAAGAACTTCCACACAAAGAAAGATGGACCTGGGAAAATAGGAAGCAGAAGAGCTAATTTTTTCAGAACTGAGGGGTGTGTGGAGTATTTAAAGGACGGGGTTGGCTCTCAGCCAATTGTCTTCACAAGTAGCAAATTTAACTCCATGAATTGATGACACTTATAATGATATTTACTTACTACACATTAGGCTACATCTGTAATGACACCGTATATACTAATGCACCTTGTAAATCAAAAACAAACAGCCCATAAATCCCAGCGGTTTTACCACCCATAGGGCTGGAAGCTTTTGTCAAGTCCACCTTAGAGTCTGGCTCCCTTAAGCGTTCAAAACTGATGGCTAGAGCCTCAGCACAATTGTGGCTGGAAATAAACTATATTACACAGCGATTTCAGTTCATGGTCAGTAGTCATGGTAACACCAAGCAATAAGGCTTAAAAAAGGAAATGGCCTTAAAGGGCAAAACTGCATCTTGAATCGAGACAAGAGGGATACTGTGGAGGTTTTGTTTCTTCAGAAGGAATAATTCTTTTTTTTCTGCTCCAGTTAATTTTTTGTTCTATTTTAAGGCAATTAGCATCTTCATTTGCCTCTCAGAAACTAACACTCATACTTTTTTTCTTTTTTTTTTTTTC
This sequence comes from Chaetura pelagica, assembly GCF_000747805.2. NCBI lineage: Eukaryota > Metazoa > Chordata > Aves > Apodiformes > Apodidae > Chaetura > Chaetura pelagica. The sequence goes on from NW_009970723.1 coordinate 5,857,395, forward strand.
TAGTTGCAAGCTCATTGAAGTCTTCAAATTTATCTGTCTATTGTTTGAAGCACTCACATATTGGGGTCAATACTTCTGTGTGGCAAATGATATTAATTTTTAAAAAAACCCTTTAATCTGAGCTTTTGCTTTTAGCTTGTGATGTGTTGTTATGTGTTTATTTTGGAAAGCAGTGCAGGACTGATCCCTGTTACTTTAAAATGAGAAAATCTGCTTTAAGATAATGTGATCTGGGGGGCATGTTCAGTATTTTTCAAGCCCAATACTGAGATCCTTCACCTGTTACAAACCTTACAAAACTAACCTCTGTCCCGTTGCCAGTAACTGTTTTGAAATGAGGGCTTATATCTTTAAATCCTTTCAAAGCTTTCATATTACCACTTTTAATAGTTCAAACTGATAGTGCATATTTTACTCTGTTTGCAATATTGAAAGTCCAAGAAAATCAAATAGACAAACAGCTGCTTTTCAAAGAACTGCATAAATTAACTATAAACAAACATGCCAATCTGTTAGGTCTGTCAGTTTCTGAACAGGAGACAGATATCATTAACTTTCTTAAGCCATCATCATACAGCAACCTAAATATTTGATTTATTATTTTTCTTTTCTGTATCCAAAAGCCAATTATGCTGCCAAAGAAGCAAATTATACTGGTCTGACCTGATTTGCTCTAAAGAAATCCAAATCTGTTGCTGCTACCCATCTTCTAGTTCTTTTCCCAAAGCTTGTTTTCTGTTTATTTTCGTTCCAGGGACTGAAGTTAAACTGACTATTGAACAGTTACTGTATGATCTTTTGGATCCTTTTTTTACTCTCTTCACTAAAGGCAGGTCCTGATAAATAATCCTCTAGGGCAGAAAGTTGTTAATGGTTCCAAGAGGCTTCCTTCCTTCAGGTCTTCATGCATTTTAAGATAAAGTTGTTCAAACTCAGGTGAGTTAAAAACATTCAATTTACCTAATTTACCCTCTAGTTTGTCTTTTCCACATTTCAGTGTGACATCTTACCCCTTTGTTCATAGCTGTATTAGGTCAGCTGTATTAGCTTTTTGACAGGCTCAAAAACACATATGCAATTTACCTTCATGATGATCTTTGTTAATCACTTTTCCTGTCCATTAGTTAGAAGAAAAGTATGGGCTTTGGTCTTCCTCTTGCATCTAAAATACAGACTGAAGGCACTGAGGATTTCTCAACATCACCGATGTTTTCTCACAACTACATTTCACTTATGCTTTGTCCTTCTTATGTTGTGCCTACTCGCTCAGTTTGTCTTTTTATATCCATCCTTAGTGAGCTGATCTACTTTCCACTTTCTGTATTCTGTCTTCTTGGGCTTGATGTCAGTGAAGAGTTCACATTTTAAGTAATCTGATCTCTTACTACATTTTTTCTCCTTTTGCATTGGGACAGTTTGTGCTTCTGCCTTTAGTAGTGTATTCTTGAAGAATGGCCAGATCTCTTTAATACCTTTGAAAATCCACTGACATTTCCAGAAACTTTATGCAATCCCAGAGACGAACAATATAGTCTTCAGCAGAGTTTTATGTTTCCTTCATAAAGGTGACACTGAGCCTGGATAAAAGGCTCGATCTACACAATTTCAGAACAAGTGAAGTAAATATCTCTTGTTAGGTGTCCTCATTAAACACTTCCAAAAACATTCTTACTTACAGAGGCCTGTAGGACACCATCACCAATTAAGTTCTGCTAAAACTAATACAGGCTAAAACTCAAAATTTTTCACTTTTCCATAGTAATGAGTGGTGGTTGTATTTTTTTCCCCTAAATTTAATCTACCTAAAAATAATTGACTGATAAGTTTATTATTTTGTGTGGAACTGTATGAAATTGGTTTGGTTTGTGTTTAACATTGCTTCTTTTCTATAAATGCTATGCTTGGGGTTTCACTACTCGCTGATAGGTAACAGTGACTTATGCTGGTCACTATAATGCTGTCATATTGAAAAAGCAGTCACACTTTCTAATTGCCAGTCTCTTGTTATGTACAGTTATAACAAACATGCCAGAAAATAGACTGCAATAATGAAACCTGTCTGCTTTACTATCTGATTCTGAGTATTCAGTACCTTAAGCAGGCCCTTTAAATTCTCCACAGTGTTGTATCCTGGACCTTCAACAGTGTTGTTTAAAAGGACATAACATTACAGCAGGCAGGACAGTCTTTGATTTCAGTCTCTATACCAATCAATAGCTATCTGTCTAGATGATTTATATCTCATTTTGGAACCTGATTATTCACATATATTTCTGAATTTATTTTTACAGCACATTTCTAAATTACTATCATGGTCATAGGAAATTCAATAAATAGGAGTCCAAATGAACAGAGTATGGCAGAGTCATGAGCAGAATTCATATCTCCACTGTGTTGCTTCTAAGATACAAAAAAAATTTCCTATAGACTGTAAAAATGTAAAATGCTTCCTGTGGAAAGGCATGGGAGGTGTAGGAGCTTACTAAAATGTAAATTTATGTCTTAAAATTCATAAAATTTCCCCATGGAACCACTGAGGACTCTGAAGCACCCCATGGAAGCTTCATTTGCTGTATATAGAGGTGAGGATCTTAATTCTACTGCCCAGGTTTGATACCTGAAGTTAGACTGCCTGAATTCTTGATTTGAAGGCAAGTTCGCAACACACAGAGTTTTCCTTATTTGGAATGCATTTTCCAGGATGCTGGATATTAAGGATGCTTCACAGAAGAAGGTTTTTGAAACCAGTTAGTCCTCCCAGTAAGTAATTTCAGTTATCCTATAAAGTATTACAGGGAAGGGCACAATGGCAAGACTATGAGGACACTACAAAATAGTCACTTTGTAAACAGGCTTGAGTAGCAGAGCATGAAGAAGACCTGAGAGCTGTGAGCATAGTAGAGCTTTGCAGGCAATGAAAAGAATTGAAACTTAACAGAGAGGGAAGTGAAGGTGAAGAGGCAACCAAATGTAAGAGGAGTTTTTAAACAACGTGTGTTCTGATTATGCTGACAGATGTAAGAGAAAACTACTGAATTGGTAGAACAAGACCTATAGAAATCAGTGATTAACTGGATTGGATACTGGATTGGATGGCAACAGACGATGTTTTTATTTTGTCACTGGGCTTAGGAAACATCCAACTTTCCAGCTTGTAAGTAGACAACAAACTTCTATCCTATTTGGGTTTTCAACTTGCTTATTTATTGATTATCTTTGTACTAAAGGTTTGGCTAAACCTTTTAGAGAAAGACTGCAGACTGTTCACCAGTGACATCAATACCTGGTTCACAAGACTGTCTGACAGCAGAGCTTCCTCATCTATAATTGTACTATTTAATTCTACAGCGTGATCTGAAATAGTTTATGCAAAAGGTGTTTTATGTAAATAATTATACAACTGATTTAACAGAGCCACTCCAGTAGTAGAGCAGAACTCTTTCTGGAGCCAGACAGCTCCCTGCAGACAGCTTGTCTCCCAGGCCTAACTGTGGCTCTGTTTTGAAGGAAAGTTTCAGTGAGCTTACAAGATTTTTATCTGACAGGCAGCTTGCAAATGCTGCTGTAGTTCAGCTATGCCCAAGAAACTGTATAATATCTAGCCTGATGATAAACACTGAGTACCTGAGGCAATCAACAGCAGAAGTTACATTCCTCAGTGCAAATCTATCAGCAAACAAGTACCAGGATTCTTTGCTCCCTTAATAACAAAACAGTCTGTGTTAGTGATGTAAACCAAACAACAAATTCAAGCAGTATAACCTTAAACCCATGGCTGTGTAAGTGAGAGGTGACTGTGACTTTTCTGGTTGGTTGTAATAGGTTTTACCTTCTTTAGAGTAATTTTTGTTTTCCAATACATCCACATACCTCTTCAGAATTTCTTTCCCCTCTATCTCCCCCTGGATGTGCGAAGCTCTGATTTTCCTTCAGCTGTGCCAGCTGAAGGCACTGGGCACCCATCCAACCTGGTCTTGAGCAATTCCAATTGTGGAGGGGACATCCACAGCTTCTCTGGAAAACTTTTTCCAGTGTGCCACCACCCTCATAGTTAAGAAGTTCTCCAGTGCCTCAATAGCACTGGGGAGGGAATGTCATCCTTCTCTTTCATAGAATCAACAGCACAGATCAATGGGTGATAAATGAAATTATGTGTAACAAGCAGGAGTTTGTACAGGCAGAACTTTAGACTGGTTCACTGACTGCTCAAACACTCTTACACCTTTGAGGAAACAGACCGTGCCAGTTCAGAAACTAAACAACCTGAGAGAGGGAGCGCTGCTCCCTGACAGGGGAGTATGAAGTGGAAAACAATTATTACATGCAGTATTAAAAATCCTATGGATTCAGGCAGTGGTAGAAGGAGAGGGAAAAAATAATTAGGAAGCAAGACTATAGCACTGAAACCTTTATATATTGAAATGACAATGTAGAAGGGCAGTGTCAGTCTGACTGTCAGTCTGGATAGGCACTGGGATCAGAGAAGCAGTTTTGCAAGACTGTTGTAATCCCCCGGGAAGCCTGTGATGCAGTGTGCACCACAAGCTGATAGCTCAGGAGGACACCAATGCCAACATCGGGGTGGTTCATACCCCTCTCCTAGGGTGCTACATTGTGGTGCCTGTAGAGAGGCAAGCCCAGGTCAAGACACCAATGATGACTCTCAGTAGAGTTGGCAGATCCCTCTCATGCTTCCCACTGTCTCAGGGATTAATTTCAGTTTCATGACTGCTCTAGGGCTTTAGTGTGCCTCACCAACCCCACCATGGGACCACAAGGACTCTCACCAGCCAGCTGGTACTTGCATGTCAGACTACAGAGATGGGCAGATGCTCATCCCGTATGAATTAAACATAGCAAGGGGGGACAAAGGCATAGGGCAATGAGTGGCAGGATATACACAATGTCAATTTGTGAGTCTTGCACTCCATCATGGGCCATGGCACCTCTGTCCCTTAGGTGTGCTGCTGCAGGAGACCCTGCACTCATGCCTCTGCTCAGAGTTCCCTGCAGACATGGCTTGGGCACACGAGGCTCAAAGGCACATCCCACAGGTTACAGCGGGGCACCAATGCTGGTGCTCAGCATGTCTGTGGAGACCTGAGGATAGGGTAGAGCAACATACCAGGTTCTTATCTTTTGTGGACCAGAAAAATTAATTTCATGCTTAAAAGTGTGAAGACTGACAAGCCCTGCCAGTACTGTGCCACAACAGCTGTCCTAGTCCCAGACAAAGCAAAAAAATTTGCCCTCACAGCCTCTTGGACACTCAGATAAGACCCAGGCACTTCTTCATTTTGTGTCATTTTGGAACAGAAAATGTTTTGAACTCAACCTGCAAAATTAAAAGTACAACACCTGCCCTGCTAATGTAAGTTTTTTTCATTTTGTACCATGGACTGAGAAAATACTTTGTGTCTTAAAACAGAATGAAAATAATAAATAAATCCACACATAAATTGTAACTTGCGTGTAAAATAACAAATGGAAGACAATAGATTGAGTCAAGGAAAATGTTGTGTCCCATCAGAAATTAGGTATTTCATTCTGATTTTTACTGTCTTGAATCATATGAAATTGAAACTTTATAAGGAAAAGTAATTGGAAAATAGAAAAGATTGACACTGAGTGTTAGATTGAATAAAAATGTTTTCTTATCAATTTTCCTTTTAAGAAAACTTTTGTTAAGCACATTTCAGTGTTTGAAATTATGTACTGGTAATTATGATGTAACTTCAACAATGCTTGTATTTTCTCTCCAGTATGACTAACAGCCATTCCACAACATGCAGTGGAGTGCAGACAAGCTGATAAATCTTAGTCTAGAAAAAGAAGCCATATGACTGCATTGCTTGCCTTGGGAATTTCTAACTTGGTCCCCACCGCACCTTGTAGATGTGCCCAAAATCTCCCAGCATGACCTCTGTGCTCAGTCTTCTAAGCTGCTTCTGTCCCATGTAAGAGGAACAAGCACTTGGTTACATGCCTAGCACACATTTGGACTGCACAGGTAAGAAAGATGAATTCTCTCAAACGTTGGGCATAAAGAATTTAGAAGTTTAGAGGTTTTAGAGGTTTGAATCCAAGGTTTAAAAAAGTGAAAAAGAAGAAAGTGTGAAAAGTAAAAAAAAAAAATAAGGTGTGTGGAAAAGCATTTCACCATGTATGCGGTGAAAGTGACAGTAGCATTTGGCTTTGTGGCAACTTGTTTGATGCTCCATACAAAATTATATCACTGTACCAATCAGCCGTGTTTCATCTAAAGGTAGGGTAATTTTGCCTTTAGGAACGAAGGAAAATCCTCTCATAGTTGTTGGAAGGTTTGCTCATTCAGACAGGTTTGGAGTAGGAAGCATAGCTGATTTCAGTAAGGGCATGAAGTCTTTCAGAGGTAACTAAAAAGGCCATAAAAGAAATCTTCTCCAAGGAGGTAGACAGTCAGGATCTACAAGTAAGCCACAGCATCTTCTGGAGAGCGTGCCTTTCAGTGAAGTAATCCTTCAGAGCAGATTGAATAGGAGTCCAGATCAACTGTTTATCTCCCTGTTTGAACCTCAAAAATCTGCCCTATGACTGCCTCAAACCAGTTTCTTAGCAGTGCATCTGTATCTAAGCAGTCACTGATATCTGTTGAAGCTTTTAGCTTCAACACTTTGATGACATTATCAATATTAATTCACAATTTAAAAAAAAATAATTAACTCTTAAAGAAACAATAGAGGGAATAAATAATTTTCTTTGATTTATCTGTGACAGAAAATTCGTCATGCCCTAAAGCTGAACACTCCAGAAAAAATACACTGAAAGCATATTATTAACTTTGCCAATCAGTTATTAAAAGCTGAGGAAATACCAGGATTAACATCTGTTCCATTGTGCTCATGCTTATGTAAGAGAATGTTATGACATGAACAGGTTTTCCTCTTCTCTTTTACTGTCTTCCTTTCTCTCTTCTCTTCCAAGAATACATGGATTTTTTTAATGCCTCAAGAGATGACAGAATCCCATTATCCTTGTATGATGGATGAAAGAGTCCAGTTACCCCAGTTATCCTATTCCAGCAACAGCAAAGACCTGTGGCACAGAGATCAAACAGAAAATTATCAGTGGACTGGGGTACCAATATATCTCAAAGCTGCTATTACAACAAGTAAGAAAAACAGCAACTTTATGCAGCATACGGCCCTGAGTCTCTATTTGTAGCCTCAGCTCAACAGTACTACTGGCTTAAAGATCTCCAAAGCTGCTTGTCTGGATCCAAGGCAGAGAAGCTGGAATTCTTTTTTTCTTTTTTTTTTCACTTGTGTTAAACCCCAGGTGTTTTTTTTCCATACTCCAAATTACTAAAATAGCTGAAATATTTTGGCTGAAATGTAATAGAAAAGTTAATCAATCTGAGCAGTCACCCAACACAGGACACTTCAAACCAGGGGAAATTTTGGCTAAATTAGAAGCATGTGAATACAATAATAAAAAAAGAAGTATCATGCAGTGTTGACAATAGGTGGGGCTAGAAGCCTTCCCAGTGTGAAGGCACTTACTTTTTGGACACAGTTATGGAGCCACAAAAGAGATCAATATTGCAGATATTAGCTCTTCCTTCAGAACCATTTGTCTTGCTGAGGAGAAACACAGCACCATTACCCTGTCACAAGGTCTGTTACCCTGCCAGTAACAACAGGCAGCTGGTCAGTCAGTCAGAGGTAGGCAGCCAGGAGTGTTTTATTCAGCAAGAGCTCTCTTCTCAAAGTGGAGCAGATTATGACACAAATTACAGTTTGCTGAAAAGCTCTGTTTTGCCTTGGGGCTCTCTGAGAAGCAGGTGAACAAAGCCACCCTTCCATCTTTCATTTGGCCAGCAAGCAAAGTTGTCCCAGGCAAAAAAATAAATGATGCCTCAGCAAATACAATACCTCAGCACCTGCAAAATGGTATTTCTGACTGTGCAAAGTTCTTCTAGAGGGATCTCACATGAGGAAAGGAAGTCTCTTTTCTGATATGGTACAGGAGACCAGGATTTAAGATTCTAACTTTACAACCACATGATTCTTGGCTTTCTCTTCTTGCTCTTTATTCTCTTATAAAGAAGCAGTTATTTCAGGATGATTCAGGTTAGTTCCTCCACCCTTCCACAGCTGGATTTCTGATAAAATTAGTCATATGAATAGAATGGTTTCCTTTCTCTGCAAGACTCAGTTGCAGACTCTGATTGGTTCTCAGCCATGAGCAACCTCCTGGTTGCTTCAGTCTTTGAACATGTACAAAAGCACATACAAAATAGGAGAGATCATATAATTTCATTTTCAGTTGCAAGCAATTCAATAGATAGCATTTAAAGAAACAGAGAAGGCTATTCTGTATATTCCAGTTTAGCACTCTACCTATTGCAGTGATATGAAGGAACTGGACACAGCCATAATTCATTTTAGTCCCATTCCCTGTCTGGTCCATATCCCTGTGGATAATCTTCCAAGTTCCCTCAGGTCTTTCATGAAAGAACAAAGAGCTTTCTAGTTGAGGTGCTGCGATATCTCATGTGTAGACAATGTCCAGAGAAGCTTACCTTGGAGATTTTGCCAGCCCACAGTGTTGGGAAAAAAGCTCAAACACTCTGTATCCTGAGCCAAAAGGAAGCTAATTAAAAATGACTGTGTAAAGGCAGAATGTTGTTAGGGGTGATGGTAATATAGGCAAGTCCTGCAGTTAAAGGAAGAAGTACTTCTCCCATTTAATATTCACAGCTGTGGATCTCTTCAAGAAGGAGCCTTTAAAAATTGTGAGCTATCCTTGGTTTTCTTTTACACAATAGTCTGCTGGTTGTAGCAAACTTTCCAGAAAAATGGAAACCAAATTCTTTTTCTTTCCTCTCCCTGAAGGGATTTCAAGCTACAGGTTCACCTTTCTGTTGAAGCACCCAGACTGAAATTATTCTGCAGTAGGAATAAAGCAGCAGCATCAGCCTTTCAACAAAGCTGTGTCAAAAAAATGCAGAGCAGAATTCAGGATTTATTATTTTTCACTGAAAGCTGGACCCTGTGCTTTCAGGGCCTGGGGGCTGTTCAGGGAAATGTTACCCAGTGCTCTATTGAATTGTATGACCCTATTCTATTTCAGGTTTTTCTTCTTGTGTTTCCTTTTCTCTCACTCTGCTTCATGTGTGTGTGTTGGTGGTTTTTAGTGGTTTGGTTTCGTGGTTTTGTGGTTTTTGTTTTGGTTTATTGTTGGTTTTGCTTGTTTGTTTGTTTTTTGTTGTTGTTGTTGTTTTGTAGCCTATAAAAGGCAACCTTTTCTTCAAAGAATTTTTCCCCTTAAGCACTGAAACTCCTGCAAAAATGTAGACAAACAGATATTGCTGAAATGGTAGGTGAGAACAATCCCATGCAATATTACAGGCTTAGGGAAGACTGGCTGAAAAGCTGCTTGGCAGAAAAGGACCTCAGGCTGTAGGTACCCTTTAAATACTGGAACATGGTGACAGGGCATCCCCTAAGCCTTCTTTTCTCAAGGCTGAACAAAACTAGTTCTCTCAGCCTTTCCTTGTACAGCAGGCTTATCAGACTTTCGGACATCTTTGTGATCCTTCTCTGGACCCTTTCCAGTCTGTCCTGTCCCTTTCACAGAATCACAGAATTACTGATGCTGGAAAAGACCTCTGAGATCATCAAGTCCAACCTATGACCTATCATCACCACATCAGGTAGACCATGGCACTAAGTACCACATTCAGTCTTTGTTAAACATCTCCACAGAGTTTCCCCCCAGCAGGATAGGTCACAGCCTGTGCTGCACTCCTGGATTATGTTTTTCCAGGAGCAAGACCTTACATTTGTCTTTGCTGACCTTCATGAAGTCCAACAGCTTGTATCAGAAAAGCAAGACCAGGGAGGTGATTGCCCCCTTATACTCTGCACTGAAGAGGCTGCACCTCAAATACTGTGTTCAGTTTGGGGCCTCTAACTACAAGAAGGACATTGAGGTGCTGGAGAGTGTCTAAAGAAGAGCAACAAAGCTGGTGAAAGGTCTGGAGCACAAGTTTTAAATTCTGAGGGAATCTGGATTTTTTAGTCTGGAGAAAAAGAGGCTGAGGGGAGGCCTTATTGCTCTCTACAACTGCCTGAAAGGAGGTTGTAGGGACTCGGGAGTTGGTCTCTTCTCCCAGCATGATGAGTCATAGGAGGTGAGAATAAAAATGGCCTCGAGCTGTGCCAGGAGAGGTTTAGATTGGATATTAGGGAAAATTTCTTCACTTAAAGCATTGTCAGGCACTGGAACAGGCTTTCCAGGGAAGTGGTCAAGTCACCATCCAGGAAGGTATTTAAAAGACATGTAGATGTGGCACTTAGCACTTTGATTTAGTGGGGGAGTTGGTAGTGTTACGTTAACAGTTGGACTTAAAGGTCCTTTCCATGATTCTCTGATTCTAGAATTTTTATTTCTTATTTTTGGATTATTCCGTTAAAATGCTACTTTGGATTACTGGTTTTAGATTTTGTCATAAAAAGGGAAGTTCTATTGATGGCTATCACTTAAAATAATTGGGTAATATGTAGTTTATGCAACTAAAGAACCAAAATTATGTATTATTGTCGTTGGTTTAATTTCTCAACAATACTCAAAGCAGTAGTTTATTTTATTCTCTAAATGCATCTATAGATCTATAATAAAATTACTCTCAACTCTTAGCTTTTGAAGGATTAAAGTTTCAGTTAGCAGCAATTAGGGTAGTTCCCCAGAGTCAAAAACTGGTGCTGCACATGTATATGTCACTGTGAAAAATGGAAATAAGGCATGGAATTGTCACAGCTTAAGGCAGCTCTGACTATTAAAGAGATGACAGATGCATGGTATTAACCCTTTTCCCTTCCCAGAAGGGGAAGCTAAAGAGAGTAAGGGAGAGAGACTTATGGGTTCAAAAGAAATTAAAACCACTTTAATGAAATAATAACAATGAAACAAAAAGGTATAAGAATATTAATAGTAAAATAATGAAACATATACAAAACTAACATAGAGTTCCCCTGAGGATGGTGATATCACCACTGACACTGAAGTGCAGGCACTGAGAAAGTCCCAGACTGGACTCAGCAGCAGGCAGGGACTGAATTCAGGAATGCACAGATCAGGATCGAAGGCAGAATAACATACAAAGTGCTCCTTGGGCACTGGTCATGGAAGAAAGAGAGCTTGACCCTCTTGATCCCTCAGCTTTACACTGAGCATGAGCTGTATGGGATGGCATACATTGTTGGTCAGTTTTGGGTCACCTGTCCTGCAGGTGTGACCCCCTCTACGCCCTTTCACTTATGGCGCACAGAAGCTTAGCAGTGACCTTGGTTTCTATAGGAATACGTATTGGTTCTGTTTTAGTTCGAACCATGACAGAAATGAAAAAGCTGAAATTTTTGCTGTAAGAAACAAGTTATAACTCCAGTTAGGGTCAATGACTGCAGATCCAGTTATCACAAAAGCAAAATTAGCTACACCTTCAAGATACTTGGTGAGTAAGAAATTCAGAACTAGTATTTTTCCAGGACACAATGGCAGAATAAGATAAAATTATGCAGAAAAAGTGAAAATATATTTGTAAATTGCCAAGGATCATAGCTTTCCTAGATGTTTTAGAGTTGTGGGACTTTAAGCAGCTAAGAAATTGAAATAAACTTTACTGACAATCATTTAGGATTTTGAGTTTGAAAGTATGGCTAGTAGTAATTCAGAACACTCTCCAAGGTGTTGTTTGAGTGGCAAGTAGTACTTGCCAAGTTCTTTCATAGAAGTAATACCTGATAGAAGCAGTACTTGATAGAAATTTTACAGAAATAACCAGCATGCAGGTAAAGCTGAATAAAAGCCAGCAGAGTGTCCAACTGTCTGTATTTTCATTTTTGTCTGGGTTACATCACCCCAGAGAACCACTCCCAGAGACTGATATATTCATAATTTATTTATCATCTGCTTATAAACAGAAATAGTAACTAAAAGATGTGAAGCATAAGTAGATTGTATTCTAAACATATTAGTTGAATATGTAACAATGTTACATGGAAGAAACATATTTTGCAGCTGGTTTTGGTCACAATCCATAACATTATGTATATGATTACATGTATTTGCAATCTGTTAAAAAAAATAAACAGCAGCTAAGAGTAAACCATTTATAATATCAATCTTATTGTAAAATGACCTTTCAAAATAATGTAAGACTAATTTCTGTCTGATGTGAATTAGCTTAAATGAAAAGAACAATTTTGAACATTTTTTGACTCATCAGCTTTTAGATCATCCAGATTAGAAGTGATCTCTGGAGATCTGGAATCCAACCACTTGTTCAAAGCACAATCAGCAATGAGATCTGTTGTGTTAAAGAAAGCTCAGGAAATACAAAAACACAACATATTTCTGATTACTGTTATTTTGACCTGATCTTTTCCTAAGGATTGTAGTCATAGATCTCTTTGTCATGTGAAGTTCCATTGATTCGACTAACTCCACATGATCTGTCCTGTAAACGCTAGTGAAAAACCATTTAGCATCACATTAATCAACTGAAATGTATTATCTTAAAACACTTACTTTTCAACCTATTATCATATACTCTCAAACCTGGTTGCATATGAGAAGTGTTACTGCCAAGAATTTGTCATTAACAGAATGCAAAAGTTACTGTTGTGAAATGTTGGGTAACTTAGGATACTCCCAGACTTCTCTTTAATTAATTGTTTCTGCTTTCTTCTGGAGATGTAAGAAAAACACAAGTATTCTTAAATGTAGATATACTGGTGCTTTGAATTTAATTATTTTGCTTATGCCTTTCAATCCATCATTCTTTTTTCTCTTTCAAGCATCAAGGAAAAGCAAGTAAACTATTGCCTTCCTTACAAATCATCCCCATGTTCCATTTACGGAAAAGATGCTGCTCACACATAGATAGTGGACTAGATTCTGATTGTTACCTGTATTACTGTCAATTTGCAGGAGCTTCATTGTCTGCTGGTTACAGATAGTCATCTTTTGGCTTCCGAATTTCTGGCAGATCATTAGACTGTTGTTGTCAAATAATCTCCTACCGACCACAATTTTAAGGACATAATAAATTTGGGCTATGTTTACTACAGCTATTCCGGTTAGCCCTCATAATTCTCTTCCTGCACACTCAAGGGCACCATTTAATTTTTTCAAGAACAAGCAAGTGGGCTTTAACTTCTGCAACTTCACCTCAGATAGCAAGTCATTCTTCATATTTCTATTGTTTTCCAGTATAATGATTTATTTTGCTTTTTCTAAATCAATTTATTGGCCTCTTCCTGTGGGGTCCACCACCCCTTTTGCATAACTTCAACCTTTCACAGTGATTCAGTTTTGTTCATCCAACAGAAGCTTACAATGTCTTGTTAATCATCTCTTGCATTAACAGAGGTTGTGAAGCTCTTCAGAGCTGTTTATTCCTGTATTTGGAAAACACTTTGCTCATTGTGGTCTTCCACCAGGCATATAGATGCTTTGCTCTATCACTACAGGCACATTTCCTTTTTATTAGCTTTGCCAAGAAGCCTAGAATCACCTAATCACATTAACAATTATAAGTTAAGAAGCCAATAAGAACATGTAAACTGTCAATGAGAAATTGCTTGGTCCAGAAAAACTTTCCAAGTACCTAAGCAACCCTATTGGCATGAGAGTTCAGCAG
>NW_009970723.1:5871158-5883284 GCF_000747805.2 Chaetura pelagica
GCAGGTGTTGAATGGCAAAAAACCATGAAAATGGCAAGTGTGTGAAATAAAAATAATGCTTTGATTAAATAGTCTTATTTTATACTAATAATGTAAAAATGAGAAACCAAAGCAGTCGTAATTACAGTGTCACAAATCAAAATTCTCACCTCAATACATTAAAAAAGTAAGTTTCCCAATATTACTGGACTAGTTATGCAAGTGTCTGAAACTATGTCTTGATTGAAAGATGAGTGCTTTTTGCAGGTCACCAAATAGCTGCAGGACAGCCAAGAGAAGACTGGTATATGTCCAGCACCTAGTTAGCTCCCAGAACTCAGAATTGTTGCTTGACCTACTATGTGTAGCCATCTGACAAATAAGTTTATTATTTCCTTCAATTTTTATTGTAATAGCACAAATAAGTGAAAAAGTTTAATAGATCAAAAGTTATAAAGCTCAAATCTACTAAGAAAATAACCTTTTCCAAGAACAAGATGTGAGAAAAAAATCTCTGAAAACCCTTTTTCCTACTATCAGGATAATCTTCTATTATCCTGATATTAATAGAAACAACTAAAACAAAATATTTGCCCATGCTAGTAGAATGAGGGCTCTCAGTCCTTCAGTTTATCAGTGCATATTAGTCAATGGATTTATAGAAACCACAATAAAAACTTCCAGTTGTTGGGCTGGTGAAACACTGGAATTATTGCTTGAAGAGCCTGTGGAGTCATAGAACCATTCAGGTTGGAAAGGATCCTTGAGATCACCAAGTCCAACCATCATCCCTAGTCTACGAAGTTCTCCCCTAAACCATATCCACCAACACAACATCCAGATGACCCTTAAACACATTCAGGGATGGTGATTCAAACACCTCCCTGAGCAGCCTATTCCATTGTCTAACCACTCTTTCTGTGAACATTTTTTTCCTAATATTTAGTCTAAACCTCCCCTGTTGCAGCTTGAAGCCATTCCCTCCTGTTAATTACCTGTGAAAACAGACCAGCACCAACCTCTCTACAATGACCTTCCAGGTAGTCGTAGAGACTCATGAGGTCTCCCCTCAGCCTCCTCCTTCTCGGACTAAACATTCCCAGCTCCTTCAAGTGTTCTTCATGAGATTGATTCTCTAGGCCCTTCACCAGCTTTGTTGCCCTCCTCTGTACTCGCTCCAGCACCTCTATATCTCTCTTGCATTGAGGTGCCCAAAACTGGACACAATATTCCAGGTGTGGCCTCACCAGTGCTGAGTACAAGAAGACAATCACCTCTCTACCTCTGCTGGTCACACTATTTCTAACACAAGCCAGGATGCCATTGGCTTTCTTGGCCACCTGGGCACACTGCTGGCTCATATTCAGCCACTTGTCAATTAGAACCCCCAGGTCCTTTTCTGCCAGACACTTTCCAACCACACTTCCCCAAGCCTGTAGCTTTGCCTGGGGTTGTTGTGGCCCAAGTGCAGAACCTGGCACTTGGCCTTGTTGAAGCCCAGACCATGAACATTAGCCCAACAATCTAATCTATCCAAGTCTCTCTGTAGAGCCTCCCTGTCCTCATGCAGCTCAACACTCCCACCTAGCTTGGTGTCATCTGCAAACTTACTGATAATACAATCTATGTCCTTATCAAGATCATCAATAAAGATGTTAAACAGAAATGGTCCCAGCACAGAGCCCTGAGGAACCCCACTTGTCACTGGCCCCAGCTGGATTTGACTCCATTGACCACCACTCTTTGGGCCTGACTGTTCAGCCAGTGCTTGATTCAACAGATCTTATGCTCATCCAGGCCATGAGCAGCCAGTATTTTATTAGAGTTCTATGTGGAACTATGTCAAATGCATTTTGGAGGTCCATATAGACAATATCCACAGCCTTTCCCTCGTGCAATATTTGGGTCATCAGGTTATAAAAGGAGATCAGGTTCATCAGGCAGGACCTGGCTTTCATAAACGCATGCTGACTGGGCCTGATCCCCTGATTATCCTCTATATGGCTTCTAATAAGATTCAAGATGATCTGCTCCATGATATTCCCTGGTACTGAGGTCAGACTGACAGGTCTATAGTTTCCCAGATCCTCCTTTCTGTGTTTTTTATGGATGGGTGTTACATTTGCCAGTCCATTGGGATCTCCCCAGTTAGCCAGAACTTCAGGTAAATAACGGAAAGTGGCCTGGTGATCACGTCTGCCAGCTCTTTCAGCACCCTTGGATGTAACCCATCCAGTTCCATAGACCTGTGTGTGTCTAAGTGGTGTGGTAGATCTCTGACCACTTCCTCTTTAATTGTGATGACCTCATTCTGCATCCCCTCCCTGTCTCCTAGCTCATGTGGCTGAGTGTCCATGGAACAGCTAGTTCCACTGATAAAGACTGAGGCAAAGTAGGTGTTGAGCACCTCAGCCTTTTCCCCATCCTTTGTTACTAAGATTCCCTCTGCATCCAGTATAGGAGGGAGATTTTCTCTAATCCTTCTTTTGCTGTTAATCAACTTATAGAAACATTTTTTATTATCCTTAGCAGCTGTGGCTAGTTTGAGCTCTAGCTGTGCTTTGACTCTCCTAATTTTCACCCTGCATAGGTTCACTTCATCTTTACAGACTTCATGGGTGATCTGTCCCCTCTTCCAAAGGTCATAGACTCTCTTTTTGTTCTTAAGGTCAAGCCAAAGGTCCCTATTTAGCCAGGCTGGTCTCCTACCCCACTTACTGGTTTTTCAGCACACTGGGACAGCAGCTCCTGTGTCTTTAAAACTTCTTTCTTGAAGTATGTCCAGCCTCCCTGGACTCCTTTATCCCTCAAGGCAGCCTCCCAAGGGACTTTGTCAATCAGTCTTCTGAGCAGGTCAAAGTTTGCCCTCTGGAAGTCTAAAGTGGCAGTTTTACTAACCCCTCTCCTTGTTTCTTCAAGGATCAAAAACTCAATCATTTCATGATCACTGTGCCCTAAACAACCTCCAACTTTTACTTCCCCCACAAGATCTTCCCTGTTCACCAGAACCAGGTCCAGGAGGGAACTCTCCCTGGTCAGCTCACTTATCAGCTGTGTGAGGAAGTTATCTTCCACACATTCCAGGAACCTCTTGGAATGTTCTCTCTCTGCTGTGTTGTATTCCCAGCAGATACCTGGGAGGTTAAAGTCCCCCACAAGAACAATGGCAAGTGACTGGGAGATTTCTCCCAACTGCTTATGGACAGCTTCATAAATGCTGCATAATCACCTGCCTGCCACAGGTTCATAGATAATTCAGCTGTCCTTGGGTAAGAAAGAGAAGATACACAATCTTTTGAGGCTCATGGTATCTCTGTAGTGATCCAGAATTGCCCAGCTTTGGTTCTTCTTTGAATAATTCTGAAATTTACAGTAAGGAAGTTATAAATTCATCCCTATTCTGATCTTTATGCCCCCTCTATCAAGATAAGAAAGTAAAAATGCTATCAAAGTGCTTATGACTTCTTGTTGACTTTAAGTAAAATAAATAAAATAAGATTAATTATTAAATTTTTTTTAGATTTCCAAACAGATACAAAATTTAGTGTGAACACCATGTGAACAATTAGGTCATTATTTAAAATGTGTCCAACAAAACCCCAAACTCCAACATGTTACCACAAAACTGAGCCAGGTGGACAGATGGAAATAATGTAATTAAATACTTTATTGCCAGGGTTCATGTACCGACAGCCAATAAAAGGAAAACCTTGAAGAGTTAAGAGACAGAGACATTTCAGTTAGGAAACAGCATGCGCTGCAGGTGGTTTAGGAAGGCATATTGCTTCTTAATTAAATCACACCATTAGTTCATTTTCTTGTTTTGATAATTACTACCAGAAATTATTCTTGCTAACTTTTGAATATAATTGATTTAAAATTCTAAAGAATTATCTAAGATAAACCTATATAACCTAAGTGGAAAAGAATGAAGAACTTGGAAAATGAGATGAAAGTGACCTTTCTGGGGCTTTCTACACGAACATTTGTTTCATTTCATTTACCTTTGTAGATGTTTTATGCACAAAAATATTGGAAATGAGAGCCTCAACCTTTGTTTTTTGTTGCTACTGGACCTTTCAGGTCTCCCAATTTAAATAATTGGCTAAAGAAGGAAATCCAACAGTAATAAACTCATCTGTATTTTGCTAATCCACACACAATTTCAGTAGCTGATTTCTAATATTTTGTTTTCTCAAATGCTGAAATATATTCATTTTCCTAATAAAACAAAATATGTGACTGCACATTTAAAAAAATGTTATTAAATACTTTTAAAGATGCTACTGAATCCCACAGACAGGTGTGTTGTTTTTTCACCTGATTTTTTCTTTTCATTGTAAGACTTCCAAGTTTCTACTGTTCATACACAAATGCTTCATATCACGTCCTGCCTCTGGCTGGATTTTGTTGGAAAAATGTCCATTGAAAGAATTTAACTATTGCAGCTAGAGGAAATATGTTACGCTTACATTATAAGGTTTTTAAAATTCATGACTGTTTACTGAAAGGATAGAGCTGCTCTGCACACTGAAGCACTTACTTGACATCTGACAACAATTCTCCTGGTTTCAGTGACGTGCCCTTTTTTAACCCCATGAAAATCTGTCCAATTTCGACCAAACAAGATTCTGAAAAATCTCAGTATGGTCAGTTACACAGTCTGTTACATGCTGGCAGTTTCCAGATACACCATCTGTATGTTTCACTCCTTCTCAGCTTCAACAAGCCAACCAGACATGCCATGTATCCTTCCCACAGAGCAACCGTGTCTGGTGCCTTAGGGGGTGTGATGTGTGCAGGAGCAAAATAATTTACCTGCAAGTGCTCTTCTTGTCTGCTGAGGACTGTTGGATGGAACTGAATCCAATATTATATTGAGCCAACTACACACAATCTCTTTCTCCCCACCAGAAAAAGCTGAAAGTAAAAACCAGGCCCAAGACTCACAGACCTTTTTAGCTTGATTTTCTTCTATGATCTATAAGTTTTGTGCCACTGTGGCAATGAAAATGTAACATTTTGTTTTGAAAGTAGGGGACTAGTAACATAGTCTGTCCTGGCCATAGGTCCCTGGAGAAAGTTTATAGTTGCCTCCCATAGTTGAGACTGTCAAGGTAACATGACAAAACAGGTAGTGAAGTCATACTCGTAGTCATTCAAAGGACAGTGCATGTATTCTGATGCACATACGCCTAGGATTCTGCAAAAGAGATAAAACCAGTTAAGAAATCAAAGAAAACATGAGGAATCAGCTTGTTTAAAGTTTACCTTTAGAATTTCATCCTACTTCATTTCTTCATGTATTGTGCCATTAGGCAAGACATTGTTCCTATACAATTACACAGACTCTCTTCCTAAGCAATAGGTCTGGAATGAATGAGCTTTCATTTGTGATAAACTCCATAAACATCTACTAAATATGTGTGAGAATTAGAAGGTTTGCAGCAAGGAAACTAGAAGAGCTGTGACAGCATTGTAGATGTAGGCTAAACCAGAGGTGGCCAAAGAAGAACAGTGAAGAAGTTGAATCCAGCCTGCCATGACAGAGCATTGATAGTTGTCTAATTTAGACATGACTGTTCAGCATAGTATTAGGACAATACTGGACTAACTTTTGTAGACTATTATTCTTTTGCTTATGATTTTTATTTTAGTTTGCTATTAATTGATGTCTACTATGTTATTTAGTTATAGTAAATTATATAGTAAACGTATTCCTCAGCTTTCACAAAGGCCTACAAAGTTTAACTTTGGTCCTAAATAACCTTTCTACTCTTTTAAGTTGAATAACCATGTATAGGTGGAAGTGGAAGGAAATTGAGTAATTATACCTCAGTATGTTTTGGAATTGTGTCATTTGATGAGAAAATTATCTGACCGGAGCATCAATTTGCCTTTGTTTTTTCTCCAGCCATAGGAAGAATTTTTCTTCTGAAGATGAACCATAATAACAAAACTCAGACATTTCTGGTACTATTGTCCTGGCTCTAAGAGTGAGTAAAAGGTGCTACGTATCACCTGCCCCCTAGACCCACACTGCGTTCTCTAGGGAAACGCTGTGGCAGAAACTTGTGAAGAGCTGCTGGAAGCTGCTGTAGCTTCTTTTAACTGTGGCTTATATTAACTAGATAATTATTAATATTTTTTTTCTGAAATTACTTGTATAGCTGCTTAAGTTAATGCCCTTCTGAAGGAGAAGGTGCATACTACTTTACTCTGAAGAAATACACCATTAGAGACCTCATGCGGTTTTAGAAATAACCTTTGCTTGTATTTACCTGCCCCTGCATGAACAATCATTACCTGTGTGAAAACTTTACGTGGTCATAGAGTCATCAGGGTAGGAAAGGACTTTTGAAGATCATCTAGTCCAACCCCCCTGGGAGAGCAGGATCACCTACAGCAGTAGATCCCACAGGAACATGTCTAGATGGGTTTGGAATTTTCCAGAGAGGGAGACCTCACAACCTCTCTGGGCAGCCTGTTCCAGTGCTCTGTCATTCTCACTGTAAAGAAGTTTTTCATTATGTTTAGCTTGAACCTCCTCTGTTCCAGTTTGTGCCCATTGCCTGTTGTCCTGTCATTGGACACTACAGAAGAGTCTGGCTCCATCCTCCTGACATGCTCCTTTAGATATTTATAAGCATTCATGACATCCCCCATCTCAACTAGAACTTGCCATCATTACTGCTTTCTGCAGGTACTGGTGTCCTTGCTAAAAGTTTGATCTTTTTCCTTTTCCCCTGTGTCCCCCTAGAGTCCAGCTTAGGTGTTCAGTGTCACAATAGCTTTGTTCTTAAGGCAAAATGAAGAGATGAAACTCTCTATGATCAACTTGGTAGCATTGTCCTTCTAGAGCACCAGGAAGCTTTGGCAAGGGATTTTCACATGGTTTTCATAAACTATATGACTCAGTAAGACTAAAGCAAACTACAGAAGTTCCCATTTTGAAGTCCAGGGGCATTTTAGGCATCAATCAGTTCTCACTCACTTTCCACCTCTTTAAGAAATCATTACAATATCTTCCAGTCTCTCTTTTGAGCAGGGGCATAAACTATGTTGGAAGTGAAGAGTAAGAGCTGTAAAACAGTTTTCTTTGTTAAAAGAATCTCTGAAGACCAGGGTAAGTTTCCCTTAAATTAAATATTAAAAGTTAGAGATAAGATTCAGATATCTTACATATGCCTACGTATCAGTATTTACATATGAGCTAGGTGTGAGCCCCTAGTAAAATCAGTGGAAATTTAGTCAGTGCAGTCAATAGACCCCAGAGTGATTTGATTTTCCTCAAGTAGTTATCATAGGCTTGGTTCAGTTGTTGATCCACAGGCAACTAAAGCCACTGCAGGTGCCACAGGTTTTCCTGCCTGGCCCCCTGCCACAGAAGCAAGGCCATTGCATAGGGCTGGCTGGCAGGACTGAGGGAGGGACCCTCCTACGGGAGTAGTTGTGCATGTGGTGGAAGACCTGTGGCACTTCAGGTGGCACTGGGATCTCAAAGGTAGGGCAAGGAAATTAATTGGACTGTATGGGTCTAAGTGTTTGAGTTAGTCCTTCTAGGAATCTCATCATCAACAGAGATAGGCAACTTTAGATGGAAATATACCTGACCTCTTTTAAAACTATAAAACTGACCTCTGGAGATCTCAGTTTCTCCCTGTTGACTCTGAAGGGTGCCTAAGAATGTCTAGGTCAGATGGAGACATCTAACTCCTGGACATCAAAGGAGAGATTCAGCTATCTCAGCAGGGGTGTCTACAAGCACACCCTCCTATAAAATAATTTCTTATTTTTTTTGGCTTGCAGCCTTTCTTCTTTAAACCATCAAGAAGTGGCCAACATATTTTTACATCAATAATAAAAACTAGTTCTGTGCAGCTCTGCTTATACAGTCTTCATTTGTATTTGATTATATGAAAGTGGAAGGCAATACATATATAAATCTTAGACACAGACATCTCTTGCTTTCATATAACTATTTCTAATCTCAATATTATTCAGATACCTGGAGTGCCCCAGCTTAGCACACTGGCAGCTTTGTAAGTTATTTCTTTTATTCTGAGAGGATTTTGATACTTTTTTTGTTAAAAATCAGAGATGCTTATCACACATAAAACCTAAAAACTACCCTTGATATCAGTGTGAGATGAGATGACCTACTTAGCAGTTCTTCTGTCATTCCAAAAACCAAATACTCAACTGAAGTATTTTCTTACTATTTGTTGAGGTTGTTTTCCCCTTCTTTTTCTTTATTTACCTCCCACTTGTAACAAACTGAGTCAATTATCTGCCTAGCTGACAAAAAAGATGGAGCGTAATAATCTCCTCATGAGTTAACACTTCCCAGTGTTCTGTTGAAGTATTGAGTGGGATATGAATGGATAAGGTCTATAACAATATAGAATATTTAGTATGCAATATAACAATAGTTAACAAATATTTTAATCTATTCATGAAAGAGCTAAAACTGTATTATTAACTTGCTTGTTTCCTAAAGGTAATACATTCCTGAGGGCAGGATTTTGTAAAACTAGAAAGTTTTCTGAACACCTGGAACTGCATAAATAACACCAACCCAAGCATGCGTAAGTTTGTAGTTTACACCTGCATACACATTATTCAAGTCGAAGTAAATTAATGCAGGTGTTTCTACTCACTGGAAAAATAAATAACAGATAATAAAGGATGACTTCATAAAAATCACTGAATAATTTTGAAACCGCTCTCCCAAATTATTAACAAAGTATAGTAACTGTGTTTGCAATGACACAGCTTGGAAGGAATGAAAGAAGCTGTATGACATATACTAATATGAAAATTTGAATGCAGAAAATTTTGAGGCTGGATTATTTGTACTGTAATTGAAAACAAGGACCATGCTTTCAGCTTCCAACATTTGAATAAAACTGCAGAATTAATTTCATATCTTATAGTAAGTTTTCTTAAGTAACTGGTCTAAGTCAATCAGTGCTCCTCTACAGGTGCCAGAATGACCTCAGTTACCTCTTTAAAAAGAAATACAACTTCCATGAATTCTCATAAAAGTATCAGGTGTTAAATAACTTTTAAACTTGTGCAATAGCAGTACAACTGATGGAAGGAAAAAAAATTAAAACACTTTCCGTGAAAAAAAATAAATCAAGAAACATTTTTCTACACATATTTTTTACATTTTTCTTAATAAAAAATAAAGGAAACTTATGATAATTTCAGAAAGCCCCATTTGGGAAAAAAATTGCTGGGGCAGCCAGGACACCTGCTTGTCTCCCAGGGGGCCGTGCTGCAGGGGCTTCCTTGGGCCTTGCTGGGGGAAGCAACTAACAACACCTCCACTAACTGCTGAGAGAAAATATTATGAGCCATACCAGTGACTTTAAACAATCATTAACAGACTGATCTCCTCGAACCACTTTGGCTGCTTTGGTTCACTTCTTTTATCTCACTTTAACATGTAATCTTTTATCTCAAAACAGGTCCCCAGTTCAGAGAAAGGAAACATTGACATTAAAATACTTGTCCTTTTGTGCCTTGCAACAAATAATTGTCAAGTAGGACAAATGAGTCAAAAGAGCTCTCAATACCAGTTTCAACGCTATCACACTTCCATAAATGTGAATACATGCATCCGCATGATTACCATTTATTATTATGAGTCTCATATATTTTTTCAAATATATTTTCCACACACCCAACAGAATAAAAGGGACTGCTGCAGGGAAACACCACAGGTGCAATGGACAGCTTGCGTGTGCTAAGACAGAAGGTGAAAGATTAGCTAATGTGAAGGTCAAAGACCAGGGATTTACTGAAAGAAAAAATAATATTTTGCCCAGGAATGGAAGGATTTAGAGTGGAGCCAAAATGTTGACTACTTCAGCTTTAATCATTAGAGAAAATTTTATTCCTTCCACTGTCCTCTAGATCTAGCTGTATTATTGACATTTTCTTAGAATTTAGGATTAATGTAAAGTCTCCAATGTATTTATCGTGGTTTGCATGCAGAACTGCCTTTGCTTTGCATGAAAGGTTCTGTCCTTTGGTAGGGATTACATTTCTATTCTCAAAGTACACAAAAGATTATTTCAGTGTAATAGTGTCAGAATCCTTTTGGATCACTGTAATTCTTTGCTCTCATTCACAAATACTCCATCTCTTTTCCCCACACATTCTGTCAAAGCTTTAGACCTCAAAAATAGATTAAAACAGATTGATATTGGGGGCTGGAATTACACTAACATGGAAACCATAGTTCTACCTGTAAATGGAAAGTCTGTTTTATGGGGGCTCTGTAAGTCAAATGTAGGAAGATCACAAGTGTTCATGTGAGCTGTGCATATTGCTTTCCCAGCCACAGAAGGCAGCCTTCAGTGGAAATGCGTGGAAACTACCTAAATTAATATGAAGTTGAGAATGGAGAATACCTTCAATTCACAGAAGAAATTCTGATGGCTATAATGAATCCAGCCCAGTAACTGCTATGATTGGCTCAACTGAGATACCTTATACCCCTAGTTCTCTGATTCTGAAGTCTATAACTTTTTGCAGTTCCCTCTAGGAGCCTGTCTTCTTTCAAGATTGAATTGTTCCTGGAATGATCTGCTATTTTATTTGATAAGTAGATAAAAAAAATAGTCACGCAACTACAGGACAAGAATGAAGTTGCAAGTTCTTATTTAAGAAATACCAACACCACCACCTCTTTTTTTCTTTATTTCACAACATTATATAATGAGGTTGAAAGGTGAAATTACTCTTGGAACAGGCAGTCTGAAGGATTTTGTTATGGAAGAATGTTTTATTTCAGTTGAAAATAATAAAAAGAACATGTATGTCATACGCATTTTAGCTAAGCTCGCATGACCATACACGTATTTTAGCTGAACAACAGAATCAACATCCTCAAGGGTATTCAGGTATCTAGCTCCATGCCTTTGAGCATTTGGGACTTAGTTTTTTTATGTCTTTAAATTACTGACCTATAAAAAGGATTACTTTTAAAACATGTCAGGTTAGATTTCTATTCTTGGAACCCAGCTTATGGTAAGAATTAAGGAAGGCCTCAAATTTTTTCCCACCCCTTGAAAGAAATGTCTTTCAAAATGATCTCTCTTACTGTAAATTTAGTGGTGACCTTTATCCATAAGAGAGTATGATCACAGTTTCTAAGCACCTCCCATGGATCTGTATTTTCTTTGGTGATCTAGATTTGCAGCTGTTTCTATAGCTCTGCAGTATACCCTGGATCTGTTCCTCTGAATAATTTCTAGCTCCTCACTGAGCTTGTAAAGCAGCTTCACTTCCCGGCTGTTTTTCCTGAGTTATTTCCCCATTATCATCCCAGCACACACTAGTTTATTTTCACAAGATACTGGATGCTTGCAATAATTTAGATTTTGCACACTGGTATTTTAAGGGGTTTCTGTAAACACACTAGGCAGGAATTCCTTCCATTCTGCATAGGTAATGATTACTTAATCACACTTTTTCTGGTGAAGGGTCTACAGAACAAGTCATACAAAGAGCAGCTGCGGGAACTGGGGTTGTTTAGTTTGAAGAAGAGAAGGCTGAGGGGAGACCTCACTGCCCTCCACAACTACCTGAAAGGAGGTTGTAGGGAGTTGGGTGTTGACCTCTTCTCCCAAGGAAATTATGACAGGACTAGAGGAAATGTCCTGAAGTTGCGTCAGAGGAGGTTTTAGATGGGATATTGGGAAGAATTCCTATACTGAAAGAATGATCAGTAGCTGGAACAGCCTGCCCAGGGCGGTGGTGGAGTCACCATCCTTGGAAGTATTCAAGAAATGTGTAAATGTGGCACTTCAGGGCATGCTTTAGTGGCTGAGGCTGGGGGTTTTTTTGGGTGTTTTTTTGGTGGAGTGTGAGGGATTGTTTGTGTTTGTTTGGTTTGGGATTTTTTGTGCTGATGGTTGGCTCAGTGATCTCGGACATCCTTTCCAGCCATGATTCTCTGATTCTGTGATTCTATTCTCTCATGGTTTCTGCAGCAAGAACAATGGATGAAAAGTAATTATCATGTTTTTGGCAGAGTTCCTCAATACTTTATTTAGTTTCTTAGCTACCAATGAAGTTTTCAAGGACAGTGGAAAGATCAGCTCTTACTGATATAGGTCTGCTTTCCTGCTG
>NW_009970723.1:5883324-5886861 GCF_000747805.2 Chaetura pelagica
GAGGCAAATCCTCATAGCGGCCTTCCAGTACTTCAACGGGACCTACAGGAAAGCTGGGGAAGGACTCTTTACAGGGGCTTGCAGTGAGAGGACAAGGGGCAATGGTTGTAAACTGAAAGAAGAGAGATTTAGGTTAGAGATCAGGCGGAAATTCTTCAGTGTGAGGGTGGTGAGACACTGGAACAGGCTGCCCAGGGATGTTGTGGGGGCTACATCCCTGGAGGTGTTGAAGGCCAGGTTGGATGGGGCTCTGAGAAGCCTCTTCTAGTGGGAGGTGTCCCTGCCCATGCAGGGGAGTTGGAACTCAATGATCTTCAAGGTTCCTTCCAACTCCAAACATTCTGTGATTCTGTGATAATAGAAAATCACCAGTCCTGGATCCAGTGTTGGGCCAGTCAACGGTGGAGAGTTGGTGTCAGTGGAGCTCCCCAAGACCACCATTGCAGCCCCCTGTTTTATAGACCTAGTTTTCTTGTTTGGCAAGTATAAACAAGCGTGTTTGAGTGGTCCTCCAGCTCCCTTCACTCCTTGATCATTGTCTTTACCTCAATTGCTGTACATGCAGGCCATATGCAGGCCATCATCATTGTCTCCATTATCTCATCTTTTGGGATGCAAACAAGACTTTGTTTAGGGGTTAAAATGGGGTTTGACACCAATTCCAGTAAGTATGGGTCCTGAGGGCTGGTGCCTCACAATCTGTTTTTGAAATCAGGGTTTCTTTTAAGTATTTTTAATCACTACTCTCATAAATTGAAAGCCTTGTCAATCTGAATCCCATTTCAACTGACTCAGGAAGATGTGTATACACTAGCAGTTAGGTGACTTCATAGCAGTGGGATGCAATAGCTTAAAGATGTACAGAGTTTGTGAACCGTAAGCATTCTTAGGAAAGGGCATTGATGACCTGAGGGTAAAACATTCACTGTTATTCTAATTAGAAATCATTTGAATTATAGCATCTACTGAGGTCCATTCACAGCTGGATCCCTGTTATTGTAGCCGCTAGGTAAGCAAACAAGATGAAAAATGTCTGAATGAGTCTTTGGGTAGGAATTAAATCCACTTCTAGCATAGAAAGAAAATAATAAACAAAAAATAAATCACCTGCAGGGAGGAAAATAAAGTAAAATGCACCTTCTATTTCCCTTCCAAAAACTTGTCAGATTTTCAAGAATTGTGTGTGTGTACTTTTGTACCTTTCACAATTTTATCTTCTCTCATCTTCCTCTCCAGATTCTTTCTTTTTATAGTTTCAGTCAAAGCATAGGTATCAAATGTACTATTCAGAATTCAGAGGTAGATACACGGTATACAAACTTGAAGCTGGATAAATGAAAAAGTTAAGCCCTGACTGCCCTGTGTGCCCAAGGGGAGCCAGCTCATGTCTAACTCTGAATGGCCTGAGGCCAACAGTAACCTAAGTTTCCTGCCTGGACACTCCCCAGGTACTCAAATTCCTAGTTTGGGCAGAACTGCCAGTTTTCAGAGTAGTGATTCTGCAATATGCAGGCTTTGGCAGGACCTACCACTTTCATTGTACCAGCAGGGCCTAGTTAAGCTGGTATTCTCAAGGGCATTATCACCAAGTTGCTGTTTGCTCCAATAAAAGTGGAGGGAGAATTAAGTAAAAGCAGAGTAGCAGAGTAAGGCTGTCCCTACAGATAGCTACCAAAGCACCAGTCAAAGGCAGGACCTCTGTTTCATAACTTTTTTCACAAGAACCTTTCCACATAGCCAGACTGCTTCATATGGGTGATGGCTGCAGCATTGAAGACCATTTCTGAGTGATAATTCACACTCACAGACACTTCTGCCAATCCAAGAAACATTTATTTGAAAGTTAACACAATTTGAGCATGTATTTCTGTGTTGACTTGTTGGCATTTTCAAGCACTGAAGCACTGTGCTCATCTGATGGTCAGAGCACTCCCTCTTTCTGTGCCTACCCACAAATGAAGATGAGAACTAACTCTTCTTCTTTTGCTTCAAACTGTGTGTTTCTCAGGACAAAGTTGTCTTTTGAAGACTTCAGGGAAATATCAGTTTTCACAGTTTGCCAAGATGGACACTGCTTCTCTGAAGCAGTATAAAGCATGAAAAGCCATCCATTCAACACCAGTAACAACACAATAGGGTCTGGAAAAGGCTCTGCAGGTGAGTTTCTTAGGCTGTAGGCTCTACAGGAGCTCAAAGATGCCCACAGCCCTGGACTTCCTCTGTTTTTTCTTTCCATCTGATCATTCTCCCATTGTTTTTCCCCCAGTGCTTTAGCTGAAATTACTCCATGTCTCCTGATCCAGTCACCTTTTCATAGCTACGTCCTTCAGTCTTGTCCTTTGGCCCAACAGCAAATGTCCTCTCCCTTCATAGTGTATCCTCAGCAAGTTCACTGATGATACAAAACTAGGAGGAGTGGCTGACATTCCAGAGGGCTGTGCTGCTATCCAGAGTGATCTGGACAGGATGGAGAATTGGGCAGAGAGGTACTTAATGAGATTTTTAAAAAATAAATGTAAGGTCCTGCAGCTGGGGCAGAACAACTCCATGCATCAGTACCGGTTAGGGACAGACCTTCTGGAAAGCAGCTCTGAGGAGAAGGATCTTGGAGTCCTGGTAGACAATAAGTTAACTATGAGCCAGCACTGTGCACTTGTGGCCAAGAAGGCAAATGGTATC
The DNA here is from genome assembly GCF_000747805.2 of Chaetura pelagica. Taxonomy (NCBI): domain Eukaryota; kingdom Metazoa; phylum Chordata; class Aves; order Apodiformes; family Apodidae; genus Chaetura; species Chaetura pelagica. The sequence goes on from NW_009970723.1 coordinate 5,886,004, forward strand.
TTGGGATTCATTAGGAAGAGTATGGCCAGCAGGTCAAGAGAGGTCATCCTCCCCCTTTATTCTGCCCTAGTGAGGCCACATCTGGAATGCTGTGTTCAATTCTGGGCTCCCCAGTTCAGAAGAGACACGGAACTGCTGGAGAGAGTTCAGCAGAGGGCAACAAAGATGACTGGGGGACTGGAGCCTCACTCTTATGTGGAAAGGCCCAGAGAGCTGGGACTCTTCAGCCAGGGGAGAAGATGACAGAGGAGACTGTATTAATGTCTGTAAGTATCTAAAGGGCAAGTGTAAGGAGGGTGGAGTCAGGCTCTTTTCAGCAGTGCCCAGCAATAGGACAAGGAACAATGGGCATAAACTGAACTCAGGAAGTTCCATCTGAACATGAGGGAAAATTTCTTTACCTTGAGAGTGACAAGGCACTGGAACAAGCTGACCAGTTGGGGTTGTGGAGCCTGCTTCTCTGGAGACATTCAAGACCTGCCTGCCTGCTTGAGCAGGGGGTTGGACTAGCTGATCTCCAGAGGTCCTTTCCAACTCCAATGACTCTGTGATTCTGTGTGATTGAGCACATCCCGAAGTCTTTTCCTTGCTAATTAAGAGGTTTCTAAATTGGGGTGATGGGGTGGGTAGGAGCATGGACATCGTAAGCTACATGGGGAAAAAAAGTATGAAAACTAATTTATACATACATAGATAATATGCTGCAGCTACTATATTTCATCAATTCTATGTTCTTTATATGTCAGTAAAAATAAAAATTAATTCCATGGAGTCATGACCAAAGAAACAAATAGGAGATTTTCCACCCTTTCTGTTTATGTGCTGGTCCCATGACATTGGGATGTTGCCCTCTTTCCC
>NW_009970723.1:5887654-5934597 GCF_000747805.2 Chaetura pelagica
GGAACTGCTGGAGAGAGTTCAGCAGAGGGCAACAAAGATGACTGGGGGACTGGAGCCTCACTCTTATGTGGAAAGGCCCAGAGAGCTGGGACTCTTCAGCCAGGGGAGAAGATGACAGAGGAGACTGTATTAATGTCTGTAAGTATCTAAAGGGCAAGTGTAAGGAGGGTGGAGTCAGGCTCTTTTCAGCAGTGCCCAGCAATAGGACAAGGAACAATGGGCATAAACTGAACTCAGGAAGTTCCATCTGAACATGAGGGAAAATTTCTTTACCTTGAGAGTGACAAGGCACTGGAACAAGCTGACCAGTTGGGGTTGTGGAGCCTGCTTCTCTGGAGACATTCAAGACCTGCCTGGATGCAGCCCTGAATAATGTGTTCTAGGCCATCCTGCTTTAGCAGGGGGTTGGACTAGCTGATCTCCAGAGGTCCTTTCCAACTCCAATGACTCTGTGATTCTGTGTGATTGAGCACATCCCGAAGTCTTTTCCTTGCTAATTAAGAGGTTTCTAAATTGGGGTGATGGGGTGGGTAGGAGCATGGACATCGTAAGCTACATGGGGAAAAAAAGTATGAAAACTAATTTATACATACATAGATAATATGCTGCAGCTACTATATTTCATCAATTCTATGTTCTTTATATGTCAGTAAAAATAAAAATTAATTCCATGGAGTCATGACCAAAGAAACAAATAGGAGATTTTCCACCCTTTCTGTTTATGTGCTGGTCCCATGACATTGGGATGAAAATTCCCTTGTCTTGTGCAATACCAACTCTCATCACGACTCATCATGTCTTCCCAGCAAATCTAGGAACAAGGACTTGACTGCAGTTCCTTAACAAAAGCAAAGCAGAAATATAAAAGGTGTTAGCTCTTTTGATGAGAGTTAGGACTGCTGTGGATTGTAGGCCAATTAAATACACATGCTGATTTGTACTAATATCTTCTCCAAGTGCTTAATTTGGAGCTTCCACCTCGCAAGCATATTGGAGCTGGGTGGTCTTAATATGCACTGCAGCAGTTTCCTGCTGTTCCTTTACCTAATACACAGTCTTGGCAGCATTGTCATTTCAATTTTTCATACTTTGGCATTTTCCTTGTACAGCTTCAATCATCCCAGATATCAAACCATTTAGCTTATCTATTTTACTCTTATTTTTTTAGATCTGGGTAGTTTGCACTGCCCTGTGAGCTCCCCAATTTGTTCAGGCATTTAAGCACCTCTTGCCTTAAAACTAGGAGCCAAAGGTGTTATTTTATATATCTATTTGTTATTTACAAGCTTGTAGTTTGGGGGTTTTTTTGGTTTGTTTTCTGGTTTTTCTTTTTCTCTGAGAAAAGATTATTTTGGCATGCCAAACTGGAAACATTTTAGTGGAATGAGGATTGAAAAATTGCCTGTAAAGGACATGCCTACCATGTAGACGGTTGAAGAATTAAAGTTCAGTTTATTAAAAATATCTTTTGACAGACATTTTCTGGCTATAAATACCAATTTGATAATAACACTCTCAGGGGAGCTGTCAAAATTGTTGATGGAAAGCAGGCAGGGAAGCTGCTGTCAGCTGCCTTGCCTTCCAGAGTCTTTAGCTCTCAAGATGGACAGCTTTTTAGTCATCAGGCTCACAGGGAAGGGAGAGGTCAAAAGTGTTGACCAGCTGGCTGGCTTTCTTGATTCCTTCTCTGGCCAAGAGTCAGTTTCCTAACCACAGTATTTTTAAAAAGTGTAGTTTTACATTAGTTCTCCTAAGGAAGAATTCTAAAAATTAAATTCCATGGAACATTTCAGATTTCTAAACTGTTGTTCCAAATAAAAAATTATAAATACATTGAAAACATAGAAGCTTTCCTATGCTTCCAGTCACACACAGTTTGTCAGGCCAGTAATGGAGTAAAATGGGGGTTCTATCACTAAAGACTGGAAGACACATTATTTCCTGCACACTGTCTCTGCTGCTTGGGGTGATTAATTTGGGCCAGGCTGCAGCTAGTGAGAATGGGGTTGTGGGCTTTTAACAGAGCAGGGACTTTCCCTCTTTATGTAGCTAAAAAACTAGCTTCGTAGGGTATCTTCAGCCACACAGGCCACTAAAGAGACCACCTGTGTAAGGTGGTAAGGTGTAAGGTGCTGTGTAAGGTTCAGCATTGGTTCCCATACTCACTCAGTGGCAATTCTTCTAATGGTTCCAGTGAGTGTTAAGGATTACACAGGAAAGTGGAGAAAAGTGGTTAAGTGTCTGAAAAGATTTACATGGGAAAAGAATGAAACTCAAAATGCAAACGGCTTAGCTAAGCAGTGACTCAGAGGGATCTGATTGCCATCCACAAATATTTCAGAGAGGTTAAACACATGGGTGGGGAGGAACTACTCAGGATAACAAGAGAAAGGAAACAGTATGATTGCAGACAATTTGAATTGAACTGCAGGGATATCTTCTCAATAGCATGACTGGTTAGACCACAGAACAATTTGCAAGAGTGACGTGGTGGTCTCAGCATTTTGGCCATTTGTTGCCAGATGGAGAAAACACGTGGTGATGAATAATCCTGTTGTAGAAGTAGATGGACTTCACAGAGTATTCATGAGGGTTTTTCTATTCTGCTTTCAAGATTCTGGGATCTCAGGATGAAAAAATTAGGAAGAGCTGAAAAAAAGTAGAGGCAAGTACAGCTTTACTGATGTTTGCTACTTTAAGAATGTAGTATCTCTAAGTAACCAAGGTTATTTTCACTTTTCATTCTATGTAATTATAAAATGCTCTTTTTAAAATCATCCTATTATTTCACTTCCTCCAATCTGAACTTTCGTTAGTTTCATAGCACCAAATAAAACTGGAACTAAAGCATAAATCATCTGCATTTCTTCTTGCTTAAAACTAAATGGCAACAATTATGCTAAGCAAATAATATTTAAATAGGCTTACAGAATGCTGTAGTTACATCAGCACTAAAAAACTAAATGTGGACATTTTCATCCTCTTCTGTCCTTGGGTAACGATGACATTAATGACTTACATTTATATAGTGCTGCTCTTCTGAAAGAACAATTGTTGTACAAACTAATTTCACAGATAACATACAAACTGCATTTCACTCCTATGGTTAGGCAGTCAGCTAAAGGCTGAAGGAAGCATAGCATTAGAGCTCTGGGCTTACAAGGCTTGGAGAGAACTATGCCTGCAGATGAAATAGCAGCACCACGTAGGCCAGGGCTGAGCACATCTCTTACATCAATAATGACTTTTGGGACCAAGGGTGGCACAAACAGCATCACCATCTCAGCTTTGTAGGACAAATGAGAGATTTTGAAGTGCACTCTGTGCTCTATTGAGTACAGCAAAGGATAAGATAACGTTTGTACCACCTAAAGACAGAAAGGAAAATACTGCCCCAGCCTTAGAATGTGAAAATATCTGTTTGAAAATTAATTTCAAATGGTGGATTTAAATTTCTTAAAGAGTGTTTTCTAAGCAGTGTGGTAATGCACAGCGCAGTGAAAGCTGTCATACTTAGAGAGAGGCATGATTTCTAACTCAGACAGGACATGTGTCCTGACATATTTACATTACCTAAAAGGTGGTGGCCCATCTCAATCTCATCACAGTTTCAACTTTGTCAACCAGCATGCTCAGTATGCTTTTCTTTAACTATCCACACACCTTTTCCAAGCCCCTCACCAACCCAAATCTGATCTACAGCAGAACACAGTGAATGACCGTGAAGTAAGGTCTAGCTATTAAGAAACTGTAAATTTTACTCATGCACTGACATCTCTTTCCAAGCCTCTGACATCCTTAGCCATCAAAGGCTTTCAAAAGCACCTTCCTTTAAGCTTGGAAAATATTTGGGGAACAAAACATGCTTACAGCTTCAAACTTATATAAATGAGAGAAAAGCAGGGCAGAAACTGTCATGTTATTCATGTTAATTGCAATTCATGCTGCTGGAGAAGTGCTTAATATTAAACAACTTAACAAAGACAAATGAGACCAATAGAACAGGTTTCCTGGAACAAATGATCTCTCAGGAAGACAGTGAAGGAGATATGCTCTGTCCCTGCCTTCTTGTCTCTGCACTCCTGCAGTACAGAGCAACACAAAAGAGGTCATGAAACAGAATTAGGACAGAGGCACTGGAAAAAGCATTGAGTATCCCTGCAGTGTGCAAAAGCACAGTGACTGAGGGGCTGGGGAGAGACAGAAGAGCAGAAATTAGATGCAGGTGAAGTACAGCTCAATCAAACTTCAGGTGATTGTCCAAAGAGGCAGCCACTGTGGACAAAACAACACCTGGGCAGACTGATGATGGGATGACTGATTAAACCAAGAGGATGAAGGACTGGACAAAGATCTTAGTGGTACACTCAGAAAGGTTGCATCTATATTGGCCCAGATTCCAGGCTTCCTTCAACATAAAGGAATGTTCACTTTTCCATAGGATGGGATTAAAAAGCAAAAGCTCTTTATACTTTTCTATTCGCACTGCTCTCCCCCGGTGGAGCCCTTGAACTTGTGAGTGCTGGATCCACTAGCCTCTGCATGAAACTGGTGTAGGAATATTCTTGCTAGGGGAAAAACTCACAATCTGATATAATTGGCAGAACTGATTAGGAATATTTTCCATACCTTGCTCCTTGCTTTGCCCGCAGCTCAGGCTCTGTGATGTCGCCGCCGTTTGCATTTTGAGTTTCATTCTTTTCCCATGTAAACCTTTTCAGACACTTAAGCACTTTTCTCCACTTTCCTGTGTAATCCTTAACACTCAGGCAGCAGCCATGCTGTGAGGATCCAACTGTCTGAGGGTCAATCAGGTCAGGTTGCCAAACAATCTTGGCTTTCTATACAGCCACGCTGAATCCGTGCCTGGAACATCATTTAAATGTAAGGCATTTGATATTTTAAGATTTCAAAAGATCAGGCTAGTGATGTTATAGAAAAGCAAAGAGAGAAAACTGAAGTTTGCCAAAGACAAAACCAAAATAACAGAAAAGAAGACCATCAAGATTGCACCAAACTTTATATTGGCTAAACTCTTCAGTGTACCTCTACTTCCTTCAGTGACTTCAGGGTGCATTTGGCCCCCTGGATAGATAATGGTCTACTCCCTGGTTCTTCAATTTCTACCACATACTCGGATAAAAGGAGTCTGTCTAGCTTTCCACCTACTCCTCCTGAGGGAAAGGTGTTTTATTACAACAGGAGCAACATGCAATGAGGTCTGACCTCTCACCAACAGAAGCCAAAGATGACTATGATCCTCTTACTTTGCAATCAGCCAAATGTGAAAAGGGCTGGAAACCTTCAGCCATGAAAAAGGAGAAACCTATCATCTGTCTCATGCCTTTGTTGCACATAGCTTTTCATTTTAGGCCTCATTTAATCCAATATAGCTGCCTATAAAATAGATCTCTATTCTACTATCTCTTTTAAGAGAAGTCTCTTGATTTTTTTTTCTCTATTTCTGCTGAATTGGATTGTATAATTTATTTTTTTTTTCAAATGTTCTCTCCTCCTTAGGCTTTCAAGCTCATTTCTCCTTTTTCTACACAGACGAAGCCCTTTTCTTCCATCTACCCAGTGTCTCAAATTCTTTCTTTGAAACAAAGACAGAACTTGAGTCTTTTCAAGTCCTCAGGTCTATAAAAATCTGTACAAATTCACTCCCTGATCCTGAGAGCCTTTTGTGTTATCAATTAACTCTGTCCAAGATTTAAAATATATATATAAATGCCTCTACTCTGCTCTGGTCAGACCCCACCTGGAATACTGTGTACAGTTCTGGTGTCCTCAGCACAAGAAAGATATAGAGCTGCTGGTGAGGGTCCAGAGAAGGGCCACCAAGATGATCAAAGGCCTGGAGCACCTCTGCTATGAAGACAGGCTGGGAGAGTTGGGGCTGTTCAGCCTAGAGAAGAGAAGGCTCCAGGGAGACCTTATAGCAGCCTTCCAGTACTTGAAAGGGGCCTACAGGAAAGCTGAGGAGGGGCTTTTCATCAGAGAAGATAGTGATAGGACAAAGGGTAATGGTTTTAAGCTGAGAGAGGGGAGATTTGGGTTAGATATTAGGACGAAATTCCTCACTATCAGGATGATGAGGAACTGGAATGGGTTGCTCAGGGAGGTTGTTGATGCCCCATCCCTGGAGGTTTTTAAGGCCAGGTTGGATGAGGTTTTGTGCAACCTGGTCTAGTGGTGGGGTTCCCTGCTCATGGCAGGGGGGTTGGAACTTGATGATCTTTAAGGTCCCTTCCAACCTTAATGATTTTATGATTCTGTGAATAAAAGCATCTCTGCTGTTATTAAGCTGAGGTGTCCTTATTGATCACCTGTGATCACCTTTATACAGAGCTGTCAGACATTTAGGGATTCCTGGTTGATAGAAATTTCATATACCTGGGTCAACTGCTACTGGATTTTTGTTTAATTTTCCAGCTGAATTCCTGTACTAGTACTAATAAAGTCAGAAAGTGGTCACTCAGGTTTCTCCTTCAGTTGGCAGAACTAAAGCTGCAGTCAGAAAGTGGAACTCAAGTGGAAAAAAAAAAAAAGGCAAAATTGTCTTAATTTCTTAATGACTCTCATAAGAACAATCAGTTTTCTAGAAAGGAAATTTAGGTAAAGGCCCCTTCTGTTGCAACTGTGGCTCACTCCTTTTTTTCCCTATATTAATTAAATCATATTCAGAGCATAATATTCCAGAAAAACTTCCATTGCATTAGAAGTTCAGAAAATTAGTTAATTTGCTATGATAAATGCATCAGACGAGTCATTTTGTATTCATCACAGATGAGTAAGGCCCGGTAAAATATTAAGTCACCCTTTGGGCAGGCCATGCTTCCAAAGTTTCAATGTGTATTGGGGCTACAGCTCAGGAGGGCCATTAGTAGAGTCTCTCCCCACAGACTGATGAAAAAAGTTTTGTTTTGTTTTTCTTATCTGGAGTACAATAGGCATTAGCAGTCAGTTTCTTTGAATTTAATTAACTGAAAGCCCTACAGTAAAGGAGAATAACTTCCAGCTGACCCATCATAACAGCAACCTTCTTTGTGAGCATTTGAGATAAAGCCCTGGTGTTCATGCAAATTACTATCTGAATAATAAAAATGTTTTATGTATATCTATGATTGAATAAATGAAAACTGGGAGTAGTAAACTTCAAAACGAAATCTCAAAACAACTTCATTGTAAAGCTGTTACAGCTTGTTTTGGATACACAGAGTTGAAAGTTTCCATTAAAAAGCCAGATGCATCATTTCTCTGCAGCCATTCTGAACACACTGACTGGTGCTTTTTTATTTGCTTTTCTTCTTTTGTTAAAGACAGATCCCAAATCAGAACCTTTTAATTTCAAAAATAATTTTCAGGAAATGTGTGGTTTTGTTAAAAATAGTTCCAACATGACAATGTGGGAAGGATATCTATCTCCATGCATAAATATTTGGCAAAGCAGTCTGTATGGTGAAGCTAGTGCAATTGAGATGGAGGGGAGGATATAAGCAAGAACTTCACTCAGAATCTTCTTTTTTCCCCTCTCAAACTGAATGTAAACTGAAGGATCCTGCAAATACTGAGATATGTAGATCCTTTCAGATTTCTGAGAGAGCAGTCAGCAGTGCCAGGCCATGCAGAGCAGTTCTTCAGTGATCTCCAGTCATTTCAAGTAAAAACACTAGAAATGTGGGGTTTGCAGCAATATGATGTCACAAGATGTTCCCACATCATTAAGTGTTTTAATTTTCCACACACAAATATTTTTAAGCTTGTTTAAAACCTTCTTTGTCCTACACTGGTGAATGTATCCCTTGTTACTGAAAAGAATCCTTCCTTAATAATTTCATCTTCTGCAGAGCGAGATCTCAGTCCTGCAACATTATGTAGATGGATAAACACAGAGACACCTGGGTTTCACTGAGGATTCTGCTTCTGTTTGTTAGCCCAAAGCATGATTAAATGGTATTCTTGACTCTGTGCTACGATAATAGAGTAACTGGATCATTTTCCTGCCAAATAGATCTTTGAATGGGGAAAACCAAATACGATATAAAGGCTTGCACCAACTTCTTGGCCTGTTTTAAGAATTAATCTCCAAAAGTAATTTGCCATTATCTGAATACTCAGAAACACCAAAGACTTTGCATATTAAACTCAGCAGAGTTATTTCAAAATTATCAAGTCTACTTTAGGTTTTGTTAATTGCTTTTATGTTCACTGTTAAGAAATCAATTCCTCTTTCAGTGAGGGTGTAATTGGCATAAAACTGTTCCCTTTTGACTGACATTTAGCTCAAAGATATTTTGGAATGGAATGGACATTGCTTCCAGCTGTTTCCGCTGCTTTGTTGCCCTCCTCTGGATGCTTTCAAGACCTTCACATCGTACTTAAATGCTGGGGCCCAGAGCTGCACACAGTGCTCAAGGTGAGGCTGCACCAATGCTGAACACAGGGTGATAATCACCTCTTGTGACCTGGTGATGCTGTGTTTGATGCCCCCAGGATGAGGTTTGCTCTCGTGGCTGCCAGGGCACATTGCTGGACTCATAATGAGCCTGCTGCCAACCAGCCCCCCCAGATCCCTTTCTGCAGGGCTGCTCTCCAGCCACTCCTCTCCCCATTTATACTTAATGCCTGGTGTTACTCTGTCTCTGTTATAGCATCCAGCAATTTGACTTGCTAACTTTCATCTCATGAATCATAGCCACGTGCTCTATCTATATCCCTCTGCAAGCTTTCCTGTCCCTCAAGAAAGTCAACAGCAGCTCCCAGCTTGATATCATCACCAAATTTGCTAATTATTCACTGAACTCCTGCAACCAGAACATTGATAAATATATTGAACAGAACTGCTCTAGAATTTAATCCTGAGGAACACCACTGGTGGCTGGTTGCCAGTCCCGTTCGCTACAACGCTTTGAGCTCTGCCCTTCAGCCAGTGCTTCACTCAGTGCTCTGTGAACCTGCTCATCCCACAGTTGGACAGCTTGTTTGGAAGGATGCTTTAAGGGAAAATATCAAAAGCCTTACTAAAATCTAAAAAAAATGCATCCACCACCTTCCCTCCATCCACTATGTATAAGATCATTTCAGGAGTAGCAAAGAAGTACTTCCCTCTACTTCCCCCACCTCTCCCAACTCCTCCTCGCTGATGAGGAACTCAGGCTCTCTGTTTTTCTGGGAAGAATCAAAGGAAAAAAGTGGAAAATGACAACAAAACCCCGAACATTCAGTGGCAAGAACTTAATGTACCATATTATTAATTGGTTTTGTGGTTTTTTGTCTGTTTTTGTGTTGGTTATGGGGTTTTTTTTGTTGTTGTTTTTATTTGTTTGTTTTGGGTTTTTGTTGGTTGGTTTTGTTCGTTTTTTTTCCCAATCAAACTTTGAGAATTCAATCCTGTATCATGTAGCTGACTTTAATGCTAGATATAGATAGATAGATAGATAGATAGATAGATAGATAGATAGATAGATAGATAGATATTTTGCAGTCTAAAATGCAAAATGAAAAATATTGTCCCCTGCAAAACAGACTTTAAAGACAACGTTTCAAACTAGTTGCTATGACTACCACATGCCCAAAGATATCTCCTTTAAAATGTCATCATCCTGCCATCGTGTGCCAATTTGAGGTACTACTCACAAAGTCTGTATTTAACATGGAAATTCTGACTCAGTTTTAGGACTGAGACATTTCTATCGCTAGAGAAGTATATGTTGTAATATAAACATCAGGTTGTAATCACCTGAAATCATTTATACGCTACAATGCTGAATTAGAATTATTAATACATATATTAAAAAATGTGATGCAATTAATGTTTTTGCTTCTTTTACTTCAGACCCAGTCCTCTATATTATAAAAGAGTGGAGAAACCAAGAGCTAACTTCACTACACTGGTAACATTAACTCTTCAAGAAAAATTCTTCAGCACATATCCTTAATTCCCAATAAGTGAGCACAGACAAAACATATTTGTTTGTTGTGGTTGTTGTTTTATTTTTCCTTTTGCATTATTAAACAGTTATAGCACCTCACCTGTTTGAAGTAATAACGCCTCAGATTCTATTTCAGCCTCGAGGTTGAAACACTGATAACCTTTCAAGTAATGTACATGAGGAGGTAGCAGCCTCTTTTCTCATCCACTTCTTCAGTCCGAGACTTTGTTGAGTTTTCATCATGCTCCTAACCCCTCTTGCTGACAGATGACAGTTTGCTGTGTAAATGCAGGACTGGAGGAGAAACACAGTACCTTGCCACCAGCCAACGTGAAAATGAATACAAACAGCATGGATCTGGACTCCTGAGCCATTGAGTACATAACTTCAGGTATGTGCATTTTCTAAAAATCAAGATGGCTGAAATAGCTCAGGACCACCAGGGAGAATGCATTGGCACCTGCCATAAAACCCCAAATGCAGAAGGTGTGATTGAAAAAAAATCACTGAAGCTCTCTAGCCACAGATGAAGCAAAAAAATCCCTAAAAGGTTATTTAAAATCTCCACAAGGAACCTGAAATACCTCTGCTCCAGCTGAGGCAGTTTATAACCTTATCCAGTAAGATGACTCAGAAATGGGAAGCTATGCTGCCCCCAGAGCTGAGAAACTCAATATTGCCTGGGCTGATAAAATGTTTTACATCTGTTGTCATCCTATTATTGCACACATTTAGGTCCTTCCAATGGCAGCCAGCCATTGGCTGGTAAGCTCTGTTCTAAGTTCTCTCATCAAAAGAAGTTCTGTTTCTTCATTTAATCTGCTAACTTATTTCCCTTTATGATCAGAAATTAGATTAAAAGCTGCCACTGAGAGCACCAGCACATCCAGCTCTCCCTCTCCTTTTCACAAACATGCATTTTAGTGTCTCTGCTCTAAAACCAAAGACCTAATCCTGCAAATAGTTACTCACAGAAATAGTCCCATTGACTACAGTGAAAGTAAATTCCACAGATTTGCAGAATGCCCCTCTTCTGCTCTGCATATGCTGCAGCCATTACTCACCTGCTTGTGCAGCTGATGAAAAATGAATATTATTAGACTTTCAGGGCAAAAGTCCAGTGGGTTTACAAGAGTACTACCAGCTCACCTATTCTGCAAGGGCTGACAATTTACTCTTCAAGAGCATTTTACCTCAGCTATTTCATCTGCTTATGTTTTACTTCAAGGAAATAAAAATTCATGAGGACTAATCTGGGCCCAGGCTAATGGGACCTGGCAGGTTAGTTCAACCCTCTTGTTTAATTTGTGGCAGCAGAGATACCTAAGTCTCCTAATCTTGGAATATTACCAAACATATGTAATTAAGTCAGCATTGCTTCTTGACACAGGTTATTGCATTTGAATGCTGCAAATTTTCCATACACACCCTGATGCCCATTTTGCTACAGGAGCTGTCATAAGTGTTTCCGCTTCCTTGCAGCACAGGAGGGCTCACTCCTACCTCAGGCCATCAGATTGAAGCAATATCTAAATAAATAATGATAAGTTTTCCTGTCTTCATAATGTGTCATGGCATGAAGTAACTTGACACAATGACAAGGGCAAAACAGGATTTTACAGGACAGATGAGTGGAAAAAAGGCAACCCAGCATTCATGTTTGACCTGCCCCACAGTCCCTTGCTGCTTACGGGCAAGCCCAGAGCAGGTGAGTGACCACCTCCTCTCTGCAGCAGTGTTTTTGGGTCCATCTAGGTAAAGAATCTATGCTAAAACAACCAGCCAGCTTTGTTCACTGACGTTAGCTATACCAATAAAAAAATGTGAGTCATGACGTGATTATAGTGCTGGGAACAAGGTGAGTGGCAAAGAAGGAACTCTTACAGGTTTGAAAAACAGGACTGGTAGAGATCTTAAGAGGTCATCTAGACTAGTCTCTTCCCCTGCCCAAAGCAAGACCAGTTACATGGATACAGTTTTTAGATTACATCCATCCTACAAGTTGTTTGTCAAGCTTGTTCTGAAAAAAACATCACTAGTTATGGGAACCATGAATAATCCCAGGAAAATTATGCAGTGTTTACCTGCTTTTATTTTCTTATTTTCAGGAGTTATTCTGTACTGTCTGAAAACTGTCTACAATTTTACTGGTTTGTCTCTTCTCTGTGTTCTGCTTTAGTATATTACCATTTAATTCATAAAATGCACAGTCTTGTCCCTTATTTGAAGGCATTTGAGAGGTACATTTCTATCCTTCCCAATTCTGGATCGAATTAATTGCATTTGGCAGAATAGTTCTCACAGTGCCCATGAGGGAAGACCCTTACACTGTGCAGTGCCTTGCTGTTGGAGCACACATCATGTGTCATTGATCTTTAGAACTAATGTTGTCCAAAAGCCTCCCTTAAGCATTCACATGTACATTTTCTGATGGTGCACCCATATGTAAAAAAATGTCACATACTGAAGAACATGCATCTGCAAACATCTGTGTTCTTGTGCAAAGTGGGAGGTATGGAATTTCCTCCATAGATCTGCAAATGAACCTTGCAAGATGCAAATTGGTGGGACTTAACACCTTAGCCTGTGCTATGGTTCACACATTCATGCAAAACCCTTTTACGAGCCACAGAACAGCTCACTTCACCCAATACTTCCAGTGCAATACTTGACAAGGTGTCTGACATGTCAAACACTGTGCTGGTGCACACTATCTGTCCAGAGCAGTCACAGAAGCATCAGACCACACAGTTTATCTGTTAGATTCTGGCTCTGTATTGAGGTGATTCAACAAACTTCCTTCAAGAGGCATCCATTAGGGAGGGGCTAGCTCTATTAAGCTGAACACAGCTCACTTTTTATCAGCTGGCCTTGGAGTAAGGGTCCCAACCTATTCACAGAATCACAGAATCTTAGGGGTTGGAAGGGACCTCGAAAGATCATCTAGTCCAAGCCCCCTAACAGAGCAAGGTCACCCAGAGCACATCAAACAGGAACGTGTCCAGGTGGGTTTTGAATGTCTCCAGCGGAGGAGACTCCACAACCTCTCTGGGCAGCCTGTTCCAGTGCTCTGTCACTCTCACAGTACATAAGTTTTTTTCTGTTTACGTGGAACCTCCTATGTTCCAGTTTGCACCCATTGCCCCTTGTCCTATCACTAGACATCACTGAAAAAAACCTGGCTCTGTCCTCCTGACACTCACTCCTAACATATTTGTAAACATTGATGAGGTCACCCCTCAGTCTCAGTTAAATCTGAGGAAGAGTATTTTCTGAGCTAGTAGAGGGAAGCAAGCGTAGTGGAAAGTTTGTAACTACTGAGTAAGAAATGCTTTTGTTTGGAGGTAACCAACTTTCAGTGGAAGGGCCTTTTCTAATGAAATACACACCTGAAAAGATAATGCAATTCCACCATCCAGGAATAATATTTTCTGTCAAATCTCCGAAGCAAGAATAGCTCATCCTCTGCATCAGTAGATGCTGACCCACCCTTAATACCTGCCTTCAGTGTGTCAACTGCAGCAGGGCTCTGCTACTGAACAAGATAATTTCTAACCTCATGTCTCCCAGGATGCTCCAAAGCCTTCAGAATGGTTCAGATTTGCATCCCTATGGCATTCAGTAGTACAGAGCCTGGAATAGAAAAATATCTTTCATGGATCCCAGCATGCTAACATGCAGTATGATTATATGGTAACTGGCTGTGGGTAATAGGGTGAACAGCATTCATATGTGAAGAAGAACTTTTTTACAACAAACTTGAAAAAAAAAAACCAACCAAACAACAAATTAGCCTGGAAGCTTTAGAAAGCATTAACCCTTCCCAATACAAATGCCTACAGCCTTGACATCTGCTAAAGAAGTGGAAAAGAATTTCTCATAGACATTATCCAAGACTGAGAAAATAGTTTGAAGGGAATTTTTCAAATAGCTCTCAGGAAAGCAACAGCAGCTCTGTGGCTTCTCCCAACTCACAGTCAGCTGGTTCAACTCCCATCATCCAAGCCCTCCCACTAAGCCTAACAGCAACATGATCATCTTTTGTTCTATCTATATTCCTTATTGTAGGAACTCAAAAATACTGCCAAATGAAAAACATCCTGATATTTGGATTTTCATCCTGAGTGTTAACACAGAAAGAAGTCACCTGAAAATTCAGAATTTGAGCTGAAATGTGAAGTTACTATTTCACATGCAATTACTGGTGCTCTGGAATACACATAGTCTTCAATGTTTTTGCAAGGTGACAGATTAGAAACTTAGGCTTTACTCCAGAGATATGCCATTTTGCAATATAATATACATAAACTACTTTACATCAACCTCACAATTTCCCTTGTAGCTAAAATTCAACTGAGGGGAAAACAAAACAAAAAAAAGACTTCTTCAGCTCTGTGGCAGATCATTAACACTTCCCACTAATTTTACCAAGGAATAAAAAAGATGTTATTGTGATCTTTGAGTATGAAATTACTAAACTTTCTAATACTGGCATCATTCTCTGTTTCTTTGCAGCTACCAAACAATTGTACACCCTCTATCTGACCTGCTTTCTAATTCACTTCATTTTCTGCTGATTCTCTGCTGTGTTTCCCCTTTTTACATTGCATGTAGTTTCAGGTCTTTGTTTCTGGTATCAGATTTTAACATCGTTTTGTTGTCGCTCAGCTGATGCATGCTGACTGCTTTGTTGTTTCAATCCTCACAGTTTACATTGCTTTAGTTTGCTAAACTGGGAAGCATTAATTTGAGAGGCCTGGTCAATGATTCTTTTTTGCTGCTCACTGTTATTTCTATCTGTTACCTGACTTCTCTGTTTATGGCAGCTTTTTCCTCTAATTAGCTGGTAGGAAACTTTTGTACCTGAAGAGGAACAAAGGAGCAAACAAAGATGCCTTCATTGAAGTAAGAGTTAGAAAAGACCTGTCAGATCATCAAACTAATCACATGACAAGTACAGGACTATTGCCTCTATTTCTGTCTCAGCTGTCAGCAATCTGAACACGAGGCAGCAATTTTATCCACAACCAGGCTGTGACTCTGGGTAGGTTGGACCATGTTGCTGAGAACCGCGGGTTTGTAGGCAGAAGTCAGTGCTTTAACTACCAGTCTCTGCTACTGCAGCATAGCCAGGGGACAAGTATACTTCTTGAACAGACTTCACAATACTGAACGCATCTGTTTGGTTTAGAAGAGGTAATCCAGCTGCACTTCACACTTTCTGCATTAATAATTGTTTTATTTGTCTTTTTGAACCCACGTTTGAGACTTGACAGGTTGGGATGCAGAGAGAGAAGGCAATACTTGCTGAGTGTAAATTCTTGAGAATCAAGGATAATTATGCCAGATGCCTGAGAACTGAAAAGCCAGAAGTCTGCTTGGTGACAAGGTGATTGCTGCCTGCAGCAATGGCCTATGTACATCTGATGTTGTCAGGGCACTCAAGATGAAAAAATGATGCACTTTGGAAGGAATACTCAGATGTAAGACTTTTCACTCACCTCCACTGAAAGAAAATCAATTTAAAGGGAACACAGAGTTCTCTTTACAGTCACGAACTTTAGGGAAACAACAAAAAACTGCTGATGTCTTACTTTGGTTTATGTAACAGTCAAGCACTTTACATGGTAAAACTGGCCTACCATTGCACATACATTTGCATACCCACAAGAAGTTGGAGAAGCCAACATTTCTGATTTACTCATATCTTTTTGTCTAGAAAATGGGATAATATACTTACACACAAATAATTCAAAAGCAAAACCACTGAATGAGCCCACTACCTCCCATGCCTGAACTGGCCATGCAGAATATGCACAGAAGTTCAGAGAGCAGCACCAAAGAGCAACATGCAGCTCCTTACTAATCTTTGCTACCACAGCATCTCTGGTGCTTAGAGTGTAACACGGATAAGGGCAAAAAAACCTCATTAGCACTAACAATATATGGGGAAACTATGGATCTTGTGAAAACACTGTTTCCCAGCCATTCTTCTAGATTTACTGCAAATCTAGCTTCTCCTTTTGCTAGATTATTTCTGTTCCAGTATTTGTCATTTAAAAATAATAATAATAATCAGAATTATAATATGCATACATTAACTCAGTTGTATAGCTCAGCATTTACTGAGCATTATCCTTTGTTGTGCTAATGAGGATTTTGGCTTCCTTCTGTTTTTATTGTCAAGTCACTCAGCTAAGAGACAAGTCACAGCAGCCATTTACAGAGAGCGACTAAGCTACACAGCAGTACGTATCAAGATGTAAAGGATTCTATCTAGTGACAGCTGCAGGGGGAATTTCTTTAAGTTGAATGGAATCAGTGAATAGAAAGATAGCCAGCAATTTGAGCAATAACATTACAGTGTCTTTGAGATTTACAGTGACCTATTTTACTTCTGATCATAGTCACTAAGGGTAGCATCTCTGATGATATGATGGCAGTGATGCTGTCATCTGACACTTCCCAGCCTCAGGATGCTCCTGGAGTGTTTTTTTAACCAGCACAGAGCACATCTGAAGGTCTCTGTGTAGGTTTTGGATGCATCTCCTGCTTTGCCATTTTGTGGACCAGAGCCAGTTTCAACACTCATGCATGTATGATAAGATACACAGATTTGGTCAACATTGTAAGTTATAGTCTGTCCACCTGTCTGAAAGGTGGTGACCACAACATGTTGTCCAAGTGATGGTCAGCATCTTCTGTCTTCCCTCTCTGGAGTTGTTTTGCCTTAGACATTAAAACTCTGCCTTCAGCATGGAAAGGGGTTGAGTTTCATTCTGACAGCAGGATAATTACACTGTTGCAAAGTCCCAGGGGCACCAAGAGGCACTACATTCTTTGCCAGATTGATAGCTAATGTCAACACAAGTGAGAAGGAGCTATGCCATTGCCCAACTTTAGGTGAGTCAAAGAAGTACCTAGTCTAAGAGGCTGGTCTTCTGCTGTTATAAGAGAGGCAAACCTTTCCAGAACACAACTAAGAAGAGGAGCCAAAATTAAATGTATAAAAGTGCCTATGTCCCTGCCAGCAGTTAACTTTGTAGAGATGTAATCTACAGTATTTTACCTTCACTAGGATCTTTGTGTCTGAGGTAACACCGACTCATTCTTAGGGGCAATGAAACAAGGCCATTGTTATATCAAGCCCTTGTTGCAACAGCATTTCCCACTTGCTCAATGCCCTAATGTACATCCACTCCAAAACCAGCCTAATCCTCCCAGCATCCAGGTCTCCAGATGCATTACTACCACTCATATTCTCCAGTATTCATAACTATATACATGGGATAAGTATTCAAAAGTGTAATTTTGGCATATGTCAGACTAGTTCAGGGATGACAAATACAACTTTTGATCACACTCGGTTCATGTGGAAAAGTTAGAACAGCTGCTGCTATTTCGGTTGTCACAGGCAGGGAGTTAAATTACCTACAAATTGTCACTCAGCAAGTGTCACTCAGAAGGCAGACAGCACTGAGAGTTGTGCTGGTACTACCTGTCTCCCTGCAGACACAAGGGCTTGCAAGGGGATACCTGGAAGACAAGCTGGAAAGCTGCCCTCTGCAGTGCTTACATTAGGGGAGCACCTCCCTCTCACCCTTGCCCCTCTAGAGCTGAAATCAAGGTTTTTGGAGCACCTACATATTTGTTTTGGGAGGTGGGTGGCTTGTTCATTTTGTGCATTTTTAAAGACTAAAGAAGGAGTGATGAAAATCTTATCCAAAAGTTTACTGACCATGAAAAGAACTCAAGGACAGCACATGGTGAAATAGATAAACATTGCTGTAACCATCTTGAAATATGACTCACATGGGTAGTTGAAGAGAGGGAAAGCAAAACATATGCATCTTAACATTTAGATTTTTATTTTGTTCCCCTAGTTTCCTTGACAATTCTCCTGATCCTCATCACTGTAAATAAGCACCTGTATAACAACAGTTGCTGAACTCCAGCTGCTGGCCAAATAAGTTAATATTTTTCCTCAGGCTCTGCCAGTTCATTTTAAAATGTGTATATGGGATTTTTTTTATTTTTTTTTTTCCCAAAAAAAGTAATTTCTTTAGTTAGCAAGAATATGAAGATAAGCTCTTTGAAATACCCACACAAACCTATCTTCTGAATTCTGCCTTTTTTCATTTTCTTACAAGCTACTCTCCAGGCAGTCAGCAAAAAAATCGCAGGATTTACATACCCAGCAACTCTATAGGCAATAAAAAACTAATTGCTATGTAGGAACAGGAGAAAAACATGACAAAGGAAGTAGATAGGACTCTGGAAAAAAATAAATTGGACAACAGTTCTTAGAAAAGAGTAAATTTTAAAAACAAAATAAAAGCATTTTGTGAGAAAAAAAGGCCAAATTTTTTTGAGAAATTAAAGAATATTTGTTTTCTCAAAAAGAATTTGTCTTGGAGAAATTATTACTCATTAATGGAGAAAGAGAAAGTAAAGATGGAAAAAACCTAAGAGGACATCTAGCCTATATCCCTGATACTCCAGTATTTCAAACTGTCCAATCTCCTTTAGCACAAGACCTGCCTTTGAGGGCTACTTCTATGACTTTCTTTGCTATAAATGTTCCTGCAACATGTAAACAGAACCAAAGAGATGTCCTAGACTAAACTGAAGACTTAATTCCAGGGGAGAGTTAAATTACTGTAGAATATGTTCCATCAGGCAGGTCAGAGTGAATATGGTAATTAAACAAAGCAATATTTAGTCCAATTTTACACCCCAATTGTAATATTATTGTGATGGTTACTGTCAATTTGTATGATGCAACATGGACTGCTAAGCAGTGACTTTCAGCTTCTCATTTTGTTGATCACTGAAAGGGTTTGACTGCAAAGGTATGAAGACATTTTGTCACTATCCAGTCCATTTTCCCTTATTTGAGCTGACAGCAGGCTACTTTACCTGGAAAAATGAATAGGAATACAATTTATAGAAATGCCAACCAGGTATTGTTTCAGCATCTTTGTCTAGCATCAGTGTTAAGTGCCATGCATTGCAAATATTCTTCTTCAATTCACTGGACTGTGAAACTAGTTTGAAAGCAAACTATGAAACTTTGCTTACAAAACCTTCACACTGATACATTTAATTTACTATCTCTTTCTGAAGGAAACAAATGTACATTAAAGTTGTGAAACAATGGCAAGTGCAGAGGAAAAGACAAAATGAAAAATAATACTTATTGACAGCTTCCTATCTATCCTAATTCTATGCTCATTTTAGGCCTTTTTAATTATTATTTTAATTTTGTGGGGATTAATACTTAGAAAATAACTTTAAGGTGTAATTCCACAGCATATATAGGCAATATAAACTCTTCTCAAATATGCAGTTATTCTGTGAGGGAAGATATCAATGTTTGGTATAGAGTTTAACATATTTATTCCTGTGGCAGAAAAGAGAATGCACCTGCATAAATATAAATCAGCAGAGACAAGAAATTTAAAAAATATGCAGAGTCTTAAGACAAAGAGACTCTTGGTTTGCCTGTTGTTCTTCAATTAAATAATGCATTCCAGAAATCTATATTAGGTTCTGGTCCTGATAACTCTTGCAATATATTTTATTTTGGTCAGGTGCCTTGTCTAACTGATCAGTTGAATTAGTTCTGTGTATGAGGAAATTGCATTATAGGAAATCCACGTTGCCCTGTGCTCATTTTACTGTTCTCTCAGGCAATGCAGCTTTGAATCAGCACATTCCCAATACAGTTCAAGAAATAAAAGGCTCTCCTGACTAAAAGATAAAGTGCTTTAAAAATGTTCTTAATTCACATCTATTTTAGACCCCCCAGATTTCTTCCAGAAGATGAGAAAAGAAGCTATCAAGTCCCCTGTTTCTTTGGATGTCCTGAATTGACCAATATACCACAAACCATCAGGAAAATTTATAACACACCTGAAAAGTTCTCTTACAGACCGAAACTGCTTTTACAAGTTGCATGGTCTTTAGTTTAAAGAAATTGGACCAGAACGATCAGATAAAAATACACCTCTACTAACATCCTGATTCCAGAAGTGCCAAGAGGCAATGAGCTGGAACAATGTTTTTCACTCTGCGACGTCCAAGAACTATTCTAAAAGGTGCATGACCTTTAATTAAGAAAAGGCAGTTTATGTTTAAATTCCCTACATGTAGATCTAAAAATTTTCAGCCTGAGAATCAAAAGACTGAAAACCACTAGTCTGAAAATATCCAGAAAAAATGTATCAATTATAGATTCAGAGTTTGACAGAAACATTGGATCTCTGAATCACTACATGAAAAAAGTTTGTGTTTTGACTTAGACCTCATTCCAAAAGTCAAACCAGTGCCCATATATGAATCTTTTTTTCTCTTAACTTGGCTGACTTGCATATATACAAGTGTATTTGTCATTGACCTACCTAATACCCTGTCTGCTTAAATCCATTGTGGTTTTCTCTTGGTCCTTCTTGATTTAGACTTCCAAAGGGTTATTCTAAGAGGTAGTATGCATTCCCTATCCTTATTTGTGCCTAGATGATGACCATTATACTGCAGGATTAAGAAAACTGTGCAAACCAGTTTGCTCATGTGCAAACTGCTACTTGCTACGGATTGCTCTCATCCATAGGCAGAGCCAAAAACTAACTCAACCTTTGTGATTCTTGTTGTCCCTTCACTGTCACAAATATATAGAATATATTAGGAGCACTGAGACTTCTAGCTGTGCAGGATATTAAGAAAGATTGTTACCGGTTTTGTCTGGGATGGAGTTAATTTTCTTCAGAGTAGCTTGTATGGTGCTGTGTTTTGGATTTGTGATAAACAGAGTGCTGGGAGCACACCCATGTTGTAGCAATTGCTGAGCAGCGCTCACACAGAGTCAAGGCCTTTTCTGCAGTGAGCAGGCTGGGGGTGTGCAAGAGCTTGGGAGAGGACACAGCTGACCCCAACTGACCAAGGGTATATCCCACGTCACGTATGACATTGTGTTCAGCAATAAAAGCTGGGAGAAAGAAGAGGAAAGAGGGATGTTTGGAGTGATGATGTTTGTCTTCCCAAGTCACCATGACACATGATGAAGACCTGCTGTCCTGGGGATGCCTGAACAGCTGCCTACCCATGGGAAGTAGTGAATTAATTCCTTCTATTTCTTTGCTTGTGCATACGGCTTTTGCTTTATCTATTCAACTGTCTTTATCTCAACACATGAGTTTTCTCACTTTTAACCTGATTCTCACCCCCATCACATCGTGGGGGGAGTGAGTGAGCAGCTGGATGGGGCTTGGCTGCCATATTCATGTCACAGTAACAGTCAAACTCTTCATTCCTCATCCTGGTTAAGAAAAGCTACTCCATCCCATATATTTACATGTATTCCAGCTCCTGACTCATGGTACAGTTGAGTCAGATGTGGGAAAGTAGATACCTTTTAAGATCTGAGCCTTGGGCTCTTACTACTTTATATACAAAACGAGTGTCTTCTACTGAGGACACCAGTTATTTTCTTAATTGGCATTTTGGTTTCAAAACTTTTTAAATAAATACCAGCAAGACAGAAGCACTTGTTTTGATCTCCAGGTGCCATCATTAAAAAAAATCCCAAACCTATGTTTTCTTCCAAGCCCTTAGCATATCCACATTGAAAAGTACTCACAGATATTTTGAATTTAAAGCCATGCAAAGACAGAAAAAGTACTTGGTTTTGCTGTTCCTTTCCAGACAATCTTTGACATTTATCTAAAAGCACTGTAATAGCCTTGTTGAAATTCTGACTGGAGAATGCTGCAGAATGTGAAGCTGTACTTGCTGGAGCCTCACATTAACTGAACAGAAGAGATTCAGAACAAGATAAAGCAATTAGGAAGTTGTATCCTGAAGTTGTTAAATGACTGCTGTGGAGAAAATGTGAAAGGTCCAAAACAGGTAATTGGATTTCTTCAGTATGTAACAATATTCATTAATAAGATTTTTAAGGGGGAGCTTGAATTTAAGAATTTAAGGGGAATTTAAGAATTTAAGAGAAGCTTGAATTTAAGAACTTATATGCTGGTTTAACCCACAGTGAAAGTTATCTTATGCTTTTAAAAGTAATACACATAAGTCATATGTAAACATAAGTCATATGTAAACATAAGGTAACAAAGAGGCTTGGTATTGATTTAACCTATACTAGTTTGAATCAGGAGAGCTAAAAGTGACCTTAGGAAACAAAATTAAAAGTCAACAGCAACAATAACAAAAGACCCAGAAATTTTGCTGACTTTACTGGGAAATGCTCTCACAATAGTATCCAATCTATGGTTAAGATAAAAAAAAACAAAACAAAAAACCAAATAAACAAAACAACAATCAAGAACAAACCAAAACCAGGCCAAACCTAGAGCTGGAAGTGAACCAAAACTGTGAGTTTAGATTCAATGCCACCTGCAAGTGGACAGAAGTGCTGTAGCCTGAAAAGAAAAAATAATAAAGCAACAGAAGTTATATATCTACTAGTAAATCTTAAACAGCACAAAAAAAACCCACATTGTGAGGCACGAGAACTCAATTTTTTGTATGTTTACATATTAGAAAACTCCTTAACATTATTTTGACCTGGATCAACTTGTCATGTTTTAACCCCAGCCAGCAACTAAGGCTCACGTAGCTGCTCACTCACTCGGCTGCAGGGGGTGGGGAGAGAAGGGGAAGGGTAAAAGTGAGAAAAGTCGTGGGTTGATATAAAGACAGATCAAGCAAAGCCATGCACAGAAGCAAAGCAAAACAGGAATTCATGCACTACTTGCCACAGGCAGACGGGTGTTCAGCCATCTCCAGGACAGCAGGGCTCCACCACACATAGTGATTACTTGGGAAGACAAATGCCATCACTCCAGATGTCCCCCCTTCCTACTCTTTCTCCCAGCTTTTATTGCTGAGCATGATGTCCTATGGTATGGAATAACCCTTTGGTCAGCTGGCATCAGCTCTCCTGGCTGTGCTTCCTCTCAGCTTCTTGTGCATCTGCTCACTGGCAAAACATGAGAAGTTGGAAAGTCTTTGATTTCTTAGAAACAACTAAAAATATCAGTGTATTATCAATATTAGTCTCATATCAAATCCCATACTAAATCCAAACCATAATGCTATTCTAGCTACTAAGAAGAGAATTAGCTCTGTCCCAGCCAAAACCAGGATGGACACAAACAACTTACGGGAACATGTTAGGAATTATATCCCAACATGACCATTACCTGCAGGCAGCCTAGATGTAATCATCCCTTTTTGGAGGTTAAACCAATTTAACAATTGGATATGGGCTATTCTGTGCCAGTTGGTCTTAGTGCTGGAGAACATTCCCAGATATGTTCAGTTTATGTATATTGACATAGTCAAATATTCCAGGTTGTAGGCAATCTGAAGAATGTGACACGCTGAGCTTTAGAAGCAGTTAATAAACAACTGCAGCACAGGAACTGATAAGCTGTACAAGTGATGGAGGAGCCCTGAAAGACTCTACAAAGTGTTTTCTCCTGCAAGAACAACTTCCTTGCAAACCATATATTTAACTACAGTATTTATTTTGAAAATAAATTACTGCTAAGAGGCAAGAGATTTGGACTGTATTGTTGGAAATAGAAGAAGAAAATAAGAAGTCCCCTAATGATCAGAAGATAAATATAGTACTTATCACATGGAGGAAAAGCATTACAACTCTCTTGAAAGTGCTTGAAAAAATTCAATATATATATATTTTAATAATTATGTTATTATTCCTACTCTCCTCATTACAGCTGAGAGATTTTGTTCCAGTTTGTTTAACTCTTGGGCAATTTCTATTCCTCAGTGAATGGGAAGTCTGAGGACAAAAAACAGGTTGTTGCCCAGCCAGCAATATATCTGCATGAGCAAAGTTTCAGGAAAGCTTGCTATGTTAGGGCCACAGGCCTATTTAGAAAAGAGACTAGTGAAACAGAAATAGCACAATGCGTTTACTTAGGATATGACAGAGCTCCAGTTTGTGATGATGGCAAAGGCTAGTATTTTCTTCTGGCTCGCTGTAGGCTACTTGAAGAAAATAAAGGGTTCAGGGTTGTAGGCAGAAAATGGGTTGAATCAGTCAGATCAAAGAGGAAACAGAACAGTTTCTACTTCAGTGACACCTTTACCCTGTGCAGTCATCAGCTGAGCCCAGAAACATGACCTCATGTCTTTGATGTTGATTAGAAAGTTTACTGTCCAAATCTCAGAGCTCCAGACAGTAAATGAGATTCATCAAATCAGAATTGAGTTATGTGTAGCATACATTTCAGCCAAGTCACCACAGGATCCTTCCACAGTTCTGCAGAGAGCAGGAAACTGGGCAGGGACAGAAAGAATGGTT
Source organism: Chaetura pelagica (assembly GCF_000747805.2). Taxonomy (NCBI): domain Eukaryota; kingdom Metazoa; phylum Chordata; class Aves; order Apodiformes; family Apodidae; genus Chaetura; species Chaetura pelagica. Next base: position 5,911,937 of record NW_009970723.1, read on the forward strand.
CAGGGTCTGCTTCATTTCATCCTGAAATAGACACCTTTTATGTGGTCGGATGAAATGTACTTTAATTTCCACTGACTTTGCTGGGGACCAAAGCATCCAGACAAAGTTAGGTGAGCTCAACCAGAGTAACTGGCTTGAGGGTCATTGAAGTGAACACCCACAAAAGGCATGCACATATACATATGAGAACAACCGAGTTCAGTGCAGAAAGTCAGATACTAGAGCATGCTTTGCACTGCCCAGAAACAATGTAATGGTTAGGCAGATCCCATCTTAGCACAGGTTTGGTTTAACCGGTACTAACCCAAAAGTTAGGAAAGGTATTGGACTGGTAGAGCAATAATCCTGAGGGCTTCAGAGTGAACTATTGATCAGCGCCAGCAATGGAATGTGAAGTACCCTAAAGCAGTTTCAGATACTTCAAAACCAAAAATATTCACTACTTTATGAAGGGTAAGTGTTTTGTAGAAGAGATTTCTCACACATGAACCCAGAGACATCCCCTTTCAGGCACTGGAGTTTGCAATAAAATGACTCTACGGATCGCTGAAACCAACCAATGTCTGGCAAGAATCACTAGTTCAGGCTGATCAGTCAGGTTTCTATACGTGTCATGGCATGTATAGAAAGGTCAGAAAAGGTCTGGAGAGATAACATAATGTACAGGACCAGGCCTGCAGATACAACAAATATAACTCGTGCCCTTGGCCACACATCACAAGATCTGATTGCAGGAAATCAGTGAGGCTGAGGCAGCTGTTTACATTTTCCCTTCATACTTAAGACAACAGAACAATGTGAAAGGCAGTGGTGCTATCAATATACACTTACACACAGCTGACATTATTAATTATATGCTTCTTGTGTCACAGCCAAAACTCTGAATACTTCAGTTTGTAAAAAGTCAACAAAATGTGGAAGTGTGAAGCTTCAAGTCATCTGAAACACACGGCACTTATTAAATCTGTTTGTGGGTTGTCACCCAGGAATACTGCATAATACTGCAAGAAAAAACAAGCTAGAGAAGACAGATGCCCTAAAAGCTACTAATTGGAATCTAATTACTCTTTCAATTACCTTCACTCACTACTTTAAGTCCCCAAGCCAGCTACTGACAGACATCAGCTGTTCATGTGGCATCCTCATCTGGCATATACCGTATTGAGTGTGACATCAAATGAGACCTTGTTACACCAACATTAGCAGCACACCCTTCAAACTCTGCAGTGGCAGAGCGTGCTAAACATTTCATAGCCCAGATTTATATCTAGCATCTCCTTTCCAAGGCGATACAAATACCTTATTTCTGCAGGATTTCAGTGCTGCGTAGCTGTATACAGGTGATTTAATTCAACATACAAACACAAACACACGGCTAAATCACAGTCAGGCTGGACTAAACATGACTTTCTCCATCCTATTACTTGAGTTCAGTCCCCTGCTGTTAAAAGCAATTTTGTCATATAGCTTCTGGCATCAATCCCTTCCTTACTTGAAAACCAGAGGTGGTTTTGTGCACATTGAAGGAATGAAACATAAATGCAATCCTTATTCTTCCAGGGAGACCTTTCTATATATTCTAAGGAATTGCAAATCCCATCATCTAGAGAGCTACATACACCTGGTTACAACTTTTCACAATTCTAGAAGTGCTTAGAGTTCTCCTGCAGTTGCAGGACTTCCCCATAGTGGGTCTGTAGCTGTTAGCACTGTGAGCAAGCACACACTGTCATGAGCACACAACACAAGCACAAGTGAAAAATGAAATAATCTCTATTTTCAGCTTAGGAACAGAAGCTAAGACACACTTCCCCCAAAACATGGGAGACTCAACCTCTGATTTTCTGCTTTCAGTGCAGTGTTGTTACTGTGGGTCTGCCCTTTTCTCCTCGGAAGGATGGGCCTCTTTGCTTGTAAAGGAAGAGGAGGTTGACAGGAGACCTCATCACTCTCTACAACTAGCTGAAAGGCTCTCTCTCAAAGCTGAAATTGTAGAGAGGTTGGTGCTGGTCTCTTCTCACAGTTAATTAGTGATAAAACAAGAGGGAATGACTTCAAGCTGCAACAGGGGAGGTTTAGACTAGACATTAGGAAAAAAAAAAATCACAGAAAGAGTGGTTAGACACTGGAATAAGCTGCCCAGGGAGGTGATTGAGTCACCATCCCTGAATGTGCTTAAGGGTGGTTTGGACGTGGTGTTGGTGGATATGGTTTAGGGGAGAACTTTGTAGACTAGGGATGATAGTTGGACTTGGTGATCCCAAGGGTCTTTTCCAACCTGAATAGTTTTATGATTCTATGAAATAAACACATCTTATTTACCTGGGGACCAGAATTTTTGAAGCCCGCAAAATCATGAGACTTTTTGAGACATAAAGAGTTAGTCAGCATGAGAAACAGTATCCAAGTGTGACAGGTTGCCACGGGGTGGTGGTACCACACAGCTGTGATTACAGTGATATTGCTGCAGCCCACAACTGCAGGTGGAGGAAACTGTGCATGGTTACTGTCTAACACACTCTTCCAGGCAGCATACACATGTCGTAAGCTCTTTCATAGGTGATTTGACCAGGCTTTGTGTTGTATCTGCCTTTTTTCTATCATTCTCTCAGATCATGCTTTTTCTTCCTCAAGGAAGGGTTCTATATTGCAGCAGCACAACTGCAGGCACGTGAGATGGCAAAAGGCTGACACTGAAATGTTTAGCTTGAAGGAAGAAAAGCCTATAATACCTGGCAAGGAAAAGCTGGTAACTCTCCAGAGAGCAGGACAGTTTTCTCTCTAGCACTCCACAGCTGGAGAAGGATCAGCTTGCCCAGCAGATGTTTCCTCCATTTTAGGTTCATCTGCCTCAATTTGATGAAGGTCTGCAGGCCCACATGCCACATAGAAATGTCAGTTCTTCTAGGAATACCCCTTCTGTCCCATGAAGCAAGCGATAGACGGGTTTTCAAAATACAAGAGCTAAGAAGTGACAGGGAATTATCTCGAGCTTTCACTCTCAACTACATTGCTGAATCGCTAAGAGTCCTAAGCATGGTCCCTGGGCTAAACAGCACCCTCCTAAAATGCTTCCAAATTGGCTTTGGGAGTTAGTATGGCTGAGGAATTAATCCAATTTGAGCATCTCCACCCTTTTAAAGAGGATAAGAGGCTTTAGCAACATGGACATGGACTGTTCATGACCCTGTTTCAGTACCAGCAAACAGTCCCAGACAAAATTTCTTAATACAGTTGCCAGCTTAGCGTTAATGATGTCCTGTCAACATATTTGCCAAACTGCACAGCTCCTCTTCAGATAGCTCCAGTGGAAATAATCAGTGAAAGTGATAAAAGAGAAGAAAATAAACTTTTGCTGAGATTCCCCTTTCTTTTTGCATCTGCCAGAGACCACAAGGTTACTAAGATCAATAGTAATTTGTTTTCCTGCACAAATCCCTGCTTGGGAAGAGGTGGTCAGGCAGATTATAAACTGCAGACCAGAACTCCTTCTGACCACACTCATTGATTTCTCCCATTAATTAGCTGAACTTGGTTATCAGTATGAGGAAACTCCTAATAAGACCAAAAGGTGTTTTTTTTTAATTCTAAAGAGAGATGATTACTGATGTGCACACAAATAAGTCAAGTTAGCAGATAGAATATAAAGCAGTTTTCTGTCCTAAAGCATCTCTCTGGAAGAAAAATCATGGTCAGCCTTGCATCAGTTTGTTTCCTTATTACAGGCAAATTTGAGATGTATGTAGCAGCTGACCAGATCTTTGCTTTCTGCTGCAAGTGAAAAGCCAGTACAAAGGCAAAACAATCTGCAAAAGGAGAAGCAGCTCTACTGAAGAGACAGGAACAAGTCCTGCTGCCATGGGAGTTTAGAAGATTCCTAATCCTTAGAAATCTCTCCCCTTTCAGAAAACAAAAATAGTCTTTAAGAGATACTGACTTTGCCAGTAAAAAGAATCCATTTTGAGAGTAGGAAATGGGAAGGGAGAAAGATGTCCTGCACAAAAAGCTGTCTGTCTTCCTCCATGCAGCCTACTTACCTACACATCTCCCTATATTATTAGTGAACATTGTGTTTTTAAAATTCATTCTGACCTAGACTGTAACATACCATTCTGTAAGAGGTGGGTAGAGGGATTCACCTTCCACAGCTCACAATGAAACAAGATTCCTTTTTATTACTTATTTACATTTATCTCCACTGAATATTATTCTGATTATTAAAGAAACAGTATTTAAAGAGTGAAATTATTTAAAATATCTCATTTAATGTAGCATTTAACACAAGTCTTTTCTTTGGGGGATACTGCACTAATTTCTTAAGCCGATGTTCCGCAAAGATGCACTAACTTATTGTAGAGACCTCTGTGCTGGGTTAAGACCTTAATTATTTAACTCCAAACTTCGACATTTTCCAGAAACGCTACTTGGAACTTCATCCATATATTCAAAGGGAAGGAAGGATGAAGGGAGAGACAGCTGGTTCTTTTCTATTTTTTCTTTTCTATTTATTTATTATTAATATTTACTAAATAGGTGTTGAATTTATTTGTTCTCTCTGCACATGAATGTAAACATGTTTTAAGCGATGTTCCCACATCCTATTAGATTTGTAGGACCTAATATCCTTGAATACATCACAGAATCACATAATCTTAGGGTAGGGAAGGGACCTCAAAAGATCATACAGTCCAACCACCCTGACAGAGCAGGATCACCTAGAGCACATCACACAGGAACGTGTCCAGGTGGGTTTTGAATGTCGCCAGCAAAGGAGACTCCACAGCCCCTCTGGGCAGCCTGTTCCGGTGCTCTGTCACTCTCACAAGAAGGTTTTCTTCTGATGTTTACGTGGAACTTCCTATGTTCCAGTTTGCACCCATTGCCCCTTGTCCTATCACTAGACATCACTGAAAAAAGTCTGGCTCCATCATCCTGACATCCCTTAATGTATTTGTAAACATTGATGAGGTCACCCCTCAGTCTCCTCCAAGCTAAAGAGACCCAGCTCCCTCAGCCTTTCCTCATGAGGGAGATGTTCCACTCCATCATCTTTGTGGCTCGGCACTGGACTCTTTCAAGCAGTTCCCTGTCCTTCCTGAACTGAGGGGCCCAGAACTGGACACAATATTCCAGATTTAGCCTCCCCAAGGCAGAATAGAGGGGGAGGAGAACCTCCCTTGACCTACTAAACACACCCTTTCTAATGCACCCCAGGATGCCATTGGCCTTCTTGGCCTGAAGGGCACATTGCTGGCTCATGCTCATCCTCCTGTCCACCAGGACCCCCAGCTCCCTTTCTCCTACCCTGCTCTCCAGCAGCTCAGCCTCCAACCTGTACTGGTACATGGGGCTGTTCTTCCCCAGATGCAAAACTCTACAGTTGCCCTTGTTGAATTTCATCAAGTTTCTCTCTAGCCTATCTAGGTCTTGCTGAATGGCAGCACAGCCTTCTGGTGTGTCAGCCACACCTGCCAGTTCAGTGTCATCAGCAAACTTGCTGAGGGCACACTCTGTTCTTCATCCAGGTCATTGATGAAAATACTGAACAGCACCGGTCCCAGTACTGACCCCTGAGGGACTCCACTAGTCACAGACTTCCAACTAGATTCTGTCCCATTGACCACAACTCTCTGACTTCTTCCTTTCAACCAGTTCATGATCCACCTCACTACCTGATCATCTAGACCACACTACCTCAGTTTATCTACGAGGATGCTCTGGGAGAGTGTCAAATGCTTTACTGAAATCAAGATAAACCACATCTACTGCTCTACCATCATCTATTCACCTAGTCACTTCCTTACAGAAGGCACCTGGAAAATGAGGGGGTTTTCTGATTAAGCAGAACAAGGGGAGGATATCAGATACAGTGGGGGAGTTCTCTCCCATCCCTCCAGTTTTGAATATTTAACATACTGCTTTTTCATCCAAGTATTTTCCTAAGCCTTTATATAGGAGTGAGAGATTTAATGCATCTATATATTAACATTTTTATAAAATAATAATTTATATAAATTATACTTATGTTATAAAATACAATTTATTTTGCTTTTATCTCCTCCAGCTTTTCCAAATAGCACCTGAAAACTGATCATGCATGCTGCAGAGTACTGAAAGGAATTATATTCAAATGGAATACAACTTTATCTCAATCCAATGCAGAAGCCACTGTTTGGCAATTAATGGCATTGCCCTCAACAATGGATGCTTGTCTTTACCTGCTATGAAAAAGAAACATCTGTAGAAAGACAAATTTGTTGGAGGTTAGAACTAGGATGTTGCTGAATGCAACTGCAAGCCTGATTCTTAAGTATTGCTTCCTGATGATCCTCCTTCGAAGACACAAGCACAGCATTTCAGAGCTAATTTCGCAGAAGCATTCCCAGGGGCCAGATTTTAGGCTGATTTTGCAAGGACAGGAATCTAAGAAGAGATTTTTGACCGGTGCCCACAGATACGGAGTCCCACAAAATCCCTTGTAAAAAATTGCTTTTCAGATTAAAATTGCACTGCTGCTACGTTTCTTTGGTTGGATCAAGAAGAAAAGTATTTTGAAATCCAAAAAACTCGTGTGCCTGAGATCACTGTCTGTGAGCCTACTTAATCTGTAGCCTCATATATACGTATATATGTATGTGAACATCTGATTTCCTAGCCTCATTGTTCCACGCATTCTCTCTTCCTGTATGTAGTACAAAGAGTACAAGTAAAATGTGTCAGCACCATCCTCTACAGCATCATCTCAGACATATGCTGAGAGATCTCTAGAGCAAAGCAAGGCCATATATAGCAAGCATCACTTTTGCTTTGCATTACCTTGCAGCTCCAGCTTGCAAGCCTCACATGATTTTAGGTTGGACAACTCAAGATATTACTAGGGAGCAGCTCTGGTTCACTGTCCAGTGCTTCAATACAATCACAACCTTCGCTTGTGAATTGATGTTAAATTCAGTGTACTTCTGAGCTGGTTCTGCAGTTTGCATTTAAATGACGACATCTAGGTAGATTAGGGTTTGACAAGATTTCAAGAAAAGTATTTAAAATTGTAATTATTTTGTTCCAAACTAGACGTCAGCATGCCTGAGACAACTCAGCAAGAGACACTCCCTCTCCAAGGGCCATCACACCTTTATCACACTATGTTGTTTCAGCATGAGTGAAGATTCCCAAGAGTTGCTGAGCTCAGAAATCAGTGGGAATCAGGATCAGGGAATTGCTGCTTGGAATTCATATTCTGATCATATTGTGCCTCACTGAACACTGGGCAAGACAGACCAATACAGATGCTAGTAGGTCAGAAGGCAAAGTCATGGATCACCCCTCAGAAGCACTGCTAAACATCACCTAGCTACATTCAGTGCTACTGGGCACAGAACTGCTATGGAGACCCTGGCTACCTGGCATCACACATCCTTTAAGCACCAAAACACTTTTAGAAAACTGTTCTCAGGCTAATACTTATCATATACAACAGGACTTCCAGTGACCTTTCAGACATTTCAACTAATTATTTTATTCTCCTGTGCTCGTACTTCTACCATTTTCCTGCTAGTGTTAAATACTCACTACCCTTACACAACACAAAAAAAGAAAGAAGTTACTGGAACTGCAAAGGTCTGTAAATGCCTCACAGTGATTTCACAGTACTCAAAACATAGATTTGCAAGTGTTTAGACATCAGCATAAGCATCACTATTGAAGACACTTACCTATCTATGGTTAGATTTGATGATCTTAAAGGTTGCTTCCAACCAAAACAATTCATAAAGAACAAGATTCTGTTCTCAATAGCTGATATTCTGGTATTATTTTTACCTGATATTAGTTTATGCTGATACTTTTAATAAACAGTTTAATAATTTCAATGGCATTTACAAGAAAAAAAATTAAATGCAGTAATACATGATGTAGTTACTTCATTTAAGGAACTACAGCTCAAAAATTCAAGTGTTGGGGACATGTCTAAGAAGTTACTCCATAAAATGGAAAAATTGCATATTCAACAGCAGGATAAAAACAAAATTATTCTGAGATGTCACTTGGGATTTAATATTTTTCTTTGTTCTCTAGCTGTAACTTAGCCAGGCCAGTGTTTGCAGATGCCTTTCTCCTCATCCATGATCTTCTTGCACAAATGACTTTTGCATTGTAAATAAGTGAAGTGTGTGCATTTCGTGACAACCACAGAGGGACAACAAATCCCAGGAATTGTGCATTTCTTTGACCCGCAGGCTGCGTGTATAAACATGACCTTCTGCACTTCTGCTGTCTGCCCAGCCAAATTTCCCCATTATGGTGCCAACCTCTCCAGCACCAGCCTTCACAGAAGCATCTTCTGGTCATTCCATCTGGGCTCCTGCAGCCCAGGAAAAGACAGGAGCAGACGAGCAAAAATGTGTTTTGAGGGAGCCATTGCTCCCAGCTCCCATTCAACTGTTGTCTTTAACTAATGGGTAGGCAAGAGAAGACAAAACTGGACTCTTCTCTCAGGGGTGCTCAGCGACAAGAGGGGAGGTAATGGATGCAAACTGCACCACTAGAAACTCTGACCAAGTATGAGGAAAAATTCTTTCACCAAGACTGGACAAAGTCTCCAAAGCTTCTGGATCCTCCACCCTTGAATATATTCAAGCCTCATAGCCCTTGAGCAACTTGGTCTAACTGGACATGATCTGTGCAAGGGCTGGAGTGGATTACCTCCAATGGTCCCTCCCAGTCTTCATTACTCTATAATGCCTCTACAGCCTGGAAACAATCTGCTTTTCAGAGAAGCTTCAGCTCATCAGTATGATTTCAACTGTTTCAGACATAAGTTCTTAACTTGAACAAGACTATGCTTAAATATTAGGTGAAACATGAGGGGTTCTAGTAGAAAACTCAGCTCTTAGACAAATGCAATTACACATTCCACCTGTTCAGGGCTTCCATCAAAGGTACCTGAAACACTATAAATATCATTAAGGACAATTTTATCCATTATCAGAAAACACAGGTGCATTTCCCAAGTTCTCTTTATTCAAGTTTCAAACCAGTAAGAGATGCTGATAAGAGAGAGGAATTATTTGCTCAGGTTCATGTCATGTTATTGCACCTACACATTTGGCCAATTCTGAGACAGAGAAGTGGCTCCTATGCAGTCAGCATGCAGTGCAGGACTAGTACTTCTGAATCCCCAGGGGAATATAATCCCCATGATACAAATCTATCCATGCTTCACTGTATGGCTACCTGTCCTTTACTGTTTAGCAGAGTGGATTTAATGAAGAAAAGTAGATTTGTATCAACATACCTGCCACTTATAAAAGCAATTTTCTGCCTTGCCTCAAAGTTAATATTCTGTAATCTTTTTTAAGTCTGCATTTTCTGCATTGTTAATACATTCTTCTGTGACTCCTTCTCCTTTTTCTATTTGGGTTTTAACAAATGAAAAGATTTATATTTTTTTTTAAAGCCTACATTTAATCCATTCTCTAAGGAATGACTCATTGAAAAGGGAAGAATAACCTTGCCTAATTATAGCTGCCAGGATTTTTAACTCCTGGTAAGTATAGTAATACTTTTGCACTAATTACAATTTTTCTCCTCCTCCTTTAAGTTTTGAACTGCAATCTCAAACTGCTTCTTAACAGAAACATTTTTTAAACCTTTAAAACATGGCTCTTTTCCCCAGTGCAGATGCCAGTAGCTCTGAGGAGTCCAGGGTTCTTCCTCCAGACCCTGACATTTCCTCACCCCAAAGCCTGTTTGAAAGAACAGTAGCACTGGCATAATAACCTTAATCTAAGGAAGCATCTTTCCCAAGGTTAGAGAATGTCTTTCATTATACTGACAGATAGAGCTGGAAAAAAAAAAAAAAAAAAAAAAAAAAAAAAAAAAAAAAAAAAGACAGATACCTCAGCAGATAGAGGAAAGTCACAGAAAAGGACCTGCTCAATGCTGGACCAGCATGTACACGTAGCAGTCTTCTGTTTGACTGCAAATTAAGCAATAGCTATACAATGTCTGGCAAAACACCATAGCTAAAATGGGATGGGGGAGGAAGAGGCATGCTATATCCAGTGAAATATAGTTCAACTCACTGCACCAAAAAAAAATCCGCAAATGTAACTGTACTCTTGCCAAAACCTAGAAGAGACACATCAGATTACAATCAGTGCAGTCTTCCCAAAAAATGTAAGAAACAACACAAAATGCTTGTAAATGACCAACTCGTGGAACATTGGAGACTCACATGTGCAGATTTTGTTCCTACCATTCTGAAACCCCAAAATTGAGTGTAGTGTTAAGATGCCTGGAAACCAGTGATTCTATTCAGTGTGACGTACAAATAATTTTGTGACTACCCTGTACTGCACCCTAGGAAACTTCGTTTGGCACAGGAGTTGCTGAGCATGGAAGAGATGGCTGAACAGCTGAACAGCTGGCTGAACACAGAACACTACCTTCTTCCTCAATTCACATCTGCAGGAGAATATATAGGATATTAATTTATTGGTATGAATTTTACCAATCCTAAAGATTTTTGGGTGGTATTGGGATTTATTTATTTACTTATTTGGGGGGTGGGAGTGGGAGGAGAGGTATTGTTTGTTTTGATTTTGTGGGGGTTTTTTTTAGAACATAGGGTAAGGAAGCTACTGAGAAAGTGGATTAAGAACAAAAGACACAGAGCAGCATCTGCCTTCAAGGCAGCAACCTCTGCCTCCAGGGCTGGTGGAAAAGCAAACAAGTCCACAGCTCTTCCTCACCCAGCTACTGCCTGAGCTGGACAAAGCAGAGCAAGGCAACAAGGAAGTTTTTTAGGCAGGAAAACCTCCTGCCATATACTTCTGCTGTGTAAGATATCAAAAGGGCACTGACAAATGTTCCAATTCTGAGAGCTATCCACTGTTCTAGTTTGGATTTTGCCAGCCCAGGTTAAAAAACAGGCTCTAGAGGCAGAAGTAGCTATTCAGTAGCCCTCCAGTAGCCAAGATGCTCTTACTTAGAGTCCTTACTCTAGCTGCTTCTGAGGCACTATTCCTGTAGAACTTGTAGAAGACAGCTGAAACAGTCATAATACATTCAAGTTCAAAAGATTCAGCATGAACTTCACATCGTTGCCATCTCAGCATTACATGCTTCCAGCAGTACATACCCCCACCCCTCTACCATCTGGGTGCTTCACCATACTACAGCAAATTGTTACTCACTCACAAAAATCAGTCAGAGAATTCATTAGTCTACCCCCTCACCACCTACTATTTCTCACATTAAATGGAGAATTTCTGTGATTTAAGCAATCCAGTTTCTAAGGGAGAGATTGAAAATCTGCTATTAGAATAGCCCATCACCACAGGCCTTTCCTTCCTTCCTCCCACCCAGCCACCCACAGTCTCTAAAGGAAACAGTTATAGCTCACTGGGAAGAGAAGGAAACACCTCACATTCAGCAAATTGAGCTCATGAACAGAAGTTCTTGCTTGGGCCAGGTGCACAGGCATGACCACCACTTGGTAGACATCTTTGCACCCCAGCTGATCTTGCCCGATTACTAGGACAAAGTAAACCATTATAATTAGATAAATGCCAGCGGAATTTGTCAAAAGACTGCTTCAGAAGCTAAGAGGTCCAGAAGTCAAAGTATGCTAAAATTCTCCTGAAGAGAATGCTGACCTACCAGTAGGAGAGGTCACCCAGCTACCCTCCCATGAAAAGAAGCTGTCAAAGGACTTGGCAGTTAAGAAAACAAGGCACTAGCACATACTCACAGTTCTGGCAATGTTAAATTAACTTCCTCAGACTGTGTCTGCTGTGCTCAGATTATTTTTTCTTCCCCTTCAGCTTGCAAAATTTACAGCATCTCCCACAGATGAGGGGTGGGAAGCAATTCACCGCAGCCACCAATGTCAAACTATACTAGTCTGTACATTATATAAAAAAAACAACCAAAAACAAACAAACCTGCCATACTAACCTGAAGAAACGGCTTTTACATCTTCAGCAGTGGGTACCTAATTACCTTGACTCGCTTGAGCTTGTGTGCTACATTTTGGCAACATTCTCATCTTTGAAAAAGGATGACACTCAGTACCCACATCCCAGGATCAGGACAGAACAAATAATTCTTTTACCTTGCTAATAACCTTTTTTTTCTGAAACAAAATAAAAGAAACAAAAAATGTATAATAAACCTATTCTGCTCATTTATTTCATAATGCATCCAAAGTCCTAAATAATTAGAAGGGAAGTTACAGGACTTTGCATACTTCCAACAGCAAATCTTGCCCAACTAATTTTCCTAATTAATTCAGAATCTAGATCCAACCTACCACACATTACTCACTTGGCTAACAAGGAGTACCTAACTTACACTAATGAACACACTTAATTAAAATGTAGTTTTAAATTTAACAGGATAATGTCTTGATGAAGAAAATGGACAGGAGTGAACCTGCAGACTCACTACTCATCACTAACAAATTAATATAAAGATAAATAGAGCAGGATGGTGCAAGACAAATGCTAACATCCATGAGGAAAGGGTGTATTAGACCCATCTCTCATTGTTGCTGGGATGTCCTGGTTTGAGCTAGGATGAAGCCAAACCATGACATGGGCACATCACTATAATTCTTCAGGACTTGAGAGGTTAGGAACAAGCTGTTTTCTCCAACTCAGGCACATTTTTTATCAGCTTTCCCTCTCACTTGATTTCCTGTTCCCTCATGGCCAAATCATCATCTTATGCAGACAGGACCAGTACCAACTTTGAATTACAGAGAGGAAATCTGGCACTAAACTAATCAAGCTATTTGATTCTGTCATTAAGAATGACAAAACAGTGAAGGGAACATGTTTATAATATTTCATGTTAAGCATTGTATCCTAAATTATTTGCAAGGCCACTGATGACTCCTGTAATCTTGGCCAATCAAAATCCAAATCATACCAGCCTGGGGTAGAAAGCTGGTAGAACACAAAGGATCCAGTACATGACACCAGCCACAAACCATGTATGAACAGTTTTCCCATTTTTCAAACTTGACCTCGGCAATGCTTGTTGAAGATATAGTGCAAAATTCAATATGAAAATAATATATAAAGCTCTTGGAAAAAAAAGGGTTTTCCCCACGGGTGCTTAATATGGAGTCCAATTCTGACAAATTTATTACACAGTTGCACTTAGCACAAAGAGGAAGAAAAATTGGTGCCAGTGAGAGTGAGGGCTGAGAGAGCTGTGGGAGATTCCTCCCTTTGTAAGATGCTCAATTTACATACATTTCATATACAAAACACAGAAATTCCACTGTCATAGTAACTCAGAAAAATATCAATGGAGGTGACTTGCCACATACTGTTTTAACTGGATTCATACTCTTGGTTTTCTAATTGCACTAGGTAGGGACACTATCTAAAAAAATAATCACCATCACTTTTACATTCAGAAATACCAATCCTCTTTCAGTTCAGTAGCACATCTCTCACAAGCACATCCATGGTTATTCTTTCAAAAAGGCAGCTACAAATGCCTAACCTTTAAAGTATTTAACAGAATTAAGCATTCATTAACTTTTATTTTTAAAAAAATAAAAATTAAGTGTCCTTCCCTTGTCAGTAACTCCCCACCCATTAAATTCATCCTTAAATCCTGTCTTGTTACTCACTTAACACATGCATACATACATAAAGACAACACTCCACTGCGTCTTCTTTCCAACTTCATAGCAACCTAAACATTTAATACATATTGCTTTAAAGAAATTTGAGTGAATTTATTGTATAAAATTATGATTGGCATGGTACAGAAAAGTTCCTTTTAATGCACATTTTCCATTAACTTGTACACAAATATTACAGTATCAAGCAAAATGCAAAAGTCTTAAGAACTAATTCCATACTACAAAAGTGTTCACATAGTGAAGTTCCTCTGGTTACAAAATGTCATGGAAATAAAAGCACTTCAAAATACATTTTTGGGAAATGTCCTTGAATAACCAACACAACCTTAAGTTAGTTTAAAAATGCAAAGAAAGAGATACTCTCTTGAAAACACTATTGTTGATTTGGCAAGATGGAACAAAGTTCAGATCAGTTAATTTACTGAAGGACTGTTCCTTCCAAAAAACATGACAAAACAAATCTTTAGTTAAGAAAGGGCTCAATTATACTATGATGACAAATAACGCCATCAAGTTATTGGGCTCTCTTGTTTTCACACAGGAGCTGTCAGAGGCAGAGGTGTGTAAATGAACAATTCCAAGTATATAGAGATTGCATTTTAAAAAAACAAACAAACCAACCCAAACAAACCAAACCAAAAAAATCAAAACAAAACGAAGAAAACCCCACAAATCTCAAAACAATCTGACCTTCATTGCTTCATTTAACTAGCTCAGTTCCTCAGGTCACGGGACCCAAGCACAGCAGTTGGCAAAGGACACATATTTAAAGAACAAAATTGAACGTGCCAAGGAATGCACAGGTGTCACCTTACGCTGGAACCAAACATCCTCAGGGTAAGACTGTTGGAGGCTTTCAAACCTCTGCTTCCCAACGACCTTGAAGACCTTCTGTTCTCCACAAGACAAAAATGCTTGGACCAACCAAGCAGTCTTACACAAGGGAGGCACATTCATACTGTTGGAAAATAACACTACATCTTGAAGACTAAAAGCACCCTTAAAAACTTAACACAAAATAACTACAAAATAGGCAATACATTACATTATATATTTTTGTATCAGATGACTTGCGTGTGTTTGAGCATATACCTACATGAAACCCACACATACAAGACATCACGTTCAGGCAATATTGTTTTCCTTTTACACACACACATAAGTTACTGTTGAGTTATCTGGCCTATTCAAACGCAGTGAAAAACAGTCCACAGCTCACATAAAAGGAGCATTATCCAATACAGTGTTGTCTTGCAAAAATGGAGTCAGAATTCCTGAGTCTCAAAGACATTACGGTCCTCTTCCATTACTGGATTATTCATATTTTCAAGGAGAACGTCTAGTTTTCATTTCTTCACTCTGATGAAACTTAGAATAGATTGTGTCTTTTAAAAAAATGTAAACCTTTCAGGAAAAAACATGCCAATCCAAGTGAATTTTTAAAGCTTTTTAGAGGGAGAGGGGATTCACTTACAAAATAAAGGCCACCTTCATGTAAAATTAGTACTGCCAGTATCCCATCATCTTGTTTAAAGGAGATTGAGCTCCCTGTTTTGGAAGCCTTTACATGCAGTCATGCGAGTTGAGAAAACTCCATCCTTTTAACAATTAAAAATACTATAAATAGGACTAACATGGAACAAGCCCTTTGTTACATCACCAAGGTGGTAAAACCAATGCAAGAGTTAAGTCATGAAGTCTCCTTTGAACAGTCTCTGCAATCTCTTACAACTTCTGTATTTTCCCTTTTACTTTGCATATTACACAGTGTAACTTAAAATGTTATTTAAGAGCACTTCAGTCCCACAATGTAGGATTTAAGCTTGTGTGAATACATATGCATGGCTCTGCAACATTTTTAATGACTTAGAAAAATACATTCAGCTAGAACTTTTTATAGGGTTCTCTTTTTTTTTTTCAAAATCAAAAATGAAGGAAAAGCCCAGTGGTCCCATCATTAGCTAAATAATACACACCTGGAAGCAATTCCAAAGCAAAAGCACATTCAAGAATAACATACAGTGAATTGCATACTTTCTCATTCATTTTTATCAGTAATAAAATTCTACTGCATATAATTATTCAGCCTTATAAATAATGCTAAGCAGAAAAATATTTACCTCTGTGCTACTTTTCTCAGTTTATAGAAGCATTTCTCAGCTTACTGGAGCAAAAAGGAAAAAAATCTAAAGTGCAGGCTACAGGCCATGACAGGCATAATAAATGACCAAAGGTGCAGCCAAATTTGCTTTTACATCTTAAGTTACCTGACCATCTTTCTTTTCTTTCTAGAAGCCACCCCGTGTGCAACTGAAGAGCTGGTCGATTGGTTTGTGCCACAGTACAACCTGTAACCACTTCTATTTTTGTAAAAAACTATTTGAATTGTCCATAGATACTTCTAGGCAATAGCTCAGGTTCACAAAACCTTACTTTATTAATACTTGAAAATCACACAATATTGACACCTCCTCCAGAGAATGCTACTGTCCTTTTGTTGCAGTATGTGCTCGAACCACTGATGCTTGGCTGACTGTCTTTAACAAGCGATGTCTTCATTTCCATTTCACACGCTTCAATAGCTGCATTCAGTTCCACTTGAGCTCGGTGAACAACATAAAACATGAGCCCTATGCTTATGACAATCTGCAAACAAAACAAAAGAGCACTGTAGGCTATAGAAACTGTAAGAATGAATACAGGGCAACTGCTCTGAACAAAACCAGAAGTCATCAACACAAAGATTCGTGGCTGCATGTGTTGACTCAATTCACAGGCAAGACATCAGAAGGGCTATCAACTTAATCAATGAGTGGCTCAAAACCTGCACAAGCTAACAATGTGACCAGCACATCAGAACATTGATATTACATAGAACTTCAAAACTGATTTGAATTGAAAAGGTATTTTATTTCATTTGATTACCATCCACATCTCTTTTAGAAAGTAATCTCTTCACTTTGTATCTTTTGGCAAAAAATGTTTCCATAAAGAAAGATCATGGTGTGCTTCTGTAAGTCAAAAAGGCTGTTTTCCATCTAATAAATGAGTAACAGGTGGAAATTGTACTGGGCATCTGTAACTGGCAAAACAGCAGAGACAGAGCATGATGCAGAGTAAAGGAAATTAAACTTCTTGTTCTTCTCCCTCTGGTGTGGAAGACAGCAGAGAGCAGCAGTGTAACTGCTGCTTAGATATCAGGACTAAACAGGACACAATCAAGAGTTTCTAAGCAACTTATCATAGGCTGTGGAGGATGCTTTGAGAAGGAGACAGGATGTGGTAGTGTGGGGGTTTTTGTTTGTTTTTAAGGAGGAAATATTGTCCAAAAGTAAGGTTTCAGTTCAGGTTTTTGCTCTCAATTTTATTGCTAAGCATTTTTAAATTTTCGCCACAAAAATTATCAGGAATAAATGTGGACAATTTTGCACAGAAATTACTCATTCAATTATACTGGTGTGCACTGCACTTCCCACTGGTGGCCTTTGGTTTCAATAAAACACCAGTTTTCAACTAAGACCTTCCTTTAAAAAAAAATAAATCTTCAAATAAAAAAATCAAGCTATCTCACAGCTAGAGACCCTTTGAAAGGAGAAAAACCTCTGCCTTTTAAAATAATGTTTTACGAAACTACCTAGAATTTGCAACTTTCTTTGAAAAAACAAAAATTTTATAATGCTTACAACAGAACAGAAAAATATGATTCTAAAAGCTTACCCAAATATTTCAGTGGTTTTAGAAATACTGCTGCCAGAGGCCTAGATTTTAAAAACACATACTCACAGACAACCATGAAATGTGAAGGATTTTTAGAGCTATTTACTAAATCAAAGTCCCACCAAAACCCAGCCAGGTAAAGCATCAGGCAGATGCCTGAGAGAAGGTGGGAGAACATAAGTAATTCCCCTCTACTAACAAGCTCCCCTTGACTTATTCAGTCCCCAGGATTGCTCTCATGGAGGTGAGCACTCCAATTCAGACATTCAGCCTCTCCAGCTTACCTGAGTGACAGTTATGTTACAACCTGTACAGCTTACAAAGGAGAGTCAATGTAATTTTAAAAAATATATGAAAAAAAAAAAAGAAAAGACAAAAAAACCCTGCTACCCTGGGAGTAACATATAATTACTAAAATGAAAGCTTGATCAAGTAGCCATTTATTTTCTCTTTCATCTATTGAGGCTATTTACTCTTCATTTACAAAGGCACTTTTAATACTCATAAACCTGTTCTATGAAGCCTATAACCCACTTAAGAACACCCAAGTTTCAGAAGCAGGTTGGGAGGACATCTAAAATGGTCCTAGACTTAGTTTTATATCTTAGCATTGTTAAACATCAGCTTTATGATTGCAAAAACTGAGGAAGATAAATGACTTCAGTACCATATTAAAGTCTGCCAACCATGGCAACTGCTATTCAAACACAGCCTGAAGTACTAATGCTGTCAGAGATTGCTTTAATATACAATCTGGTTCTGAAATACTCATGACTTCTAGGGTTATAAAGGTCTCAGAGGCTTACCCTCCAGACTTACTGACAAATTATCTCTAAGCTAAACTCATATAAAGGTACTAGATACTTCTTACTAATTTACTCACTTGCAAAATTAGGATATTCTGGTTTAGGCATTAGCAAAATGGCATTTCTATAGCACTTTTATTCCTGATAATCTATACAAAATAGAGACTGCTCAATGCTAACAGTGAACACTGCACAGGTTCTGGGTCTAAGCACCCTAAGCCTACTACTTCACAGCTGGTGGCAGGACTTTTGTGTAGGGGTGCTTGACAAGTATAAAAAAAAAAATTCACAAAACTGTGGCAGAAAGAGAAAAAAGGAACACTGAGTAAGTTCTGCTTTGTGTCACATGAGGTTATGATAATGAAACATTTTTAACAGAAGAAAGCAACAAAAGAAAACAGTACACTGGAAACCCATTTCTCTATGTATCTAGCAGTCAATAAGCCTGTGAAAAAGAAGTCAGTTTTAGACAGTTTGCTGAAAATACCAGTAACAGTTATAAATTCAACACGTTTTAAAACTTGCTACTTTTCAATACCACGCACCATACTTGCTTGGCTCTCAGTCTGTAAGAGGTCAGCTATCTCAGACTAGGCAGCTGTTATTCCAAGAGCAGTTCTTAACCTCCCAGACATGCATCCCCCAACCCCCGTGCATCACACACCTTAGACTGAAGGCAGTGCAGTCTGACAGAGAAATCAGCAATGCTGACTCTCTCTGGATCTTGTATGTGCTCCTATGGGCATGCAGTTTCTGAAGCAAAGACTCAATGATTTGAAGAGGCAAAGCTACAGGAAGGAAACTTGCCTACTATCTCCATAAGCAAAGTCCTATCTCAAATCCCACTGGTATAGCAGATAAGCAAGAAATTAGGGGATAAAGGAATAAACTCAAGCACAGAAAAATAACAGAATCATTCCAATTGGGTTGGAAGGGACCTTACAGAACATCTAGACCCAACCTCCCTGAATGGGCAGGGGCACCTCCCACTAGACCAGGTTGCTCAGAACTCCACGTAATGTGCCTTTAAACACTTCCAGCAATGAGGCTTCCACAACTTCCCTGGGCAACCTGTTCCAGTTTCCAAGGAGTCATAAAGAGACTGACATTGCTGTTACCAAACTCTATGGAAGAAATAATTTTAACTTACCTGCAAACTGAATATAAAATAGCCACTAACACTTTGTTCTGCAATCACATCCTCCATGGTGCGCAAGGTAGTGCCCAAGTATGAGTTCAGGAGCTGAGTAGGTAGCAGCCCAACTGAAGAAGCCATCAGGTAGTTGGGTAATGACAAATCTGTAAGCTGAGTAAAATACAGTGTAAGAAACAGAGCACAGTTCCAACACAGTCTATATGCACAAACCACCAGACTGCCACTCACACAAAAATCCATGCAAAATAAAGAAAAAATTCCTTACATTCCTCCAGTGAAACTTTCCACTGTGCATGAGTCTAAGATAACACAATAAAACACTATGTGGCAAGTTTTCATCTGGCCTTTTTAAAGTGACTAGGTTTTATTTAATTTCACCTTACATTACACAACCTCTATGTGCAAAAGTCATTAACTACAGATGCAATTACACTGCTCATTGAAGTTGTTTGTTTCTTCATGGTGAACAGAGCCTTACAATTGATGAGAATTTGCTCACAGGAGGAAATTACTTTATCAAATGTGAAAGTCTAAAGCAAAATATTTCTGCTTTGTTTTTACACGTATGGCAACTAATAAAAGAGGTAATTGTTCAAAATGTCACTGTAATATGACCTAGGTAAACAGAATGGCAGATGTGATTTGCCTGTGCTAGGGGAGTTATGTAGCTCATTCAGATACATATATCTGAGATGTCTATCAGTAATATCTATACATATACTGACACACGTGTATCATTAAGATTCTCTACCAAAAGACATTCTATAGCTCACTTTAACTAGCCAGTAAGGTAGCACATATTGCTATAGTTTTTGTTAGTTTATCTGAAAAAAACTCAGATTCTTCCTCTGTGAAATTTCTGTTCTGAGTCAATATGTGAAGAGTTTATATGGGAACAAAGTACACAATACTAGCTAAATTAGTATCAGCAGCCACTTGGAAATCTTAAATGCAAGAGCCAAGAGGCCAAAATACATTTATGCAAGAAGAATTAAAACAGGAGGCAAGTAAGGGTTAAAAATAAGTATGAAAAGGGCTGTTTTGAAACAAATGGCCTAAGAAATTTTCCAGACAATTCAGTTGATCATGTAGTAATAAAACAAATTCTAATTAAGAACAGCTCCTAACACTGGGAACTTAAATGGAAATTATTGACCTTGACAGTTTTGTACAATGTTGAGGACAAGAGAATAGCAGCAAAGTTACTAATTTCATCATGCTGTTCTTAAAATAAACTTTGGTTACTATGAAAGTCATAATGCTGGATTTTTGGAGCTCTAAGCACCATCAGTGGAAAGTTTTTGGAAGGAAGGATGCGCAGTGGAGGAGAAGAATGCACTGAAGCATAAAGATTAAGAATAATTTACTGGAACAAGATCCAATAAGCCAATTCCAACCTTCACACTGCAAATCATACTTCCCACAGACTGAAATATATACCAGGCAACACAAATAATGTTTTCCTCTCTATACAAGATTAATTTAGATCTATAATGAAAAAGCATTACATAATTCTGTCAGAACTTCACACCTAACCAATGCTTTCTAAACAGTTTTTAAAAAAACCAACCAAACATTAACCTGGTACATGTAATAGGAATGCACAACCAAAACTTCCCATATTGCCAAGGGAATGAAGGAGCTGCTATTAAAAGTCTCTAAAATACTAATGCTGAGGCAAGGTTGGCTAAGTAGGACACTGTCATTAAATCTAATGGCATTGGGAAAATTCCAAAAGATTGTTTTAACGCTTCTGGGCCCCTCATTCATTTCTGTATTAGTATTTAGGACACTGTGATTGCAGAGCAACACATCTGCACACGTGAATCTGTCCTGAAGCAATAGGCCTTCCTGGGCCATGAGAGAGACTGTTCCCAAACAAGGAGGAAACTGTCATTGACATGCTGGATGGGGACTTGTGTTTCCCACTAAAATGAAAGTTAAGGAGAGAGGAGAAAAAAAATTGCAGGCCCCCTTTTAGCTCCTGATTTGCAGGGTTTTGATCTACAGTGGTACCCCTTCCCTCAGGAGGACTAAGAAGTGGATGGCATTCCTACCTAAGAAACCCGAAAAATTTTCAATATAACTTACAGCTTTCTATGTATTTCCTTCTATGAAACTTTTACCCTTTTCGAGAAATCTGCCAGACTGGGATCTGCATGGTCAAGCTGCCAGAGACTACCATAACTATGCTTCTACAGAAAGCTCAAGTCAACAAAAAATAGAAGTGGAATTCCAATGCAAGCATGGATACAACTGTTAAAGGCCAAACCAATGTAGTAAAATAAAATTTAGAACTTCCTAACCACTCTGGTAAAAAGAGTGTCAGCCAGAAATTCTCCCACTAAGCCTTGGACAGGCTTTCTCCAGTAAAGCTTTTGTGTATTCTTTGCAGCTGACACCTTTGCTTCAGTCCAGAACTTTGTTGGGTGCTCATATGCCTTTGGGGATTGCAGATTTCTCTCCCCTCAACTTTAAAAACTCGATTTGGATCAGGCAGGCTTAGCAACTGAGGCCAAAGAACAATTCTGATGCTCCCTGCTTTCTCCAGAAAAACACAACAAAACAAAACAAACACCAACAGAAAAGGCAGAGAACAAAACAAAAAATAGCTAGCAACTTTCCAACAAGCAGAGCAAGCAGCCTGCACATTCCTGCAAAGCAGGTACTCTTTTTTCAACTTTGATTTCATTATGTGCATTTCTGGAAAAAAAAATGCATACTTAGGCAGATTATTTCTTCCGTACAATACTCCTCTCAGAAGTGAAGGAAGAAATATGCATTCTGATCTAGCTACAACCAGAACTACAAATAATCCATTTGCACAAATCTAGCTGTAGGGACCCAGCAGTGGGAAAGAGGTGATACTCTTCCTGCAAACCAGGCTTCCTAACTGACTTGCCTTCAAAACAGCCAAGAGTTGCCTGGGGGAGAGGGCTGTGCATGGGCAAACACTTCAGTAAGAGCCTGCAGCCCACCCGAACAGCACAGGCCACTCTGGCATCACCGCAGCAACAATTAAGCAAAACCCACTCAAAGAGAAATACAAACATGCTCGCAGTTTATAAGCTTCTAGGTCTTCCATAAAGGCAAATAAATGCATTATTCCACTGCTCCTACTATCAGTGCTGTCCCAAAGAGGAGCAGAATGACCTTAAGAAGTAAGATGTTCACGTCCTGCTGGCAGGAAACCAAGTAATTGGTGTTAATTTTCTTCTTACGCTGTTCAAAAAACATGATCCCATTACCGATCATATGCTAGGAAGCTCTTCCTTCCACTGCAATTCAGCCTCCCCAAAACCCTCAGCAGAGGCTGCACCCT
>NW_009970723.1:5934950-5937277 GCF_000747805.2 Chaetura pelagica
TGCTTGTAGAAACCCATTAATCCCAGCCCTGCAGATGACCCTTCTCACAACAAGGTTACACCTTGCCCCAGACCACATGTGTCACTTTCTCCATTCCCTCTCATTTAAGTATTCTTAGTATCTCCAGTTTACTTATAAATATGCACATAGAAAATGCACATAGACTGCCGGAAAATTTAAGATGCCTTAAGTTTTCTTAAATTCACTATTCTTTCCTTTATTATTAAGAGCAATCCTTTTCAAATTAATTGCAGAATTTGCTAGAACAGGGAACAGACAGATGATTAGGGCACCCCCAGCCCCCTTGCAATCTATACTTAAGTAAGGCATGAAGTTTTCAAATAAGTCAGATTTCAGAGAAATGACAGCTTGGTCTGCATAGACAGAATTTTGCATTATACATATAGGTTAAATTTGACTCACAGTGAGAAACTGCCTTGACTTCCCAGATTTGCATGCAACATTTCAAATTTTCATTAACCTAGTAGTTCATATTAAATCTTCTTGGATATAATTTGAACACACAGCACTTTATTTGACTATGCTGCAGAGTAATAAATCCAAAGTTATAAATGCAACCTGAACAAATTTTAGCAGGCAACATCCAAGCTATCTGGCATACTTGAGAATGTGGTTTAATCTAATTTCCTATCTGCTGTTTTAACACTGAAACATTCCACTTGGAAAGAAAATTATTTAGCTTGCAGTACTTGGAGAACACGAAAAACTGATTTACAGCATCATTTTAATATTGCACTGGCCTGAACACGCTGCTGAACTGTATTTCCAACAGAATGGTTATGCCAAGAAGGAAATTATTTTAACACAGTAATTCTCTGGTCAGTTCTTCAGATCCAATACTACCCTACAACAACTGCTGACTGCTTCAAGGGATGCTCAGAGATGCCACAGGGATCTAAGCTTCCTGAGTTCTGCAGTAATATAGGTAAACAAATACATAAAACTGCTGAGGTTCTTCTCATTCTTAGCCAGAAAATAGCTAAGGGATCTGCTTAAAAAGAAACAGTAAGTTGCTGCAGCTTTTACAGGCAGAGATTGCAGCTGCTGACAAATGCTCCAGCACACAGTTCTATACATAGCAATTTTAAATATTCAATGTGGATGTTAACCTCTAAAAATTGTGTAATTACTTTTTGCTTAAATAACAAATTTTGCATTCAGTGACCTACTCACTGGCAAAACTACACAAGTGCCTCCGAAGAGTGCAGGATCAGGACTGCAGATGGGGGAAGGAAAACGTGCTGTAAGAAAGTGGCAGACCCCAACACTTGTTTGGAAGGTCTCTTACATTTGAATTAGTGTTGAAGTTTACAGTATTTCACAATCTTGCTTGCTTTATTTCACTGAATTAGCATACACAACTGAGGTGTAACACAGCCAAACCCAGAGCCTTCAGACAAAGCACTCAGCAAGATGCAAGGGTCTGAAACTGTGATCTTATAATCAACATGATGGTACCCAAAAAGGGTGATCAAAGAGAACATAATTATTTAAATTTTAAAATCTTTCTTCTTAAATAATGTACCCATCTTAATTTAAAAGCAGAAAGAAAAGCAAGACTAACCCTTTTCCAAATTCCAAGTTAGATTAAACTTTCAGTACCACTCTGGTGCACAGCCCCTCTTCAGCTCTTACTGCTCTGCCCAAAACACGCGGTCTCTCTGGAGCACACGGACCTTGTCACCCTGTACGGATTGGCAGGTGCATGCTACAGCATCCACCAAACTGAGCAAGTTTCATTTGTACGTTTCCTTCTTTCCAATAGTATTCACATTAAGCACCTTAGGGACATCTGTCAAGACTGCTTAAAAACACAACTTCTTCTCCCACACTGATCACTTTAAAGACACAGGAACTTCAAAACTGTCATCTGTAGATTTTGCTACACAGCACCTTGGTGCTTCTAACACCCGAACACAGTCTCCTGAGCCAGCGACCAACTCCTACCACCACTTCCCTGGAAAACCTGCCTTGCCATCCCTCGGCAAGCACAGAAAAGCGATAAGCAAACATAGGCAGGGGAGTTGCTTTTGCCGTTGTTCAACAGAAATGAAAACAAGGCTTCTCCCGGGAAAAACGGCAACCTCCCCCAGCGACACGGGCCACTACCCCGAGAGCCGCTCTCCCAGCCGGAGCCTGTTCCCGGGCCAGGACTCACCGCGAAGACGGCGTTCTGCAGCCCGAACGGGATGGGCGTCAGCCGCGCCAGAGCCACCACCTTCAGCCCGCTGCCACCCTCCACGACACGGACCATGGCGCTGAGCTTCTCGCTGCCCTGGATCCTGGCCCTGGCCCAGCTGGCCAGC
>NW_009970723.1:5938599-6010753 GCF_000747805.2 Chaetura pelagica
CGCGCCGGCGGGGGGGCACTCCCCGGCCTCGGGGGCTGCTGCGCGGTGCTGGCGGCCTCTCCCGCGGCGGGACGGGCCGTCTCGCCCGGCTCACATGTCCGGAGGCTCAGACGCACTTTAGGATGGGTTGAGATAGAATTTTGCGCCATTGCTAGAAAGAAAGAAACAGCCTGGATTCAGAGCGAGGGCTCGATTTGGAGGGGTGTTTCCTCAGGAGCCTCGCTGAGGCTGCACAGCTTCGCAGGTCGCTGTTGCTCGGGTGTTACTGGTGACAGGAGCCGTGGGCAGTGCGGAAAGGGCTTTGTTCTCTTTACAGTGCTTATACCTACAGCATGCTCCAGTGGAGTCACATTCCTCTGCCGGGAAATTTGCAAGCATATATAAAACGAGAATGTGTGTGGGAGTTGTAGCAGCTAAAGGGTGATTAGAACCCACCCCCCAGTCTCAACATTAAGAACGTATCAATAAAAATGTGCCACAAATATGTTCACTTGCAGAATACGTTGTTAGGAATTATATAACCTGGGCAATACAACAAATCATGGGAAAGATGTCTTTGAGCATCACAACAGAATAAAACAATCCTGGGGAGACTACAGCAGGGAAGTTACAGGTAAATATTTTCAGTATAATCTGCTTTCCCGCTGTCACCTGTATCTGAATGTGAGCATTTAATTTTGTGTGTGCTCTTTACTTAAGATACAAACACAGGCAAGGCATACACCCATAATAATAATGGCAAGAAAGCCCTGCATTACTGCTTCTGAAGGATGATGGCCCTGGTTGTACGTTCAGTAAGGCATTTCAGCAAACTGGGAAGGGCTGGAAGTTCAATAGAAAAAACAAGGAGACAATATTACTTTCTGATTTTATACTAAGAGTATGTATGTGGATGTGGATTCAGCTTGTGTGTGTGTTTTTGTTCAGTAGAGTGGCTTTTGTAGAATATAAAAAAGCCTGAGTGGAAATGTCTGTCAGAGTTCCATGCTTTATGCTGCCCCTACATTTCTGTACTTAAAGTGCATAACCTTGTGCTGTGAGCTGGAAAGAATTTTCTACTGCTGCTCCTAAAAACTAGAGGGTTCTGTATTTATAATCACAGAAAGCATATTTGAAGACTGTGAAAGGGCACGAGGAATATAATGGTCTGTCTAAGTGGCTGTTCTGACATTAGACTCCAGCCTATAAAAATATTTAGCTAGTTAGTGGAGATGCTTCTCAAGTTGATAGGAGTATATAAGGCTAAAACTCCTTGACCTCCTCCACTGGCTGAGCCCCTAAAATAGCTAATCCCAGCATTGTAGAGATCCTCGGAGCAAAAGCTCAGGAAGGAAAGACAACATGCAGTCACATTTTGAGTGATGGTCACATGGTCATGGAGCAGCAGCTGAAGCATCTTTGGATAAACATCCAAGCAAGGCCACAGGAATTCCACAGGACTCCAGCAGAGCTGGGAGCCTCTCCCACACCCGGAGCAGATAGGGCTACAGAGCTGAGAGGCAGTGTCAGCTGGCTCCTGTGGGTGTTCCCGGCGTGCTTTTATCGGTCTCAAGGGGAAAAAAAACACCTCATACACCCTTGAAAATTCGCCAGCTGCTGGATGAAATGGTCTGCCTTTGAGACTTACTAGTCAGTGAATCATAAGATACCCCCCATACTGTGAATTACACAGTTGCAATGGTCTGATGTTATAAGCAAGGCAAGATCTGTAAGGAAAAGCAGTTATATTTTAATAGACTAATCACTACACTTAGAAAAACAAGCAAGCTGTTGGGCACACAGCTCATGGGCAAACACTTTGTGCTCCAAAAGATAGTGGGGGGTTTTTTTGTTTGTTTGTTTGTTTTTTTTTTTCCCCTCAAGAAAGTTAGTTGATTTAGTGAATAATTTCCAACAAATGTCGTCTAACCTGTTCTTTCAAAAAACACTGCTGGTCTGGTTAGCTTCAGAAATTATTTGAAGTAATAGAAATAAAAAACACAAGTTTAGTACATACAGGTTTAAATTATTACATCAACTAAAACTGCTCCTACACTCCTCAGGCTGAGTTACTTAGATTCTCATTGAAATCAGCTGTCATTTGAGCTGATTCCTTACCTTTTTATTTTGTTTTGGTATTTGTCAGTGAATCAATTTAAATCTAAGAGGTGAATGGTAATAGCTAGAGGACTGTTCTGCTTCAAGAAAAGGTGCTTCTGTAGAAAAATGCTCTTCTGTTGGTGTTGATTATACTGGATTTTGAAGAATTTTTGCCATGTTTGCATTTTTCCAGGTCTGAGTGTAGGTCCAGAGGTATTTCCTCAATCTGGCATGAGCAACTGAGAAATTCTATATTGTGTTTTGCAGATTTCCTCCTCCTGTCCCATTTTTCATTTCAAGGAGTTTTAGCTTACAAACACATCCAGCTTAAGCATGTGAGTAGTCTTCAATTGAAGTGAAAGACATGACTCATTTAGGCCCATACATCTGGTCAGCACTGAGTAGAGGTCCTGAAGCTGGAGAGTAGGATAAGTTAAGCCATCAAATAGACAGAAAACAAAATAATTCTGTGTTGTGAGCTCCTGAAAATTTGCTATAGTTATTTCTGAGTTTCTCTTTGGGAGGGAGAAGCAGGACTTTTTTTGAGATGATATTAAGGACCATAACTTAACTAATAAATGCCTGTGCCGCTTAATTCCGTCAGCTTAATGTGAGGGTCATTTGGTGGGAACTCCAACGTTGGAGTAACCATTCTTTGGCAACAGCAGGTGGTCACCAGAAGTGCCTCCATCTTGTCCAGTCTTCCTTGTCATACACTCCTTTACACCCACATGAAGGAAGATGCATGCACTTTGCTCATGCTTTGCTCGTGCTCTTCTGCTGTTTAACACAGGATGAGTTGCAAGGATTTGGGGGAAGATACTAAATAGCAAAGATATAGGAAGATAGCAAAAAGCAAGCAATAACCACAAATTATTCTGGTAGACCAAGTTAGTCTGAAGAACATAGGCTGGGCACCACTGATTTGGGATTGTTGTATTTTAAATACATGTGCATTCGCAGCTTTGTCAAAGCAAACAAGAAGTATGCTGAAGGAAAACAAGCTATCACATATCTTTATATGAGATCGGTTGGATTCCCAGTGAAAGGTGATAGTTGTAAAGTTGCCGCATCAGGAACTGGAAGTGCAAGAGGAGAAATGGGGCTATTGGCAACTTAGACTCATCCAGTGTTTTAGTTTTTTTGACAAATACCGATGAAGATGTAAGAAATCTTGTGTTGCTATGACCTGCAGCTATTTAGGTCAGAAGAAATGAAATGCCCATGTGATTCAATAAACCTTTTTCAATAAACTTTTTAAGTCGTAGGTTGTGAATCCAGACCGTGTTATTTTGCAGCTTGACTGATTAGGAGTTTGCATATAGGACTAGAAACTTTATTACTTTATTTCTAGTCTCAGTCTCCCAGCCAAGTACCATACAGTTGTGTTGAAAACATTCAATAATTTCATACACTATCATAAACTAACACAATTCAGAAAATGAACATGTTAATTTTCATAACGCTTGTACAGAATATACACAGTTAGCATAACAATTTTACAATAAACATTTTGTACAGATTTAAATACAACTATATGTATGACATGAGTAAAAACTAAATGCATTAAGCAATGTGCCAAAATATTTACATTGAAGGGAAGATTCTGAGACATCACTCTCATGTTAGGTGTTATATAAATAGTGACATACCTAAAACAAGTTAATTTCAGGTGAACTGCGAAGATTTATGATGACTTACATGATATTCCATCGAGTGTCCTGGCCCAGAAACAGCAAACAAGTAACCTTAGACATCATTGTACATAAAGCAAAATTACAGCTATATACTTAGTACATCTGTAGCTGTTGCAGTAATGGAAAACTTAACCTAATTCATCTTAAAGACTCACATGGGATTCTTCCTTGCAAAAGGATATCCTTAGGCTGACAGTAGAAACTTTTGCCAGTTTTTCATTCCATGAAATGATGTCTTTGTTGCGAAAAGATCTCGTTAGTCAGGGGCTATTGGTGTAATGCTGAGTAGCTAACTCTAAGCTTGTAAGTCACAACATTGCTTGTGAGGACTAGGCTAGCACTGGCAGCACTAGGAAATGGTAAGCTACAGAAGAAGGACTAAGTTTATTACCTTCAGAGTGTCCTCCTGGATTGCACAGTGCAAACTTTGGATGCACTTCTGCTGGGGCCACTAACTGGAAACCTAGATTTTCCAGCAGCAGAATATTAAAGACAGTTCTTGAGAGCACTAACATTTCGAAGATGTGCTTTCAGAATGAATTTTGGCCTTTGTGAAATAAGGTAGAGTGAGCAAAACATATTTGAGGAATAGGAAACTCTCTTCAGTAAAATAATTTAGTGAGGTTGTTTACGTATAGATTCTTCTCTGCTTAAAAGTGACTACAGTAAGTGTATCTAACTGCATACAGTGCTCAGGCCACTTGTAATGGGCGGACGTTGGGAAAGTGGAAATATTACATGTTAAGTGTCATGCTTTCCCACAGATCTGTGGCTTTCCAGCAATATACACTTTGACATTATCACATGCCTTTTGTTGCAGCTGCAACTCTTTTTATCCAAACCCATATGTAAAAGCTACATCTATTTCCTTTTATATATATACTTTTAAAATATATTAGATTTAAGCTGAAAGCAAGAAAAAAAAACAGACTGCACTTTCACTATTGCCATAACAAGGGTATAGTCCTAGCAGGTTATGGATTGGAGGTCAGTTTCTCCTAATATTTTTGGACCAGTAATTTTGGTAAGAGTATTTAACATTAAAAGTTAACCCAAGAACCAAAGATTCTATTTCAGCAGCACAATAATATTTGACTGGGTATTACTGTTAAGCTTTATCAAGCAGCTTTAGGGTTGGCTTCAAGTCAGCACTGAAGCAGAACATTGTATTTGAGTTTGTGGGCTGGATAAACAAACAAATATTTAAGTTTGCTTCTATAAAGCAGGCCACTGATCTCAGTTACAGCAATTTAAGATCAGAAAGAAGCTCATGGGTTTATTTTTTATGTGTTGTCTTGATTTATAATTAGCTTTTACTTCGCAAAGTTTGAGCAGCCCTTTCCCATCTTTGTTGTTATTCCTTTATCTGAGAAACCACAATGTGGTAACTGCCAGCAGGCCCTGAACATTGCAGGATTTTATGTCTCTGAAGAAGGAGGAGGATTTAAAAAATCCCAGCTTTTAAAATCAATGGCAGAACCCTTGTCTGAGTGTTACATTTCTCGTGGTTTCTTGTCTCTCTCCTGCCTGGCTCACCGTTAGAGTCGTGGTTTGGGCCCAACATGACAACAAAGGAACAGCCCCATGGCCGCTCACTCAACACCCCCCCACACACACACACACACTGGGATGAGGAGGACAAAGTTCCTGGGTCGAGACAAAGGACAAGAAGGGTTCTTCACTGATCGGGGTCCCAGGCAAAACAGACTCAACTTGGGGAAAAAACAATAATGTAATTTCACACTAATCAAACACACACAGGACACGGACAACACAGAGCAGTTCTTAGATTTGTTACCCCACCCCTCACTTTTTCCCAGCCCCAAATCCCTTTGTTCCCATTTTCTCTCCCTCCTTCCCCCCAGTGGCACAGGGGGACAGAGGATGGGGTTTAGAGTCAGTTCACAAGCTGGTGGTTCTTGCTGCTCCTTCCTCCTCAGGAAGAAGGATCCTTTACAGTCCTTCCCTGCTTCCCCATGGAGTCCCTCCCGTGGGAGAGAGTCCTCCACGAACCTCTCCTTTATGAGTCCTTCCCACAAGGTCCAGAGCTGCTTCAGCCTGGGTTTCCCACAGAGTCAGAGGCTGCTTTGGGAACAGCAACTCCCCTGGCGCCAGGATCTTCCAAAGCTGCATAATCCACAGGCAGCAAATCCTCTGGCCACAAAATCCAAGTCCACTGGCCAAATTCACCCCTCCTGGCGTCCTCAGGAAATGTTCCACCAAGTTCCTCCATGAGTGCAGGGGCACAGCTGCCATCTCGCCATGGGTTGCAGGGAAACTTCTGCTTGGGCACCTTCTTCCCCTTCTTCTTCACCAACCACCAGCACTTCAACCCTTTCCCCAGCAAAGCTCTTCTCTCTCAAGTGCCTCCTTTGCTCAGATGTTATAGCTGTTCTTTCGTATGTTAAGTGCTGAGACGCATCTACTGTCCCTCAAATGGCTTCTTGGCTGGGTTTGGAGCAGGGGCAGCTTCTCAGCTTCTTTCCGGAGCCACTCCTAGGGCCCTTCCCCTGCTACCAAAAAAACCCACCAAACTAAACCAGAACAACATTTTATCAGGCACTGTTGCTGCAAGAAAGAACAATGATACTGATCCACATGTTTACAATCTTTGTTGTAGTATATCTATTAAATTATTAATTGTTAACCAGAGATATCAATACAGGTTGGGGGAAGATATGCTAGAGAGCAGCCCTGTGGAAAAAGACCTGGTGGTCCTAGTGGATCAAAAGCTGGATATGAGCCGTCAATGTGCAATTGCAGCCCAGAAGGCCAACTGCAGCCTGGGCTGCATCAAGAGAAGTGTGGGCAGCAGATCAAGAGAGGTGATTCTGCCCCTCTACTGTGCCCTGGTGAGACCTCACCTGGAGTACTGCATCCAGCTCTGGAGCTCCCAACACAAGAAAGATGTGGACCTGTTGGCGTGTGTCTGGAGGAGGACAGCAGAAAGTATCAGAGGGCTGAAGACAGGCTGAGAGAGTTCGGGTTGTTCAGACTGAAGAAGGGAAGACTCTGGGGAGACCTTATAGCAACCTTCCAATACCTGAAAGGAGCCTATAAGAAGGCTGGGGAAGACCTGTTCACAAGGGCATGTAACAATAGGATAAGCGGTAATGGTTTCAAGATAGAGAAGGGTAGATTTAGGTTGGACATTAGGAAAAAGTTCTGTAATATGAGGGTCGTGGATCACTGGAACAGGTTGCCTGGAGAGGTGTTGGAAGCCTTATCCGTGGAGACATTCAAGGTTAGGCTTCATGGGGATCTGAGCAATCTGTTCTACTTGGAGATGTCCCTGCCTAGTGTAGGGGAGTAGGACTAGATGGCCTTTAAAGGTCCCTTCCAATCCCATACATTCTATGACTCTATTCTTTGATTTATTTTTCTAAGTTTCCAGCCAGACTAGCTAATGCATTTTGAACCTCCTCCAAGGGAGCATTTGCATTTTACATTCAGCACTGGTGAAAGCACGATTCAAAGCCCAGTTTTCCTCCCATTTTCATTGTTATGGCTCTAGCCCCATGCAAAAGAACATCTTAATTAGAAGCCCCAAAAGTCAGAGTTCAGTAGGCAACCTGACCCTTCCTCTCACGTGGAGTTTAAAGGAGAGGCAGATTAATGCTGAGTTTGCAAAACAGTTCCCAGTCTCCTGTTAATGATCTCACCTCTTACCTGCTAAGACTGCAAAATGGAAACTCCACTTTTTGCCTACTTTTTCTAAGCTCTAATGTCTGCACAGCTACTCCAGCAGCTGAGATCAGGGACACAATGTAGTTGAAAAAGCAGCAATTCATTAGCTTTGCAATAAAGATTTTGCCAAAGGCTTGGAGTGTCCTCTCCTTCTTTTGAAGCATTCAGTAGCCCTCAGCAGGCTTAGTGCGTATTTAGGAACTTACAAGATGTGCTCCACATCAGGAAGTTCAGGTGTTAGACAAAGAATAATAATAAAAAAAGGATTGATCA
Organism: Chaetura pelagica; assembly: GCF_000747805.2. NCBI lineage: Eukaryota > Metazoa > Chordata > Aves > Apodiformes > Apodidae > Chaetura > Chaetura pelagica. Next base: position 5,946,336 of record NW_009970723.1, read on the forward strand.
GACCAGATGGTGAGGGGTGGCAGGACCTAAAGTATATTATTGTTGATAGGAGACCACATGAAAAAGGGCTATGTGTTTTTTTCAGTTCCATTCCTTCTATCCCCAGTCACAAGAGGTGTTGTAAACATAAAAGTGTCTTTTAGTACTACTTAACTGGCATTATACAGGGGAATGGTACAAGAAACAGGGCAGAGGGACAAAGGCTGTGCATGGAAGAGCCTGCTCTCTCCAACTCCAAAATTGCTCTGTCCAAGGCAACCTCCATGCACTGTTTTCTGGACTTGAGGGCAGCTTTTCCATAACAAGGAGGAACCTCTATGGCTGTAAGAGACAGCCTTGCACACAGTAATTAAGATTAGTGTGTTTGCTAAATATGAAGCCTGTGTGCAGATCAGGTCTCTATAGGGCACACAGATTAGGCTGGTAGTCCAGATGCATGGCGATTTAGACTTTGGAAAGCAAACATTCCCGATTTGCACCTTTTACCAGTTTCAGAGCCAGAATAGGAGTGGTAAAAATATTTAGACGTGTTGAAACTGTTTATTGACTTTGAGACTGCTCATGCCTTGATACCCAGAGCATGTGTTTTTAAACTGAAGTTATTTAATAAACCTGGTTTAAAATATATTGTTAGATAAAATCAGGAAAAAGGCGTTTCCAAACCTGGTCTTGTAACAAAATAGCAGCACATGAGTTTTAATCATACAAGGAGATTTATCCTCATTTTACTGTATCCTGGGAAAAATCATGTTTTCTGCAGCCAATAAAACTGAATACTGTAAACAATTGCATGCAGCATTATTAAGTGTACAGAAATGTTATATATGTCACTGGTAGACATGCTTAAGCACAAAACCAGAGTTTTCCATTGCTGTGCTCAACAGCTCATCTCTTCTCTAGCTCAGATCATTACCTGGATTCAGAGCTTGTTTGTGAAGGTGGTCGGTTGGGCTTTAAAGCCATTGCTGCTCAATCTTTATTATAACAATTTAAATTTGAAGAATTTTCACTTAGCTACAACAATTTTTTTAACTGTCTGACACTCCAGTATTTTGCATCCTCAACACATTATATAAGCATTTTATGTTGGATTTATTACCTCCATCTGTCCCTTGAAGCACCTAAAATTACCTTTATGAAATATGAATGCATTAAATCAAGCACATTGTATACCTGAATGAAGCTGCTCTAAAGAGCTTTCCAAGTCATCAGGCAAAACAGGCCTGATGTTTGCAAATTTTTTTTCTCTCTTAAAAAAAGTTAAGAATATCTGTTTTATTTAAAGTAAGTTTGTAAAACAGGAAAAGTTACCAAAGTTTTTCTAAGTTCACAGTTTCTCTAATGTATTCTGAAATTACTTTTTCAATGTAGTTTGTATTCCTTCATGAAAGATCAAGTTTTATTAGTATGCAGACATCTCATACTGCTTTTATCATCAGGAATGGTCTCATGGTAACACTTAATGTCTTCCTTTATTTCCTCTTTATAGCCGATAATGGTGGGAGGTTCACCTCGGTTTTCCTTTGTCCCCTGTCTCCCTTCTTGCATTCTGCCTGTGGCCATGGGGCAACAGTCATATAGTATTTCTTCGAGCAGTTGCACCAATTACTTTAGGCACGCAAATCTCTTCAAATGAACTTCTCCATGTCCCTTAGCACCTGTTGCTGCTTTATCACTTTACTGCCAGATGGGCAACAGGCACCAGTCCTGAGCCAGGGAGAGCTGAGATGCCATTCCATCCTCAGAGCAGCAGCACTGTTAAATTCCTCACTGGAAACTGGATAAGATGATTAACTGATTTTTGTTTTCTTCTAAATTTACTTTCATTCTTCTTTACAAATGTTATTAATAATTGTTGATAAGACAGAATTGAGAGAGCTTACTTTTTACATCTTTTTTTTTTCAGCCTAACTATATAACCAAAAATAAAGAAAACAAAGAATGTATCATCATTAAGATGTTAATTGAGTGATGAGACAGGTCAAAACTAAACAGGAAATTCTTTAATTTTTACTTCCTGAGCTTTTATTAAGTAGCCAGTGCAGGCCAGCTCCTGAAAAAGCCCTTGTTTAGCAATTGGACAAAAATCAAAAGATAAATTTGAAGACCATCTACATTGCAGCTCTCCTGACAGATTCTCTTCAGCATGCAGTAAGACTCCTTTAAAAATATTAACTCCGTCTATCTAAAGATGCTTCAGGAAAGTTTGAGTGAATGTAATCTGCCAGAGCTGTTATATCCCAGAATAATTTATTCTGTCAGTTCTCATCTAATGTTCAGAATATCAGCATGGCAATCAGATTATCCCAGAGATCATAGTATTAATCTTTGCACTTTGTAAAGTGTTTGTTTTAGCTCTACTGTATACATTATGAGACCAGGATCCTGTCAAGGGCTTGTTCTCTGTGTATCTCCCACAGCCCAGCAACATGTCCTTTGTGATTTCCTTTACCGTATGGGAGGGGGTAGAGAGGAAATGCTGTTAACTATACAGAAAGAAGAATAAATTACACCAATTACAGTGGCTTCTGCATGACCAACTCTGAGCCAGTGTCAGTTGTGCCCTCAGATGTGTGCACTGCAGCGCATGCAGACACGCTCACACTTCTCTCTCGGGAGCTCAATCTCTCCCTGAGTTAGGCCAGATTCCCTCTTAGGAATAGCTCCAGGCATTAGCAGATCTAATTGCATTATCTAGAGTAATTTTGATCATGGTGAGCAGGAACAGTAATGAATGAGACCTTGATAAAAACCCTTAGTCTCTTGTCAATCTCTAGGCAGTTTTTAGAAAGTTCATCTGTGCTATATACCAATCTATATAGGCTATGTAGTTTTATACAGCCAGCTTCAGTGCTGGGGACTGAAGAAAAAAAAAAAAATAGGAATACTGAGAGATGAAGAGCAATGCAAATATAGCACATCCAATAAAAGATGTGCTTGTGTTTGATTTAGATTCTGTTGCCATTTATGTTTAAAATAATCTGATTGGTTCAGGTTATTCAGCACCTGGAATGTTCTCTTTACTGCTTGCCAAAAATAATTAAGCCTCATTCTTTGTGATAAAGGACACAAGAAAGGGAAGCCATGGAGAAAAAGACAGGAGAGGAGGCTTTGAGAAATACTCGGAATATTCAGCAATGGGTTTGTAAGCCCACCTGAAGCCTAAGAGAGACCAGGATTTCTGGCCCATTAATACAGACTTCAGGAGCTGCTAAGAGGGAATGACAGGCAGAAAAGGTCTCACAGGAGAGCAGAATGGTGGGAACACCTGAACCCTTGTCCTATCCTTAGCAAGGGAGAAAATTTTGCCACTGATTAAGTATGAAATTCTAAGTGAAACGGTATCTTAATGCTGTTTTCCTCGCAGATGTTTCCATCCATAGTTCTGTTTGTATTTACTGCTGTGCCAACAAATGTGCATCAAATGCCTTTCCACTGCTCCTTTTTTCTCAGAACCTCTGCCAAACCATACAATTGATTCTTCAGTGTTCTTCAGACAGTTTGAGAGTCTATAAACTGTAGTTCCTGCATAAAAACAAAAAAGCAAGGGAAAAAAAAAAAAGAGAGGAATAAAAATCTCTTGCATGCTTTGATGGCAAAAGTGTCCATACAACAAGGAAGTATACTTTTTTAATTTATTTTTTTTTCTTTTAAGTTTTAACAGCTGCCAAATTCATACTCTGCTAAACTCCAGTATTTAAAAAATGCAGTGACTTAACTGCAAGGGATTTTGCCAATGAAGCTGGCTGTTCCAAATCAGTCTATGCAGCCTGCTTTGTATTTGGGTGCAGAGGTTCTTCCAGCCCTTGCCTCAGACCCCATCTTCTGCATTTTATGAATTTTCCTCATATTCTCTTTCTTATCTGATCAAGAATAATATTCATCCTGCAAACTAAAGATGGATATGTTAATTAGTACTAATTAGATTAATAAGATGTTACAGTTACATAAAGGACTTGCCAGTGGAACCTGGGAAGGGAAGAGGAAAGGACGTGGAGGAAGGGGAAGAGAGAGTTTATCTGTGGAAACCACTTTAAAAGTACCAAGGACACCTCTGGTTGCTATTTCTGAAGTACAAAATCATAGCAAAGACTTGCAATTTGAACTCATAGGCCAGGCTGAAACCAGTACAGCTGCCAAATAATTAGGCCATCACTTTCCCTAAGCAGTACTCTCCATTATACCATTGTTTTCTCGTGTGAGTTACTCAGTAAAGTAAGCAGGAAGGGGTCACTGAGTGAAGGAGAGAGACTGTCTCCAAGAAGGAAAATCAAAGGCTGTTGCATGCTGTCCAGGTGTAAAAACTCTTCTGCTGGAAAGAGCACAACATGATCAATTGTTTCTCTCTAAAGAACTGTGTTGGTCTTCATGGATATTAACAGGAGTAACTATAGAGGAGTTGTTGGGGAAATGAAGCCAAGCAGAGCCATGGCACCCAGACAAAAATACTTTCAAACTTAAGCAGAGAAGAGGGGAGACTTGTGTTAGTATGGATTTGACAAAGGATGAGGAGGTGATGAGAACAGAGCAATAGGAGAACATTATGCCAAAAATTCAGTTGGCACTTACACTAGTAAGTGCTATATAATAGATGATAATGAATAATCAGTCACAATCTTGATAATTACCTATAATTGTTAACCCAATTGAAATTTGTGCTAATCATACCCTTCTTCTCTATAGGCTTGCTTCAATTTGCTTATTTTGAAAACAAAACAAAGCTTTAACTTCATTTGTTAAAACTGTATAGGCAAAAGAACTAGTCAGTATTTTACTCTGCCTCACGACCAATTTCATACCAGTTCCTTAAAACACAAGTTGCTGGAGGAGATGCTGTTTCAGGAAATTTTACATGCATTACTTTAAAATAATTAACTAGTAAAGAGCTTTGAGTTTCAAACAGGGCAATTTGTTCTGAAAAGGATCAAAATTAATCACATTGACATTGTTAAAATGCTTTTTGATTCTTTTCATCATAGGGTTTCATGAAAAGCAATTCATTCTTCAGATGGTTCAGTTTTTAATGAAGCTTCTTTTCCCAGAGTAGAAATTTTCATACAGTAAATTTATTACCTTTTTAATTTTATCCTTTGTTTCCTATACTCTGTTCATTTGAAACTCAGTTATGCAAATGCTAAAAAAAAAAAGACTGACACTTGTGCACTGCTACCACTTCTAGACAGAAGTCTCTTCCCCCACCTGCCAGTACAAATGTGTATTACAACACAGACATTACAGCATTATGACTGGCATTTTATAGATTGAAGATTGTCCTAGGGTTAAATATTTATATAAAAGTGTATTAGTAAATGCTGTAAGTGTACAGTACACCCCAGCTTTAAATCTAGTTTTGCATGCTGGAAGTGCTAGCTGAATGAGGCCCTTCTGCTTTTTAAGAGGTGATCAGAGAGAAATGGGTCAATTAGGAAAAGAAGCTTAACTAAAAAAAATTGGAGGGAGGAATAAAACTTGAAGTCTTAGAATACGCAGACAGTATCTCAATTAACAGAGAGAAAGCTTTCTAAAGAATGGATGTACTTGGAGCATGGTGAAAAAATTAATTGGTTCTCTTTAGGGTAATATGGAATTAGATGATGAAGTCACATTGCAAATGTGTTGTGTAATTTCCCTGTGTGCTGTTACAAATGAAGTGGATGGAGATTTGCTTTAGTTGGATGTCTATTTTCCTGACAACAGGGGAAAGATCTATGAAATAATGCTTAGCAGGATGCAGCAGGGCCAAAGGGAGCTGAAGCAGAAGATTTATGGGTGGGAAACTGTCAGAGGCAACCACTAAGAAATATTTGCCAGGCTGGTTTTGGTTGATTTGGACCCAACAGCTATTCTGAACAGGAAAGAAACAAGTGTAAAACAAATACCAACACATGAATCAAAGCTTATTAACACATGAATCAGAGATTACAGGCATTTATTACTGAGCACACGTGGAAATCTGACCTTTGGCAAGAAGATGTGATTAGGCAGAGTACGCAGGCTGCAGACAGTGCAGATTTCTCACCACAGCAGGATGGGAAGAAGCAGCAGCTGAAGTACACTGGGGCTATAAAGTGGAGATGGACAGATTAGCTCTGTACACGTGTCAGTTGTGTATGCACGTTGTCCTTGGGAGGAGGAAAAGGTGCACACCCTCTTTGCAGCACTGGCACCTCACCAAGTCAGTGAGATGCACAAGATCTGGCCACAGCCTCTCCAGCCAGCCCAAGGTATTAATCTTATTCAGACACAATTTTTCCCTTATTTTAGGTAGTTAGCAAAGAAGTTACTCCCAGGCTCTCATGGACAGTGGTGATGTTCTTTTACTAAGGGCTGCTTTAGTGGCTTAAAAATGTCTTAGAGATAATTTACTTTATTTCAAGTGGGATCCACCTTATAAGTACTTATGTTTACTGTTCAAGTGCTGGTACATTCCTCATTGTTGAAAATGGTAAGCAAAAAGGAACAATAAATCTTAGCTGTTAATTAAGGCTAAGCTTTTTTTATTTCCCCATGAAAGAACCAAAGAACACAGCATAATCAGTTTTAACATGAACTACAAAATGTGAAAGGATACTTCATATAATTCATCCACCAACTATCCTTAAATTCAGTGTAGATGCTCCTGCTGTGTTCAGGCTCCTGGTTTCCATGTGTTTGCTGAGCAGGTAGGCAGGATGGTGAGGACCAGGGTAGTCCATATAATTCTTTGCACTGTATGAAGCAAGAAAGTTTGTGAGAAGGAAGCTGGAATGGGAACAACATGACTACAGAGGCAGTAGAAGGGAGAGATGTCCCCCCAGACCAAGAACCCCTCTGGATCAAGGCCCTAGGGCTGTGAGGATCTTATCTGTCAGAAGCAAAAGAGACATCTGTTGGGATCCTGCATATGCTTAAAAAATAAATAAAAGGGCAGAAACACAGCTGCCATACATCTCTATGAACTTTCTCATCCATACAATGGTTTCAGACATTTCCCCTCTCAGCTAGGAAACTGGAATTGTCTAAGGATATTCACATTGACAAATCAAATACTGGGTAAAGACAGATGGGGAAAAGATTAAATCTGGCACTTCCGTAATTTTTGTGCATAGTATCCATCATAGAGCTTCTTCTTACCTTCACCAGAATTCCTTGTAATCTTTTCTGATAATTCAGTCACTCGAGAAACAGAATTAGGAGTCAATAGCTGTGAGTTATTAAGGACAATCCAGTTAAACACATAGGGTTCTCATCTAAGCCGTGTTCCTACCTAAAAAGGTTGGACCAGATGATCCTTCTAGCCTGGCATTCTGTGATTCTGTGATACCAAGGGCAGAGGTGCATCCAACAAACTGTGCCATCTTCTGCAAACAGCACACGTTCAGGGGAGGGTGCTCTTTGTGTGAGCATTTTCCCTGCTTTAATTTGTGGTTTATAAAAACTGTTTGATAGTCCATTAGTGGGTATCTTAGGTCATCATCCTGTTAACTGCTTTTCTGGTTTAATCAAACACACCACAAAAACTGCTAACCCTTGTTCACTCCCAAATTCTTATCCATGAGAGAGGCTTAGTGTGGGCAATGCTCTTTGTGCAGATGGATTTTGTCTGCAGCTCTGATCTAACCTGTTCATATCCTTTAAGTTGTAGAAATTTAAATGCAGAATGAAAGGAAAAAAAATGCCATAAGGTAGAAACCAGATGTGACTAGTAAACCTCTCTCCATGCAACACAGCTTCCTAGATACTAAACAGAATTGCTGAATGACATGCAGAGTGGAATAGGAGACTAGCTTTGCACAGCTTTAAATCTTCTGTTTTAATGATTTGGTAGGTAAGGTTCAGAATTTCTAAAGCATTCAGTTTCAGATACTCTCTGGAAATGACAAAGCCTATAAAACAAAGTTATATTGTTTAAACCACCTATAGGCTGTTTCATCAGCTTACAATTCTGATTTCTGTTTAACCATAAAGCTTAAAATGAGTTAGAATTAATACAGGCACCATGATTATACTTCAAATATAAATTAGAGATTTATAAGCATAAATTTTCTGCTCCTGTTCATTTTAAGGGAGAGTGATCTGAGTATTTGTCAATGTCATTTTAATATATTACAACTTTTGTGAAATGCATAATTCCCAAGTATGTTTGATGATTTATTTGTTTAGTTCTGAGCAAAAAAATTCATAGCTGGAAAGATTATTCAAGTATTACTACTCTATTCAACCAACTCTGGCTGAGAGCCAGAAGAAGGCATGTTTGCATAAATATGCTGTTCTAGCACTTTAGTTAGAAGAAAATTCCCTTACAGCTTTTGGTTAGACAGCGTTAGGTTGCAGTGGCAAAAATAAAACCTAATTAAAGGAGGGGCCCTCCTTCCATGGCAGGTTAGAGCTCAGGCAGGAGCCAACACATGCCTGCAGCCCTGGGTCATTTTGCTCAAAAGCTGAAAAAAATTTGGGTTTGTATTCTTTTTACAGCAAAATTGCAGCAGGTAAGAATAGGAAAATAACAGATTTAAGACAGGAGTAGGTTATTTAAAATAAAAACCTGAGAGCCACATGCTATTCAGAGACTTAACAGTAGGATCCATGCTCTGCCTGTGCTGTACCTTCTCTGCAGATTAATGGAGTATAGCAAGCCCAGCTGTTGATCTCCCTTTTTTTCAGGAACACGATATGTAAATTTATTTACACTCACATTGATAATCCTGAATGTTAAAGCAGAAGTAAAAATTAGACTCGTGGGAACTCTGATTTCTAGTTAGCAACACTGCACATCTATTATAATTTTAGCTCACAGAAGTTAATAGAAAATGAGATCAAAGGCAGCATGTGTTTACCAATGGTAGATCATGCCAGACTAAGCTTCTTTGATGTGCTAACAGGTCTAAGTAGGAAATGCAGATCTCATCTATCTGAACTTCAAGAAAACATTTAATGTGCTGCCACTTGGGACTGTATCTGTTAAATGAGCCAGAAAGGAACTTGTAAAAGAACTATAAAAGTGCATGAGGTTTGGAACAGGGCAGATGACAATCTGATTCTCTTAAAAGGAAGATTACTATACTGGAAGGATATTAGTAGAGATCCCCAAGGATTTTTAGTATGTTCAGTCATCTTCTATAACAGTACTGACAATGTTCCTCCTCCTCCAACACTGTAGGTTCCTGAGGGTTTTTTAACTAGATGCACCAGGACTGATAAGCAAATGAATGCAGCACTGCCCTGGACCCTGAACTGCATCACTCAGTTGGTGGAAGCTCATGTTGTAAGCTCCTTCCCTTCCTCTTTGGCATATCTTCACTTGGGCTGCAAGTATGTGCTCCAGGGAGAGCTTCAGTACTTACCAAGTGCAGGGATAGTGATACCTTCTGCTTTTCTTGAGCATGGACACTTTCAGAGGAGCTCCACAGGGCCACGCAAACACCACAGGACCTTCTGGACTCCAGTTGATATCATTGCCAGGTCATCTTTCAACTGGTAAAGAAAAAATAGGTTCCTGTGTTGGGTGTTGGTTGGGAGCAAATAATGAACATAGCACTATCATTTGTAACCTCATTTTAAAAAAAATTTTATATAAAATTGCAGATGTGACAAAGCACTAGACAGCAATACCGTTCGGGAGGAAACAGAGGATCTTAGGGCATAAAGTTACTTCAGTGTTATAGACTGGGAGTTTGTCATCTGGGGAGATGATGGACCAAGGACTTCTTTCCAAAGCAGCCAAGGTATGTAGAAAGTATTGTCTGAGCTATTTATAGAAACAAGGAGGAAACATATGATGACATTTTCCTTGTGAGCTCATTCAGTAAAATTGCTTAAAATCCTTGTCCCTTACTTTGGGAAGGAGGAAAAAATATGAACCAGTGCAGAGAAGGCAGATGTGATGGGGGAACTGACAGCTTCTTTTGATGAGAGGAACACTAAAGAGTTTCACTCAGGTAGTCTAGCAAAATCATGGCTGAAAGAAGTGATTATTCTCTGTAAAGCTTTCAAGCTTAGAACTCAGGAAAGGAAAAGGGCTTTTTATTTGACACAGTAATACATGGGAATAAACAGTCCATAAGTATGTTTAGGCTGGAATACAAGAAAAAAAAATAACTATCCAGGAGAAGGTCATCTCTCAGAATCAAATAAAACCATACTCAATTTTAGGACAGTAGCTAATCAGCATATAAAAGATCCAACTTGAGCACTGCTATCGCGCAGCAGGAAAAAGAAGTCAGAAGAAGCCATTTCCAATTGGCAGCTGGACATACAGAAGCTCGAGGGATACCAAATTGCATGGCAGTAAGTAAAACCACCTCTTTTCCTCTCAGCGGTAGAATCTGCTCTCTAAGCACAGGTTATAAATGCTGGAATTAAAAGGCCAGTCCTACACCAAAATAAGCAATTTCTGTGCTCTGGAGTTATAAGTGAAACTGGAATTAAACCTGTCTGGGCTCTGGAGATCCATCTCCTTAAAACAAGGCACAAAAAGAATGGCAACAGGAAGAGCAAAAAGGCCACAATAAGGAACATTCAGATCCACAGCCTAAGCTGGACTGTGACAGCAGAGGGCTGGTTATTAATCCTCTGCTTTGGAAAAAACACGGGACCTTGCAGAAAAACTTACATTCACTTCTGCTATGAATTATTGAGACTGCAAGATTCCAGATGAAGACCTCTGGACGTTACCACCTCGACAGCCCTTGCTCTCCCTACTCCCCAAGCCAGGAGCCTGCAGACCTAAACCTTTGGTTTGGGTATGTAACCATCTGTGAAGCATCCTCTGCTTAACAGAGTGCTTGGACTGTGGCTTAGGGGCTGCCAGTGATTTGTGCTGCCTTGCCTGGAGCAGAGGAGATGCTGTTACACTTCTAATTAATCTCCAAGCTCCAAAACATTACAAGCTTTGTGCAGACCACAAGATGGCACAGCTGTATAGAATTGCATAAAGCAGCAAGGCATAAATATATTAAATATAAAAATTAACATAGTGTTGGAGAGGCAGCAAAAAATACCCTGTTCTGATGATAAAGCTCTTATTTCTAATTGAAAAGCAGTATTCCCTGAGCCTATAAACAACAGACAATGCTGAGATCTTTTATTTTCAATAATCAAGTGTTTACATATTTACAAAAAATAACATTTCAAGGCAGAAAGGACTTTTGAACTAGGAAACTGGTTTTGTCAAAGATGTAATAGAATACTGTGACTTCAGGTTCTTCTCAGTCCAATGTTACAATGATTATGGAATAGCTTTTTAGTGGTCTGTATTTTTAAGTGGGAAAATTCTGCAATGTCAGCAAACTCTCTCTATCCCACAGACAATTCCATTTGCAATCATTTTCTGAATAGCATGTTTGAGAACAATCCTTAATTAGATGTCAGATACCAATGACCTTTGGAAAATAGTATTTTTATTATACAAACCACAAGGCAGCAAATGCTCTCAATGAGACAGGGATGTTAGTAATATGGATTTATAGGGTTCCAATTCACTGCTCCAAATGACCCAGAAAATACTATGAAAATTTAACCCAATCATTACTCTGGTAGCATATCACAAGGAATTGGACAACATAGGTTTATTGTCTCCAGGATATTAGCTTCTATTATCCCCTAACTACTGAAAAGATCATTTGAGGTAAGAAGAAGCAAACATAATGTTGAGGACTATGCAAAAAGGTGGAATTTCATTATGTCTGTGTTGTGGGGTTTTTTTTTAACAAAAATGATGTGATTTGTATCATTCACCAGTGAATTTTACCATTTGTCCTGCAACTGTTCAGCATTTAGCATAACAGGGTGATAGCAGATTAATAAAATCTCTGGTAGTGGCTACAATAAAAAGATGAACTTTCTATCCATTTATGTACTGTTATATTGGTCAATAATTAACACAAATGCCAGTGATTTGGTGAGGTCCCATTATAGCAGAATAATCAAGAAATATATATACCCCTCTAAATACAGATATATGCCCATCAGAGATACCTACATCTAGTAATCTGATCTGTATCCAAAGGGAGGAAAGAATAACTTCACTAGTAAGATCTTCGTGTAGTAAATCGGAATTCCTGATCAGCATCCAAATGAAAAACTGATCTTTCCAAATTTACTACACTTCATCCAGGCAAACTGTTCTCCCACTTCGACAGTGAGAAGATTCACAAAAGCCTACATTTTAAAAAATGAGATCTGAAACTTTGATTATCAAGCTTCTGATATTGGTTGACAGTCTTCCTTATTTTAACTGGGAAATGCCTGTGCCTGTTCTTGCTATGTCTGGTATAATATTTATGAGCAATGTCCTAGTAAATAAGAATTTAAGTCACTGACATTCACGGATAATCATGGATGTGATTTTCAAAACCACCTGAGGATTTTGAATAATGTTTTTCTTCTCTAATTCTTCCCATATTTCTGTGTTTCTTATCCACTGCAGTATTGTACCTACTTCAGGGCTCAATCCTCCAAACACAATGCAGTTCCAGGAAGCCTGTAATGATGTGAAGGGCTGAGTCTTCAGATTCAGGTCTTTCCCAGGGAAGGAATGCACACTCAGAGCCCTGCAGGAAAAATGGAAACAGGAAAGGGAAAGGAAAAAAAGGGAAAGGGAAAAACGAAAAAGGGACAAGGGAAAAGGAAAGGAAAGGAAAGGAAAGGAAAGGAAAGGAAAGGAAAGGAAAGGAAAGGAAAGGAAAGGAAAGGAAAGGAAAGGAAAGGAAAGGAAAGGAAAGGAAAGGAAAAAGGGAGAGGGAAAAGGAAAGGAAAGGAAAGGAAAGGAAAGGAAAGGAAAGGAAAGGAAAGGAAAGGAAAGGAAAGGAAAGGAAAGGAAAGGAAAGGAAAGGAAAGGAAAGGAAAGGAAAGGAAAGGAAAGGAAAGGAAAGGAAAGGAAAGGAAAGGAGAAAAATGGAAACAGGAAAGGGAAAGGAAAAAAAGGGAAAGGGAAAAACGAAAAAGGGACAAGGGAAAAGGAAAGGAAAGGAAAGGAAAGGAAAGGAAAGGAAAGGAAAGGAAAGGAAAGGAAAAAGGGAGAGGGAAAAGGAGAGGGAGAGGAAGAAGAAGAGGGAGAGGAAAAAGAGAAGAAATGGTGATTGATTCCTACAGCACTCAAGCTAATTGAAATGAAAGGAGCCAACTTCTTACCTCATACTGTTAGATCCTCAACTCACAGCAGCAGCACAGCTGCAGGGGGCTCTCCAGAGCTCAACAGACCAACACCAGAGAATACAATTATTCTCTTCCTATATTAATATAACTCAGCACAGATACAGACCAAAGAACTAGAAACTATTTCTTTTTTAACTGAGGGTAATAAAGAGTCTTTAATAAAAACTTCACAGAGAGGATGAGTATCCCGTGTAGAAAACTGTCCTGAAATTCCCATTAGTTTTAATGTAATTTGTACAATCAGTCCCCAAATGCGAAAAATGCCTCTCACAGGGAAACACATACAATGTCCCTGTGGTTTTATTGCATCCTTTTCTGGTTACATTTGTGTATTTTGTGTATTTTGGCCTTCATAGAGAATACACATCTTAAAATTTTGTTTACAGTTCCCTGTTAGTCTTGCAGTCAATAAGCACATTTTGAGCTCATACAATTATCTGTAGAATTGTGTTTTCCTGCCCATATCTGTGTATATATATAACCTGCTGATGTCCCCCCTGAGCTTTCTTTTCTTCAGGCTGAACAGCTCCAGCTCCCTCAGCCTCTCCAGGCCAGCTGGAGACCAGTTACTAGTGGTGCAGCACAGGAGCTGATACTGGGACCAGTACTATATAACATCTTCATTAATGACAAGGATGCAACTTCAGCAAGTTTGCAGATAATTCATGGATTGTGGGGCTCCTAAGCACACCAGTGCTACTAAATTATTTGTCTATGAGGCATCAGAGAGTCTGGATTATGGCCAAGATTTTAACTGTGTTGCCTTAAGGTTGGGTGAGCATTGTGGTGTTGAACCAGCCTTCCCAGGCCTGGCTCCAGGATAATGACAACATCAGTGGGATGTGTTTGTCCCAACCACAGCTAATCTCAATCTCAAACCTCATCAGCAAGTGGAACTTCCCTGGGAGTATTTTGTGTAGAATTTCTCCAGTGCAGCACAATATTCAGAAGCAGGCCAGAACTCTGACTTGCATTACTGAAAATTATCTTCATTTCTAGTACAGAGTTGCATCTGGATAGAAATTTCTCCAAAGCTGAACTCTGGTTTGAAGGGTTTTGGTCCTGTCAGCTAGCCAAGCTGATTTTTTTATTTCAAGTAGACACCTAGTAATTATGTTAATTATTGCCCCATTAATTGTATTTATTATTGTTAAAATCAGTAACAGAGAAAATCACATCCTAATTCACACTCTCCTGGTTTTTTTGCCTTTTGTTGCATTATTCTCCTTAGCCCTGGACTGAATATGGAAAGAGCTGGGGAGCAGAGTGCCTGTCATTAAATTCTCTGGCTATATAATGTTGCTAGAGACTTGTTTGAAATAAGGCAGCTCCATATCTGCTTTTTCTGCAAGAATGCCCACTCCCTGGAAGTGTTCAAGGCTTGGTTGGATGGAACTTTGATCAACCTGGTATAGTGGGGGGTGTCCTTGCCCATGGCAGGGGAGTTCACAGAATCACAGAATAGTAGGGGTTGGAAGGGACCTCTGGAGATCAGAGTTGGAACCAGATGATCTTCAAGGTCCTTTCCAACCCAAACCATTCTGTGATTTTATTATTCTATTAATTCAGTCCCACAAAAAAGATTCTCTAAAAGCAAACCAGAGTGTCAGCTGTAATAGCATGATCACAAGCATCACTCAAAATTGCACCAAAGAGCCCTTGGTTTTTCTTCAGGTGACAAGAACCAGAAATGTACCAGCAAGCTGTAAGCATTGCCCAGCATGGGGAGAGGGGGTTGCCTGCAGACTCTAAGCTATCTGCTTGGCTGTAAGTGGTGAAATCACTGAACTGGAATAAGCCAGGTGGCTGTTTCTGAGAGCAGAATTGCAACAACTGCCAGGGGTTTTCAAACTGAAACACAAAGAAAATAGCTGATGTCATCAGGTCAGGTACTACTTCACTGGAAATGGACACCTCAGGAACTGCAACAGCCTGGGAACCATAGAAAGAAAATTCTTCCTTTCACAAAACCATCGAAATAATGCAATTCAAAAAGAAAAACAACCAGATTTTCTCAAATCCAGTTATTTAAATGAATATGAAATACTCTTCTCAGATCAATGTTCTTGTTTTTAGAGTCAAGTAATTAAATCCCTGTTGCATATGAAGAACAATGGTCTGCACTTAGAAAAATATCTGGCCACCTGCAGCAGAGCTTAAGCACCAAAGCTGGGCGAAAGTCCAAACTTATTACTCCATGTCACAGGTCTCAGACAGTCTCCTAGGTTGTCCTTTGGCACTGTTTCCAACAATGTTCTGTTAAAAAAACTGGCTGCTCATGGCTTGGATGAGCACACACTCTCCTGAGTAGAACTCTGGCTGCATGGCCAGGCCCAGAGACTGGTGGTGAATGGAGTTAAATCCAGCTGGCAGCTGGTCACAAGTGGTGTTTCTCAGGGCTCAAGTGTTGGAACCACTTCTTTCTAACATCCTTACCAACGATCATAGAATGCACCCTCAGTACGTTTGCAGACCATATGCAGTTGGGAGGGAGTGTTGATCTGCCTGAGGGTAGGGAGGCTCTACAGGGACAGTTGGACCGACTACATTGACGGGCCGAGGTCAATTGCGTGAAGTTCAACAAGACCAAGTACTGGGTCCTACACTTAGGTCACAACAACCCCAGGCAACACTACAGGCTTGAGGAAGAGTGGCTGGAAAGCTGGGCAGCAGAAAGGGACCTGGGGGGTCTGACTGATAAGACAGCTGGATATTAGCCAGCAGAGTGCCCAGGTGGCCAAGAAGGCCAATGGCATCCTGACCTGTATCAGGAATAGTGTGGCAAGAAGGACCAGGGAAGTGACCATCCCTCTGCACTCAGCATTGGTGAGGCCACACCTCAAATACTGTGTCCAGTTTTGGGCACCTCAATACAGGAAAGACATTGAGGTGCTGGAGCGTGTCCAAAGAAGGGTAGTGAAGCTGGTGAAGGGCCTTGAGAACAAGCCTCATGAGGAGAGTCTGAGGGAACTAAGGCTGTTTATTCTGCAGAAAAGGAGGCTGATGGGACCTCATTGCCCTCTACAGTTACCTGAAAGAGCATTGTAAAGAGGTCGGCGCTTGTCCCTTCTCACAAGTAACTGGTGATAGAACAAGAGGAAGTGGCCTCAACAGCATCAGGGGAGGTTTAGACTAGGCATTAGGAAGAACTTTTTCACTGAAAGGGTTGTCAGACATTGGAGCAGGCTGCTCAGGGCAGTGGTTGAGTCACCATCCCTGGATGTCTGTGAAAGTCATCTAAATGTGGCATGTGGGGATATGGCTTAGTGCTGGACTTGGCAGAGTAGAGTTAATGGTTGGACTTGATGATTTGAAGGTCTTTTCCAACTTAAGTGATTCTATGATTCTATGATTGTTGTACTGTCTATTATATGTATATAGGTGCTTCCTTCTGGAGAAGCTGTGAGGCAGAAAGCTTGTGGCATTTTTCTCAGTGGCAGTCCTCAAATGCTTGTTAGTTCAGAACATGGTATTCATAGGTTGGTGTCCTGGTTTGAGCCAGGATGAAGCCAATTTTTCTTTTTACTGATTTTTTTTTTCCTTCAGTAAACTTTCTTGTAGCTAGCAACAGTGTGTTCTGCTAGGCTGGTAAGACAGTGGAATGTTTTTCTAACTACTGAGGCTTCAAGGCTGCACCTGCACTCTGCCGGCTCAGACACTATGGGGAGATCTGTGACCCCCCCGTAGGAGGCTGAGTTAGACAGACAGCAAAATTGGCCAAAGATATTCCATTCCATATATCTACGTAAGCTCAGAGGAAGGTCAGAGATCACAGAAGACAACTTCCTTCCTGCTTGTCCTTCCCTTCTCTTCCGTCCACGGCCGGCGTCCGGGGAGGACTCCATTCATCCATCACCGTCGACCCTTAGGCACGAGCTCTCCTGATTCCTCAGGACTCTTCCGAGTTCAGGGAAGTGCTGTGAGAGTTGCTGGGGTGGGGGGAGGCGAGAGGCTTTTGCCCATACCTGAATATATATATATCTGTATATAATTGTATATATTTTCTTGTATGATTCATTAGTGTTTTAATTAAAGCTGTGTAGTTTAGTTCTCAATCCAGCCAAGTCTCTCTCTTTTTCTCTCTCTCCTTCCCTGTTTGGGTTGGGGGGAGGGGGGATCGAGAGCATTGTTGTCGGACGTAAGTCAAACTGTGACAGTTGGCATTGGTGGGAGGGTACAAAGGCATGGAAGAAGAAATAGTAATTATTGACACACCCCAACAAGCACTTGAATAAATTAACCAGGCTCCTAAAATTACTCTATAGTCAATGGCTTCCTCAGAGCCAGTAGAGACTAGGACCCTTAAGATTGGGCTTAACCCTTTTATGGAGCCTCACTCCCTTTATCAGCTGTATGGAAAACTGTCCTTCGAGGTTTGACAAATAATTAGTGACCAAAGCTTTGCAATACAAATAACCTTATGTTTCCCATTCTAAGGGGGGAAAAGAGCTGGGGTGTATGGACTGCTCAGGACCACTCCTCATATCTGAGTCTGGCAGGTACTGTGAGCTGGACCTCTTTGAGTTTGAATTAAAAATGAAATTACTTGTAGCTGCAGACTAACAACAGCAGTTTCCTTCAACATTTTCTCTAAGAATGTTGCAAATACAAAGAATTAAAGTGCTTCTCTTTTACTGTGCTGTTGTGTTGTTATGCTTCTGAGTCTGTCATGTTTTGATCTTTTCCTTTGATCCTTTTCTTGGATCTTTTAAGTAAATATCTGACTTAGCCATCCAGCCACACAGCAAGCTTTTTCTCAACATGAGCCCTAGTCTCTGCTGGATGCCCCATTACAGTAATTTTTATTACACTGCTTCCTTCCAAAAGGCTCCTGTGGGGCTGGTAATAAAAAGAATGCGCATAGGAGAGTCTGTGTAGTATATTGATTATCATCACATTTCCTATGCATTTCACATGTCCCTGAAAAGCTGTCCTAAAATCTACCAAATTGTCTGCATCTACATGAAAGACTGTGCAAAAAAAAGTGTTACATCTTGCAGGGAACAACTGATATTCCATGTACAGTGATGTGCATACAGTTTATATCTGTTAATATCTTTAGTGACATTTTTCTATCACAGAAGTGTTGTGTCCTCTGTGGACGTAAAGGGGACCAGCAGAGAGAGACTGCTGGTCAAAAGCCTGTGTCAGATGCCAGGAAATCCCAGGCTTTGCATTTTCCCTCTGGCAGGGAAAAGTCTGTCAAAGGCACCAAACTACTAAGAAAAATTAGACTTTGGAATCTACATGAAAACTGGATTGAATCAGTAGGTCTTCAGTGGTTTTTACAAAATATTCATAGGAAGAGCATGTAAATAAACAAAAAGAACAAAATAATGGTTTAGTGTAAGCTGTGTGGTTTCCTCCTGCAGAGGCTCTTACCAACACAGACCAGAGGGACCACAGGGAAAGGGAGGGGGGAGGAAGGACATGGGGGTGGAGTCAGGTCTTACCCCAGGCGGGATCAGGATGAGGGTAAAGTGAGCTCCTGGAGCTGGGGACTTTGAGGTGGTTTTCATTTGATGATGTAGCCACACACTCCCTTTATAGGTGGTTGACCCAACATTTTTTCCAGGAACATCATCACTCCTTTTGGGATTTAGTACATCTATCCTTGCTGTCACTGGCACAGATAGTGTATGGAAGGAGACTCACTTTTCCATCCTCACAATCCCATTCATGGAAATACAGATCTGTGAAGATACTGGCTTCTCAATGTGATCACATTAGTCCATGTGCAAGACACAAGGTGATGGAAAAGAAAGATGGCCTCTAGCATCCTCTGTTACTGCCCATATAACAAGCTGTGGCCACACACATACTAACTCTGAAAGGTCTCTGTTATTCCAGCTTGAATCTAGAAAAGTCATGAAGGATCTGTTGCAGGGGCTGGCCCTTGAGTACTCAAACTGGAGGATGTTTTGGGGTTTGCCTGCAGAGCATCAAATGAAACTACATGTTTTAAGATCTGAGGACATCTTATTATGCTAACTCAGATCTTTTGATAGGTATCAATCCACTCTTGGAGCACAAAATGGACCATAAAGCAGATCCATTGCCTTAGCCCAGGACTTTTGCCCTAGAACTTTTGCCTACAGAGCCATCGGGTACTCAAGTGTGCAAGCTGTTCTGCTGGGAAGGTTATATTTTGGTAGAAGCATTATATAGTGTTTTTCCTGTCATTTAAAGGTGACACACATAGGTAACCATCATGGAATGATGTAGAAACTTGATTAGACAGCTAAGCAGCTTGCTTTTCCCAGTTAAAAGGAAGCTTTGCTGTATGTCTGCATCAATGACTCTTGTTGCACAGCCCACTGCACAGTAAGTGTAAGGTAGCTGTTGCTGGCAGGTTTCATTTGTTTGCTTTTCCCAGATAAAAGGTCAAAATCATTAAATACTGGCTGATCACTTAATTTCACATGAGTGAAGATGCTGGTGCAGTGGGATGGTTTCTAAATAAAAGTTTAATGATGTGACACATGGCAAGAAAAAGAGCAAGCACTTTAAGGTTTTGTCCCCATCCACACAGGGAACAACTTCATTCCTTGTAATAGATTAAGGGCAGCACAGGTCTGGGGCTGCAGAAGCGAGTGCATGAATCACTGAGTGCTGACCTCTGCTAACCTCACTTGGGTATGTCACAAAACCATCATCCTCCCATTACGGCAGCAAATACCATTCATGTACTCCCACATCACAGGGCACCAAGGGGTTCAGTTCCTGTCTGCTCAACCTCACAGCCTCTTGCTCAGAGACAGAGGGAAATCACTGAATGAATAGGGAAAGTGGTAAAATTCAGAGCTTTCATCCTGCTCGTGTTGAAGTTACTTCAAACAATTTTAAACTGGTATAGAAAACTATCACCAGTAAGTTAAGCTATTCACAGATTGATTTGCTCATCCAAACCTGAAAGCTAAAATGATTACTTCAACAGTACCTTCACATTTCTATGTCACACAAAGGTGATTTTCAAATAAGTTATTTAATGATGGAAATAATGCTTCCTGCTATAATAAATGACCTATGAGTCATTTTTGCTTATGTTTTAACTTCGTCCCTAAAAATCAATGGTTTTGGTTGGAAGGGACCTTAAAGATCATCCAGTTCCAACGCCTTTGCATGGGCAGGGACATCTCCTACTAGACCAGGTTGCTCAAAGCCCCATCCAACTTGGCTTTTAACACTTCCAGGGAATTAAGCATCCGCAGCTTCTCTGGGCAACTTGTTCCAGTGTCTCACCACCCTCACACTAAATAATATCTTCCTAATATCTCATCTAAGCCTACTGTATTTTAGTTTGAAACTGTTTCCCCTTGTCCTATCACTGCATGACCCTGCCAACAGTCCCTCCCCAGCCTTCCTGTAAGCCCTTAAGCCCTTTCAGGTATGGGAAAACCACCATAAGGTCATCTCAGAGCCTTTTCTTCTCCAGGCTGAACAGCCCCAACTCTCTCAGCCTGTCTTCATAGCAGAGGTACTCCAGCCCTCTGATCATCTTTGTGGCCCTCCTCTGGACTCTGTCCAGGAGCTCCATGGCCTTCTTATGATGGGGACTCCAGAAGTGGACACAGCACTCCAGGTGAGGTCTCACAAGAGCTTAGCAAACGGGGAAAGAATCACCTCCCTTGACCTGCTGGCCCAACTTCTTTTGATGCAGCCCAGGATGCAGTTGCTCTCTGGGCTGCAAGAGCACACTGGCTGGCTGATGTTGAGCTTCTCATCCACCATCACCCCCAAGTCCTTCTCCTCAGGGCTCTTCTCAATCCATTTTGTATCAGGATTTCACAATTTTTTTTTCTGACACTTTTTAGGGAAGATTCTCTAGACAAACTCAAAATATTCACCAAGAGTATTAAGACTTATCAAAGGGGGAAAAGATACTGGTTCTTTAATGAAAGGCTTTTCATTCCAATATAGTAATTAGTCAATAAAGTTAAATATCTAAATTCTTGTTGTTTTTACAGTTAACAAAAAAACAAGCCCTTCTACCATCTAAAGAATCTTTTCCTTATCTGCACTCACTCTCATAGCTCTTGAAAAAAAACCTTTGGACTTTTTTCTTCTTTTGTCTCTCTGGAAAGAAATACATTCCCACACTTCCGTAATAAAATTCAGAGTAAATAAAAGCTTCTCAGAAGTATTTACATATATATATATATATATAAAAAATTAAAAGCCTGAAGTGCTTTTCTTCATCTTTTTTAAATTATTATTATTTTTTCAAGCCGTCTTGACGTCTGCAGGCCGGATGGCGGCGGAGCCGGGCGCGGGGCTGCGCATCTTCCGCGATGTAAGTACGCGGCGCTCCTGACATGAACCCCTTCCCTCCAGCAAAGGCAGCGATTGCGAGAGGGTGGGGGGTATCGTGTTTTTCCCTTTTCTCCTCACACCCCCCTCCCCGGCTTTTTGTTCTATTAATTTATTTTATTATTTTTGTTCTTCGTGATTTCCTTCCTGGGGTGAAAGATGGTGAAGCTCAGCAAGTCTTACCCATCCTCTCTCCCCTTCCCACTTCCCTTTTCCTTTTAATTTTTTTATGTTTCTAACTTTTAAAATGCTAATAAGGGGAATGAGTTTGCTTTTGATGGTGTGCATGTCATGAGGAGAGAAGGTTAGCAGCTGGGGGGGGGTATGAGAGGAGCTAGATGAAAACACTGCCACTTTTTGAAATATGTTGCTTGGATTTGTATTGTTTTATTGTTTTCTGGGCTTTTCACTGAAGAGTTTCTCACCCTTCGACAGATTTTTACCCAAACTGCAGCCTCCCTCCCATCCGGTAATGGGAGACCAGAAGCTGATGGACTTGAGGTGTAACCCTGAGCAGCCTCAGCCCCTTGAGGGGAAGTCCAGTGAGGTGCCCTCCTGTGTACCTGGCCATCCAACCCTTCAAGGGTGCTGTGCTCAACCATCACTGAGGGCTCAGCATCTCACAAGATGCAACTGTAGTGTTTTGTCTAAACCTGCCTGGTCCAAGGCAAGTCCTAGATAAAAGGCAAACTCCTACCTAAAGATCTCCAAAGTAGCCCCTAGACTCCATGAGACCTACAGATCTTCAGACCAACTCTACTACAAACTCTGATCTACTTCAGACCAACCCTTATACCATGGTTAGTCCACAATATCAGCTGGAAGTGGCATGTTCTGTACTAAAAGACCAGATGTGTAGGTGTTTTCTGTAACAAGCCTCCATTAACCTCCCCAAACTTTTTCCTGAATTATTTCAAGCCACCCCCAATGAAAACCATGTCTGCTCATCAAGATGCCTACAGGAAAGCTGGAGGGAGGCTTTTTACAAGAACACGTAGTGATAGGACAAGGGCTAATGGTTTTGAACTGGAGAAGGTGATAGATGTAGATTAGCTATTAAGAAGTTCTTTACTGAGAGGGCAGTGAGACACCAGCACAAGTTGCCCAGGGAGGTTGTGGATGCCCCCTCCCTGGAAGTGTTCAGGGCCAGGTTGGATGGGGTTTGGAGCAACCTGGTCCAATGGGAGGTGTCTCTGCCCATACAAGGGGGTTGGAACTAGATGACCTTTAAGGTCCCTTCTAACCCAAACCATTCTATTATTCTATGATTTTCTGATTGCTCTTGGCTACATGAGAAGTCATTTGAATTAAACTCTTTGTTGACCCTTAGCCTTTCCATTCAAGTGTATAAAGAAAAACACAGTTGTTTGGTCGTATGAATACCTCTTATAAGAAAAATAGGAGAATTACAGGCATGCAACTTAAGGACAGAAGAGAAATCCCAGGTCGCCAGAAAAGAGATAGGAGGCATTCAAATGAAGCCAGCTCCCCAGTTTAACTCGGCACACTGGGTTAGGAAACTGCAGATGGTCGGAGTATTTGATAAACTGAAAGCTTTACATATAACTTACCATTAAAAATTTCAAATCAAAATTATTTGTTGAAATTTCAGCAATTTCTTAAATCCTATGTTCCTATTTATAGAAAAGTAGGTGGCATTCATAAAACTCGTGAAGAGGAAGGAGGGGGACTCCTGCTGTACTTATGCTCTTATATCTGGAGGAAAACCTGAAATTCAAACCCATTTGCTGCCTTCCCCAAAGCAGGGACTGTACCCTGGGGACCCTTCCTCCTGTGAGAGTACACTCATGTCATAGGTATTAGGGGGGTGTGCAGCACTGTGATTATCCCTTAGGGAAGTATACCCACCTGTAAAAACACTGAACTGTAAATTAGACCAGGCAGCAAGAGACTGGCTGTAAGGACACAGAAAGGGCAGGTGCTGAGGCCTCAGGCCCATGGGGAACTGGGCAGAGACCTTCTCCCTGCATTTGTGTCATAGTCCCCATGAAGTGTCTAAAGAATTATAACATCTCTATAAAGGTTGTGTTTTGGTTGGTTTTTGTTGTCGGTGGTGGTGTTTTTTTAATTAATTAATCCAAAATTGAAATAATAATTATTAAAATAGTAATTAATTAAAATTCATTTTAAAAGAAGAAAGGAAAAAGGCTTGTTTTTCAGGTAACACAAAAAGGAAAAAAGGCTGCTTGCCAGTGAGGTAGGAGAAAGAATAACAGTTCCCCAAAAAACTCCAGCCAGACCTGCCAGGAATCTAGGGCTGTATTTTGCCTGTTAAGGATTGTAGAAAAAGTTATTATTTTATTCTAACAATGCTATTGATGATTTTTCCTTTGCTCTGCATTTAGTCTTTCCACTCTCTTTAGGGGACAATTTCCAGTTTAAGAGTAAAAATTTAAAACACCTAAACAGTCCAAACCCCATGCTGAAAATTGGTTTCAAATATATTATTTATTTGGGTATGCAGGGAGGGAAGATGTCATCTTACTATGTTTATTTCATAATTTTTGTGATGTAAACTTACTCCTATTAGAAGTTCAGATTTAGAGACCATAAGTTAAGTCCTGGATGTGGGTGACAATTTTATTAGTTCCCCACCAACCCCTCCCAGCAAAATACAGTCAGGAAGACGCTCCAACAGAGCTTGGCAGCTTGGCATCTTGGTTCTTGGGTTTCTTATTTGGTCTCACTCTAGGAGCAGAGCAGTTACAGCAGGTGCTGGTGAAGCTGCTGAAATACTACTGTCAGTTTATCAAACTGGAGAATATTTCCATTGCCTTCATCTCTCAAAAATGCATGTGCCCATTTTGAAACTCTTTGTTTTCCTAATATTCATAGCATTAGAGAAACTATATTCAGAAGATTTGTCTTCTTCTGTTGTCTAAATTTGCTAGTATAGTTGCCTGGAAGACTCCATTGGTGCTCCAGCTGAAGAAGTGATGGGGACTATATCTGGAAATGTAGCAGAGTGACACTGGATGGCAATTGTGCTTCTCTGAAGTGTCACATGGTGACCCATGCCACAGCTAAACCACCTCATGCAGAGATCAGGGAGCAAAGAAGCTGGAAGGGATGCCCTCTGTGGCTTCTGCTGCCTGGCCCTGACGTCCTGATCTCCAAGGGATGTGTGGTGGTACCTGTGGTGAGACTCCAAGAGGGACAGGCGGACATATCACCATATCACTGGCTGTAAGACAGGACCAGTGCAGGTTATACAGCCCTGGATGGGTTAGTGCTGTGTCCCCCTGCTGACCTGCTGCTAGGTCTGGAAGGCTCTGTCACCGCTTCTTGTGGGATACACCCCTCCAGATCCTCTTCTCAGACTTTCCATGAGGAGTTACAAAATCTCACCTACATATTTAAATAGGTTCTCCAGCAGCTGCCATTTTCAGCAGAGAGAAAAGGCAGGCCTGCACACCGGGTGGGTAACCTGGGGTTGCATATGGGTTGCACAATGAAAGCATCACAGCAAAGGATCTAGAGCAGGCACCTGTGCTAGATCCTGTGCTGCCCTGGCCTTCCCAGCTCATAGACCTCTATCCTTTCCCTCTCCCCTTTCTTCTTCTGGTTTCTACTCTTTCTCAGAGCAATCTTCAGATTTACTCCCACACATCTAATCTCACTGCCTTCGATACCCAGTCTGATCCCTTCATGCCACCTGGCTGCTCTCCTGACTTACCCCTTGCTTCCTCCACCCACACAAACCTCGAGTCTTTCTCACTTTCTGTGATGCTCGGTGCATCCTCCCAGGTGTCATCCTTGCTCTGCTTTTTTAGACCACTTCTCCCAGTGCTGAATCTAGTATCATGGTAGCCATATAGTTATCAGGTTTTATGTCTGATCATCATCATTATAAGCCATACACAAACTAGAAAATAAAGCTGGTTCTTATTATGGTCTTGGTTTTCTGTGCACAGAGCACAGGAGCAGTTAAAGAAAGCAATACTGTGAGGCAAGCATGGAGACACACTAAGGGCTTTTCAATTTTATGCAGACTTGTGAAAATATTGTGTAGATCTCAAACTATAAATGCTCACTAAATACAGCATTGTGTGCTATTAACCCATACGTAAGAAAGTGATTCTCTTCTCTTTCTCTTTTTTTTGTGTAGATCTTAAGAAGAGCAGACAAGAACGGTAAGGCCAGTCATGTGTCTTCCCCCTTCCTCTCTTTGGAAAAAAAAAAATAATCCATTATTGATTCAGCATTTTAAGTCATGCTTGAAACATTCTAACAGGAAAACCAGCCATCCCTCGTGTTGTTTTGTGTTTTCTACAGGTAATGTATTTTTTGTGCACTGGTCTTCCCCATGGGTTCTTTAAGGGCAGATCTTGTGCTTTCACTATTTGGCATGTGTATTTGAGTTGCACTTTAGGTGAATGTGGCTTTTCTCTTAGTGACATTGTGTTCACAAGAAGTTTTGAAATACTTGTTAGTAGCTCCATCTTACTACTTTTTAAAAACACCATATGCTACATCCAGCAATCAGACTTGTTTCCTGCATTTTGCAGTTACCTGTTTGTTTTGCATGTCAGTAGGCAGAATAAAGCCTTGAATTCTACTTGCATATTTATAGCACAAAAGTAGTGAGTTTTTTATTATGTTCCTAACCAAAAGTTTTGCCCTCATTCTTTTCTTCCACATATATTTCTTCCCTTACTTCAGTAAGTTGGAGCATAGTAATGTAACATTTCACAAATGCTCCGGTTTTGGCCACAGCTGGGGAAAGACCTTCCTATAAGGACCACAAGTGTAGCCACCAGGTTTTTTCACTACTCTCTATAGTCGTGGTCTTGAACCTGAGTTTAATGCCTTTTTGCATCTCAGAGTCACAGCACAGTTTTGAGCAACTTACATTGTCATTTTTGTGCCATGACCTCTAACAGATAAATGAAGCCACTACTATATCCCTGCATCACGAAGTGTGAGATTCAGTGTGCTTGAGGCTAAGAAGAGCTTCTGTAGCTCTGAAGTTGCCAAAATAGTATTTATACATAATGCAGACAATCAGAGTTAGGTCTTAGAGGACAAGAAGGAAACATAAACTCATCATTATTTAGCACTGTAATACCAAAGTACAGGAAGAAGGGAGAGGAGACTTCTTGCAGAGGCACGGGCCAGGCTTTGGTCTTTTCCTGAAAGCTCTTGATGGATTTAACACTGACAAGCAATTCCCACTCAATCCTCAGAAAACAAATATTGTGCAAGCTTGTTAAAGTGTACTGTCAGGTATCTGAATGCCAAGGGATACCATTGAGAAAATCAGAATAATTTTCAAGGAGGAACTATTGGACAGTAAGGGCCTACCGTGCAGTTTGGTGGTATAACTGAGCCTGTTGAACAGATATTTACTGTTGCTGAGAGGGCAATCCCACCCCACAGTCCATCTTTGGCAGCTGCTTCTGCCCCAGCTTGTGTGTGGCAACTGGCACTTCCCACAAAACCATGGCAGGCTCCTTCAGAGAGCTCAGGGGCCAAAAAATCCATCTCTGAGATTTTTTTGGTAGTTTTGTGTGTTTTTTTTAAATCTCCCTAGGTCAGCTTGCCAGTTGCTTGCAAGGCCAGTGATGGTACAAGTTGAATCCCCAAGTGAGGACTGGGAGGGGGGAAAGGACCTTCAGCAGTGCCTTTCCAGCTTAGCCAGATGCCAGCCACAGCCAAGTTCTGCTGGCATCCCACACACAGTGTTTGGAATAGATGTTTACATGTCTACCCTGGAAAGTGATGAGAGTCAGACTTCATGGTGCAGAGAAGGTGTGGTCATCCCCTCAGAAGAAGGAAGAGCCCCTACATCCTCATGTCCTTGTCCTGGTTTTTGAACTCATGCTCTGTCCCAGCCCGGGTGGATCCACAGTGTTTTGGTGGTCAGGAAGTCTTCTCATCCTCATTGGAGTCACCCATAGTTTATTATTCATAGTTTGCTATTAAAATAGGGGAAACAGCCCACATGATCATTGACAAACTTGCTTATTTCAGAACAATATGAAGCCACTGTGGCCATAGAGACACTGGAGTTCATACCTAAATATGGATCCTTAACAACATATTGTTGGGAGAAAAGGGGCTAAGTCCAGTCACTTTAGCTCTATGAGTTTAAGTCCATGAACTTGAAATGGTTTCAGCTGTTATATGCTTGTGTTTGCTCAACCACCAGTTGCCTGTGGCACTTCCCATTTTGTTAACATAGCACTGCACAGGCACGTGTCACATTAATAGGGAGCAGATTTGTTTAAAGGCTGGGAAGTTAAGTACCTTCTCAGCCAGGTTATTGGATATGTGAACACTTACCTAACATGTTTGCACTGTTGTCAGCACGGATTATTAGCTTTTATTAATGGCTAGGATATTTACACTTTCAGTGCCACCTTTCTGTGCTACAGGAAACCTAGTGCTGGTTTACATAAAAAATACTACATAACTGTGACATGATCCTGTTAACCCATGCACTTTTAATAGGACTGTCGGAGCTGCTGTATTAACTCTCTAGGAGATTAAAATAGCCCCAAAAAAATTATCATCAAAAGCTTTACTAGAATCTTGCTTGACATCAAGGAAAAAATACATCCAAAAAGCATATCTAGCTGATAAACAGGTGTATTATAGGAGGTAGAGTATTATAGGGGATTATAATGTAGTACAGGAGACAGATTAATTTAGGGACTGTGGAACTTCAGGTTAGCCTTCCACAATAAAGACAAACAACTATACTTGTAAAGACAGTTAAAATAAGAGATCAAAAGAGCCAAGAAATCCCGCTGAATTGCTGTTACTCAAAAATGCTACAGAGATTTATGACAGCTGAGTTTAATTGAGAAACTCCTTAACCAAACAGCTCTACCCGTATTCAAAAGAAGTAATAAAAATGTTGTTTCTTTTGTTATGGTGGCTTCTTTTTCTGCCATCCCAGGTACATATATAATTTTGTTACCCTCCCATTTCTGGAAGTGTCAGCTATGCCCAGATTCCACAAGAGGATCAGCTTCATAAACTCTATCTGTAGTTCTTATTTCATGGCTGAGCAGCTCTGCTCTGTATGGATCAGATCCACACTCCTCCAGTAAATGAAAAGGACATGTGATTTCCTGAAAGGGAGAAAAAGGCAGAGGGAAGGAATATCACATTGCTAAGAAATATGTGGTTCATGATATTGACAAAAGCACCAGAAAACCATGAGGGAGAAAAAGCAATTTCATAAAGGTGAGATGTTGCACATTGACCTTTTTGGAAAGACATTTCACGTTTGCGCATGAAAAGGAAGTTTCGGTCAGGTTTATCCTACAATACTCTTATGCTTTTAAAGGAAGGCATGTGGGTTCGACGTGAAATTAATTTGGAAAAATTCCAGCTAAAAGGGAAAGTATTAATTTATTTCATTCCTTTTGCCATTTAAAACAAAATCAAACTCATCAAATTCCTCTCAAAAGGTAAAATCTTGTCCCTAACTTGCAGGAGGAGTAAAGACATACGGGAAACTGGAACTGCCCAATGCAGTCTTTTCTAATAAAGAAAATGTTCTGCCTCCTTCATCTCACAGGTAACAGTGGTTGCCCCACACACATTTGACTGTAGCACCTGTGTGTGCTTATCTTCCTGCTTGGCTACATGAGGTGTTTCTCTTAGCTTCTGATATGGTGAGAAAAAGATGCAGCATCCCATGAGCCTGCAGGGATTTACAATCAAATGAAACAGTATCAGGTGTTGGTAAAGGTCACCCTGAAGCATCTCCTGACCATGCAGCTTTGATATGTGCCCTGTTGGGATAGCCTCATGTTGTAATTACCTTCTGTTGGCACAGAAATGGAAATTCAAATACAGACTATATTGCAGAAATCCAATCACAAACAGTCTGTCAAAATGGAAAAGAAAAAAAGGTAATGATTTACCGAGAATGTGACACTCTATCTTGTAAAATTAACAATCTTCTTTCAGCTGAGGGAAGGTGCTTTCAACAGGGATGGTTTGTATATAGATGTGGTCATTGATATGCAAATACAACTCAGCTGTTATGAAAAACCACTGAGTATAAATTATATTACAAACACCCTTAAAGCTCCTAAGAGAAAAATATTAGAAAACACCACAGGTCAAAACTGCTATTAAAGCAGAGATTTTTAAAAAAATAATAAAAAAGAAGACTTAACCTTCAGGAGCACAGTAAACTGTGCTTCAGGCAGTCAGGAATGACTGCAACCAAATGAAGGAAAATAAAAAATTGACTAAACAAAGGGATACTAAAGCTTCAGAGGCAGCCAGACCTGAATATCAAACACCCAGCACAGACCAGCAATGAAATGTTATTAATGCCAGACCAGCACATTTATGTCTGCTTTCATTTTGTCTCTGACATTTCAAACATGCACTCACTGAAAGCTTTTGTTTCCCCTATAAAATGCAATTTTTATGATGTCACTGAACTAAAATCTGTAAAATGAAAAATACAGTCTGGTGAGACTAATCCCCTCATTCTGTCGTATGTCTTCATCCAGCACCCCCTGATGTCCATGATACAGAAAAGGAACATCCCATTTTTAAACACTGAATTCTAAAACTGAATGAATTCACACTCTATTAGCAACAGTATCTTCTCGCTAGCATAAGCAATTACACATGAAAAGTCCCCCAGTCCCTCTACAAAACGCACAACACTCCAACAGTAGCAAAATTGTTGATTGCAGTGGCCTGAGATTTCAGACCAGCTCTAAAACCATGTGAACATTAGCCCAACAAAAAACTGCAAGTCATAAATAAAAGACTATTTAAAATAAGGCAACAACAGCATCCTGTAGCTTCCACTGGTGCCAGGGACCAGAGTGTTTCACAGAGCAACCTCATTTGAGTCAACCAACAAGATTTCCACAGCATAACCAAAACCCCACAACCTGTACAATGATCAAGAGGAAATCTTACACTAGAGTCAGTTTTGCAGAAATCAAAATAAGTGCTTTCATATTCATTATTTATTGACAGCACCATTTCAGGACAAACATGGACTTTGCAAGTGAGTCTTCTACCTGCTGTGTCAGCTCGTTTGTCTCCTGGTGAGCTCTAGGAGGCTGACAGCTGCCTTGCTAGAGCAGTCCTCAGATGGTGACTTCTCAGTTGCTCTGGCTGGTAGCCCAGAGTGCTACTTCAAGCTAATCCCAGAGGACAGAGTGAATATGTCTGTGAGAGGCAGGGGAAGCACCTCAGGAAGGGCATCTCCTGAATCACCCTCAAGTGAACTGTCAGAGTTGGTGTGGAGGCTCTGAGGGTTGCCACTTGGGTGAATATATTTTTTTTTCAACCAAAACTTTAGAGTTACACCAAAGCAAGGCATGCCAAGTCCCCAGTTTCAGCATTTTTTTCTAAGCCAGTATCCCCTGATCTGTGGCCATAACATCCTGACATCTGATGAGGTTTTCAGGTAGCCCACAGACTGCCCCCAGCAGTGCTGCCCCATTGCAGCAGTGGGTGGGTCTCTCCCCTCCATGCACATGGACTGGCCAGATGTGGCACCACCTGACAGGGTGACACAGCTCTCGTGTGCCAACCCTTGAGAAGAATGGCTGTGTGCAGGAATCCCTCAGGGGAGCAGTATGCACAGAGATTCTGTGAACTGCAGCATCACTGATTTGAGCTTCCAAATCCCAAATGGATTTGTAAGGCAAAAGCCTTATAGCACAGCCTCCAAGGACTCTGGCCACACTCCTGTTTGCTTCCTGACTGTCTGGATCTGCTGCAGACACTTCCCTGGGTCCTGTTTCAGAACCCAGGCTCTGCCAGGGGTGGGATTCCCTATCCCACCTCCCTGGGTCCTTCAGGTGCTGTAGCACTGGACTCTGTACTACAGATGCCAAATTATCTTATTTCTATAAAGATAAAATGCCTACTTTTAGACCTAATCTCTCTCTCTGTTAACCTAATCCCCTTGGAACCACTTGGTTATACGTGCTCAACTTTTCCAGCATAATAGCTGGAATAGCGGCTCAAAATCATATTTTTTTTTGTTATAAAAACACTTGACATAGATCAGAGTCGATGCAAGGTTAGTGCATTTGCTCAGAATCTTTAAAGCTTCAGCTTTGTCTGTGCTTTTTCTTATGCAACCCCTTTTGCCAGGGACCTAGTGGATATTATCAGCATACTCCTTGGCACACTGAAAATTCTTATTTTGGCAATTTTACTAATTTTTGCTGTACAAGGACAGAGGACTGTGCTTATAGAGCAACAGACCCTAAATACTCTGCACTGGCATGTGCATGTTGCCAGCCTGGAGGCAAGCTGAGCACCTTCTGGTTCGGCAGGGACAGTGCCATGGGCTCAGTTTTCCGAGTCCCATCCCACTAAGGTGAACCCCAGTTCAGGCTTCATCCCAGTGGTTTTTTTTCCTCCCAGTTATCACAAGCCCTTCCATGTGGAAGATGCAGGCTTCCTGCAGGTTCACAATTGGCGATCATCTTTGGGCATGTAGACTCTAAATATATACACACCCTTGTTCATTATTTGCTTGGTATCTCACTCACTGATATAATCTTTTAACTCAAAAAGAGAGCATATGTGTGTTTCCTTCATCAGATACTGTCTGTTGAAGTCTATTGAAATATTGAAGGTGTTGTCTATTAAAGTCGTAAGATACCCAAAACGTGACCTGGAGATTTACTGGTGTTTCTGGAGAAGACTGGCTGGGGGATATCACTTGGGCCTATTTAACACATAAAATCATCTGTTCAATAGAGAGGTAAATTTTACTGAAATAAAGCTAAGAATGCCATTGTAATCCAAAGGAAGGCTCCTCTAAAACACCATGTAAACATCTTTCTTAACTTGCAAGTGTTACATGGGGAGATTGATTTTATTTTATATGTTCTTGTCTGCCAGTCATGAGTGTTTTGGCTCCAAGGAGGAAGGACTACAGTGCCTGGTTTTGAAGAAACCCTGCTTTTGAAAGATGTCAGAGAAGATAGACAAGGCTTGCAAAACAGCTTCTTTGAGATAACGTTGCCAAGGCAAATGCTGCTGAAGCCTGATTTTTCTGAAGGATGCCTGGCTTCAGAGAAATTTCTTTCATGAATCTTCCATCCCCTGTGGCTTTGCCAGCGGCAAGAAACGAAGAAGCCAGGATAGAGGTTTCTGCCCAGCTGCTCTCTAAGTGCTTAAACCAGACAGTAATTATCTGGGTGCTCCAAGGGCCGTGAGGTGTGCCCCAGAGATGCAGTGCTGCCAATATGTACTGCAACCTTTAAAATAAAAGCCATTCTTGACACTTAAAAAAAAAAAAAACACAACCCTGGCTAGGCAAACATTTATTCAGTTAAACAGCAGAAGGAGCACTTGCTAGGGTTTGGCACTTGTTAGGGTTTGGATCTGAGCTTTATCTGAGCACTGAAGGAGTGCAGTGGTGGCATGGACCACTGATGTCTCAGTCCCCAGTGGTACTAGCAAAACAATTGCACTCCTACAAAACCAGAGAAACTCCTTGGAGAATTAGAGCTTTTTATTAGTAAATGTAACTGTATAAAGTCTTCAAGTAACTGAATAGGTTCAAAACTCCCTGGGTTTTGGCAACAACAAGCTCAGCAATAAGTCGGGCAATGTCGATAACATTCAAAAAGTTATGGAGAAAAAAGAGCTCTGAAGCAAAAGGCAATGTCTGCTCTTGAATAACAAAATTTAAAGAAAATAGCTAAAGTGCCCAATCTGGCTGTTGGCAGATCATTGATTTTCAGGATTGATGTGAAGCCAACAATCCTGAAGAACAGAGATAAACAGACAGATATTTGAGGTTTTGTATCATGCCCAGACTGTTCTGTGAGTAAACTTGTAACATGTTTACCTCAGAAAAGTTGCCAAAAATCACTAGTTTCTTGAGTATGTGGATAACTTGCATGCAAATCGCCCTTCCCAGCAAAGGCTAAAGTTGCAGAGGCAGTTTGATTAAAAAATAGGTTGTATCTGTATGAGGCAGAGGAAGCCCAGCTGTGAAAAGAAGATTGTTTCAACACACTCAATATTTTATATTCCTTCTCTGCACCAGTGCCAATGGCAGGTGTATTTAGATTCTGAAGTAGGTAATCATGGCACTTCTGTAAATGAAAACTGCCTACCTTCAGCAAAGTATTGTGCCATTCTAGTTTTTAGTTCTTGTAGATCCTGACATTTTATTTTGATAGTAATGATGATTATCTCCAGCTACAATCTGTCCTTTCATATTAAACATTTCAAAGTGTTTTTGTTGAAGCAGACATTCGATTTTGAGATCTCTTGAGGATTACACATTTGAAACCATATATTCAATTTACAGAAATTATGAAGA
This sequence comes from Chaetura pelagica, assembly GCF_000747805.2. Classification (NCBI taxonomy): domain Eukaryota; kingdom Metazoa; phylum Chordata; class Aves; order Apodiformes; family Apodidae; genus Chaetura; species Chaetura pelagica. The sequence continues at coordinate 5,980,090 of NW_009970723.1, forward strand.
GCAAGTAAAAGAATGAGGAAACTTCTCAGCTCCACTCTTCAAATTGGTATGCTGTAGTACAGCATGTATTTACAGGATTCAGATACTGCCTTTATAATTGAGTCTTCACCACTCTAAAATTAGGCAACAATATGTCACAGATTTTCCTGATGCTTAGGGCATCGTAGTATTAATCCTCTACTGTTGTTTAGTGCCCTGTGAGTGATTCAGTGTGTTCCTGAAGGAAGAGAAAGAACCCTGTGAACTTACATATTTAGTAATGAAGTCTTAGGCTCTGAAAATATTATCTATCCTTCATGAAATGGCTTGATCGGTTTAAATAAGTTACTCCTTGACTACTGTTTGACTGTTCCAACTTCCTCTAAGTTAAAGGTAGATCTTTTTCCTTTGGCTTTTGCTTGCTGGTTATCAATCTTGCACTTAAAACACAATCAGAAACTTTAGTCAGTGAGGAACAAATTGCCATGACTGTTTTACCAGAGTTATGGATTTGCCTTATCCTGACCCATGCACTTCTTCTGAAGTCATGCGGGTACAGCCAAGAAAGGAGGACACTTATTCTTGAGGACAGAATTTTTGGTGTTGGGTCTGGACAACTTACATGCTGGAAGATTGGAATTTACTATTATTTTCTATGCTGTCTAAGAAAATGAGCTGAGATTCTTTCCAGTGGAAGTGGTCACAAAACTGGATTCCTATCCTATGAAAGTCAAACTTCTAAAAAAAATGTATTAATTTATTTTGTTAATTCTACACCAAGCACAGAGCTTTTTGAGACTGATCTGTTTTATGAAGAAAGAGAGTATCATAATGCTGCAAATTGGTTCAGTGTCTTGTGTAGTGTCAGATAGAGAAGATAGCCAGGGTCAGATTCCTACTGTTGTTGAATCGTGCACTTGAGTCTCAGTCTCCCATGTAGGAGCCGGGGAGCTGAGAAAAGAAAGATGAGGAAAAGGAAAGGGAAATAAATACATAGCTCTAGATAGCTGCAAATACTTTCATTGACCTTTTTGCTTTTGTATTTCCATGGATTTTCTCTGTCCCCCTCAGTCCTAGGAGGTCAGCAGTTCCATGCAGAGGGGAGGACACTGTCAGGGAATGAATAGGGGAAGTGTGGGACATGGCAGGGAGAAGCCACAGTGAATGGTATGAGGGCAAAGACAGGATTGTATTAATGGCTTGCCAGGAGAGGCTTACCCAAACCAGCTGTCTTTGCTTGGAAGATGAGAAGGAGGAAGAATAACAGAGTTATCAGGCAAACTGAGAACTCTTGATACCACAGCTGATGCATCTAACATCATGTTCTTTATGTGTCTTGATCAAACATGTAACAATTCTACACTCAATCTGAAGAGCTAGGGCTTTTTAACAACTTCCTTTTCTACTGCATGAAGTAAAAAAGCAAAAGCATAAAGGAAATTAAGGCACTTTCTATTTCTTCATTGTTTCAGATGATGGAAAACTGTCTTTTGATGAATTCAAGGCTTATTTTGCCGACGAAGTTCTGAGTGGAGAAGAACTGCAGGAACTTTTTTACATGATGGATACACACAATACTGAGTAAGTGTCCCCTTCTTACAACCAGACTCAGACTCTTTGTACTCGAGAATGGAAAAACGTGGGTTTGTTTTTTAAATTTGTGGGGTTTTATTATTATTTGTAAGCCTTTTTTTTCTTTAGCAGAGAATATCTAGACTTGAAAAATATGTAGAATAGTGTCCTCCTGGGACACAGGCACACCTTAAGAATAGGTGCAACTTTATCAAATGCTATGGTTACTAGTTGAGAACAGGTAATGAAATGGGCACAGCATCCATCTGAGAGGGAGATCATTCTTGCTGTCCAGGAAAAGCCTGGCAAAAATTAGAGCACAGAAGTCACAGAGAATATGTATTGTTAAGGTAATGGATCAAAACGGGAAGAGGGGAGATTTAGGTTAGATGTTAGGAATAAATTTTTTTGTGTGAGGGTGGTGAGACACTGGAACAGCTCAAGGAATTTGTGGAAGCCCCATTCCTGGAAGTGCTCAAGGCCAGGTTGGGTGTGGCTTTGAGCAGCCTGGTCTAGTGGGAATTATCCCTGCCCATGCAGGAGGGTTGGAATTAGATGATCTTTAGGGTCCTTCCAATCCAAACCATTCTATAACACTATGATACGATTTTATAAATCATTTATTTCAGGGAATTGAACAGGTGGAAGACTAAGAAAACCTAATAAATTACCTTTTCCAACCAGAAGAAAGGGTGCCTTCTATTGATTGGTTATAAGGTAGAACCTAGATATAGATAACAAGAAAACATGCTTAAAACTTAGATTTAAAACAGCAACAAGAAGCTTTTTGAATAAGCTCCTTCATGAAGTCTTTAACTGACAGTGCCTGACTTGGCAGCTGAAAAGCATTGTACACTGTTTGATCTTTCTCTTTTACAGAAGCAAATATATTTGAAAGGCTTTCCCTTAGCACCTTTGAAAATTTTTAAGAACCCTGTAATTGGGCAGGCAGCAAGATGGAGCTCACCAAATACCAGGTGGATGTAGGAAAGAGAGACAGCTTGGACAGTATAGTAGAAATTTCTTGTTAGTATAGCTTTCCAGCAAAAATCACATGAAGCAGACATAATAAGGAGGCAAAAACTTTACTCAGTGGCATTTACTGAAAAGGGCAGATTATATAAAATGCCTCAAATTAACCAGTGGGCTAAGAAAAGCAGCAAAATGTTCAGTGAACCTTGGAAGAAGTTTTGTAATGCAAGGATTAGGAAAATCATGTACATATCAAACAATGCCCAAGTCATCTGTGTTGTGGTTTTCACTTGCAAGTTACCCAAGGGAATGAAATTAAAATAATGGTTTCTGCCTATAATTCCCAAATATTTTATGGTCAATTTTTAGAAAGGGAGGGTGAGAAATTCTACTCAGTAATGTGTCTAGCAGGAGAAGATCTGCACAGATTATTTTGTCTCTCTTATCCAATTAAAATACAGACTCTATCAAACTCTGAGCAAATAATTTATCTGCTCTGCTTCACTTCACTAGTAGTTCTCTGTCAGAGAAGTATTTCATAAGCATTGAGATTGTGCAGTGATTCACACTACACATAAATGCCTAGGACAGATGGGTAGGAAAGCATGGAATGATCTGCTAGACCATTTCTTGGAGGATCTCAAGATTTCATAGCCAGTTTGTCACAAGAGAAGTCTTTGGGTTATTTCTACCTGCATGAAATCTTTTAGCTCTGCCAGCATTCAAAACCTCACTGCCTGTGAATCTTTGTACTTCAAAGCCTGAATCAAAAAAAGGAAATGTGGCCTTGGGGTGATATCCATGGGCCACAAGCTCTTGAAATCTGAATTCCCATCTCAGCTCTGCTGCCACAATCTTTCAAAAAAAAAAAAAAAAAATGTTCAGAGCATTAAAGACTCACCCTGGCTTAACACTTTTAAGGGAAGTAAATTATCCAGGTATGAAAACCCCCTGTTATACAGGTCCTAATTTCAGTCTTGCTGAAGAGAGATTTAGAAGATTATTAACTTTTTAAAAGACTGAGCCAAGCTAATGCAACATACCTGTTACAGAGCAGACAAGCCAAGGAAGACTGCTAAAATGAGCAATTGCCATTTTCAGTCTGATAGCAGTGCAAATAAAAGGGCTTGAACTTCCCAGTAATTAAGGTTGTGTCTTCCTGACTATGATCTCTTGGTGCAGTGATGTGAAGAGTATTTGTACAAAGTAAAAGAAGAGTCAACTGGTGCTGCAGTGACCGTAATCACTAGGAAAAAAACAGATGTGTAGGAAATAGTTACCACTACATAACATTTCCAAAAGAAAGGTGAAATTGAAGTTTATTATGCAGGGATTAATTTATACATACACTTTGTCTATACCCTAAAGTACAGGCTATTGATCAAGGGTAGATCACTGCTTTTACTGAAAATTTGCATCAGCTAAGGATCTTTTCTCAATACATCACTGAGATACATATTTTGCAACTTATGCTTCTCCTGAGCCCTTAAAAAAACCTTAGTGCACTCTATGTGAAGCTGAGTTAACGTTTTTGGAGGAGTTTTGTGAGGGTGAAGGAAGGTCAGTGTGGTTTCTTGCTCCTCTCTTCATTCCCCAGCCTCTCAGCCCAATCTACTCAGCACTCAGCACAATCCTGCAGGGCTGGTGAGAACAATAGGAAGGGTGTTGGAGGCAAATGCTGGTGCTGCAAAGGTGTCAGAATTCTTTCCTGGGGCTGAAAAGGAGGGTGACAACAAAGGTCATAGAGGACATGGTCTGCAAGTCATAGATGAAGTTATTTTGAAGCTGAAGACCCATATGCTCTGCATCCTGGTTATTAATTCCTCTATCAAGTGAGAGTCAAACACTCATTTTGGTTGGGTAGCAGTTTTTACTGTCATGGCACAAGTATAAATCACTACACACAGCTCAAAGCAAAGGCTCTCAGGGACTGATGCTCAAAGCCACTTGAAGATAGAAGTGAGCTGGTGGTGCTACTACAAGGAACGTATTTGCGCTAAACACATCGTATTGCAGCACAGCTGAGCTGTGGTTTGGGACAACACAACAACAAAGGAACAGCCCCATGGCTGCTCACTCAACACCCCCCACACACTCACACTCTGGGATGAGGAGGACAAAGCTCATGGGTCGAGACAAAGGACAAGGAGGGCTTTTCACAGATTAAGGTCCTGGGCAAAACAGACTTGGGGAAAAAACAATAATTTAATTTCACACTAATCAAACATACACAGGACACAGACAACACAAAGAGCAGAGCTTGCATATGTTACCCCACCCCTCCCTTCTTCCCGGGCCCAAATCCCTTTGTTCCTGGTTTCTCTCCCTCCTTCCCCCCCAGTGGCACAGGGGGACAGGGGATGGGGTTTCGAGTCAGTTCACAGGCTGGTGGTTCTTGCTGCTCCTTCCTCCTCAGGAAGAAGGATTCCTTACAGTCCTTCCCTGCTTCCCCACAGGGTCCCTCCCATGGGAGAGAGTCCTCCACAAACCTCTCCTTCATGAGTCCTTCTCACCAGGTCTGGAACTGCTCCAGCCTCGGCTTCCCACAGAGTCAGGGGCTGCTTTGGGAACAGCAACTCCCCTGGCCCGGGGTCTTCCAAAGCTGTGTAATCAGAGTCCAGAGGCAGCAAATCCACTTGCCACAAAATCCAAGTCCACTGGCCAAATTCACCCCTCCTGGCACCTTCAGGAAATGTTCCACCACGTTCCTCCACGAGTGCAGGGGGACAACCTGACATCTCGCCATGGGTTGCAAGGAAACGTCTGCTTGGGCACCTTCTTCCCCCTCTTCCTCACCAACCACCAGCACCGCTCTCCTTCCCCAACAAAGCTCTTCTCTGTTCTTTAAGTGCCTGCTCTGCTCCAGTCTCATTTCAGTTCTTTTGTATGTAAATCGCTGAAGTGCATCTGTTGTCCCTCTGATGGCTCTTTGGCTGGGTTTGGAGCAGGGGGAGCTTCTCAGCTTCTTACTGGAGCTACTCCTGGGCCCCTTTCCCCGCTACTGAAAAACCCACCAAACCACAACAACAGTTCAGCTTCAGAGGAGGTAGTTCTGTGAAAATATAGCTGTTTTGTGTACATGTGTTATTGACAGAATAATTGTCCTGGGAGTAGACAAAAGTATCAGAAGCACAGACTTTTTTATACATGGTGAGAAGTATTCAGGAAAAGCTTGGTATTTGTGGCTTATGGGGTGAATGCTTTTACAGCTCATTTCCTTGGCAGATCTGCCCCCGACTAATTTTAATGTCAGCTGTGATGACCCCATGTTTCAGCAGAACAAGAATCCTTGACATGGTTAATGGTTTAGTGAATAGGTTTTAGTAGTCATTGCAAATGTAAACCTCCCTTTTATTCTTATTCTTCTGCCTTCCCTCTCCTCACTCTTAACTTACATGGAAATTGTTTTTGCATAATGGCATCCTCAGGGAAAAGGTGTCAGAAGATAATGAGAAGATTTGGCAGTTACAAACTGAGAGATATGCTGAGGATCACTAGGGAATTTAGTCTGCAGCATTGCCAAAGAGATAGTGTGATAAATGCTTCACTGGTAACTGTCTTCTATGAGTCAGTGGGGAATCAGACTTGTTTTTCTCACTTTCTCATTGGCAAAATGAAGTCCCCAGCCAGGACCTTAGATTCAAGGTAGGAGGGATGCTAGAACTATTGAGTTCCATAACCTTGGATACAGCCATCTTCCCAAAGGCAGGGAGGTCTCATTAAGCCTTTGTCTGTGGCACAAGTTAAGGAAGATAAACTATACACAGGACAGAGATGAGTATCTTGAGGGCTTGAGAGCCTTGGCCACCTGCAGCAGTGAGCTTATGCTGGGCATTTGAGAGTGTCTGTCACTTCTTGTACTGCACAGGTAGGGATGGGATTTAGCACTATGGATAGAGTGCTACACTTGTGTGTGTGTGTGTATGTATCAGGTGTCTAAGGCTCCCTATAGTCAGTGAAATCACTGGCACATCAGAAGTAATACTGCTCGCCCAGGTTTCAGTGCTGTTGCCCAGGCATAACGCCTTTAAGATGCTCCCACCTGAAATGCAAGCCTAAGGTAGACAGGATGACACAGAAGCAGCTGGGACATGGGTGGTAGGAGAAATGCTAGTTCATCTGGAACAACACTAGATGACTGTTATATCCATTTACTCAAGCTCCTGCTAGCTGGTCTACTTAAAAGCCTCCAACTCCACTTAATACACTGGGGCTCCTTTGCCTGGCAGGATAGGTTGAACACTCAGCACACATGTGGATGTCTATATTTAGGACTCTGAGTCCCCAAGTGAATCCACCTCCCCAGGTCTTCATTAGCAGAGCCCTAGTTCCTCCATTTGGTCAAAAGAGAAATTTTGAGATCACTTCCCCTAATTGCAAAATCCAAAAGGATGCCAGTTTCATGCCTGAGCACAAGAGGTTGGTTAGCATTACCCTTGCAATAGTGGGAACTCATCCAACTAGCCTGCAACCCATACCACTGTGCCCTGAAGCCAAAATGAAAAGCATCTTTCATGGAACCACAGTGCTTCCCTCAAGACTCTGGTTTTAAAGGTAACAATGACAAATCCTCAATGGCTGAACACAAGTCTAAGGGTGGTCATTATCTGTGCCTTGGATGGTGTGGTTTTTTTTGTTTCAGTTGGAAGCGGTATTTTAGTCTCATGCTATTGCTGATTTATCATGGTTCAATACAAGTACACAGGAAAAAAAAAATATAACTTCTAACTGCAATGAAGTAAAATAAATAATTTATTAAAAAACAGCATGAGATACAGACAGGCTCCTTCAGGTCCTTCTCCGACTGACTGAAGAAGCCCTTCTTGTTTTCTTTGACATCCCTTGCTAGATATAATTCCCAGTGGGCCTTAGCCTTTCTTGTTTTCAATACAATAGCTACAGTGATCAGACTAGAAAAGTAGTACGAGTATAAAGGTAAGATGACGGTCACAATGAGATGATCATACAGCTTCATATTTCATGACTAAACAAAACAAGTTCACTGAGAATGATTTACACAGTTCTGATGCTAACAGATCCTCTGGTCAGACAGACAAGCTGCAAATAGAGTTGCTTGGAAATTTTCCATACGAATGGTGATTTTTAATGGGAAATTCAGCTTTCTGTAGAAAAAATGAGAATCACTCACACTGGGAAAATGAAATGGTAATGAGTAGTTTCAGTTGCATTGACCTAAATGCAGCTGACCTTGAATGTTTCATTTCGGTTCAGTTCTTCAGAAAATAACATTGGCTTCCTAGCAGTGAGCTCATTGCTTAGTGGCAGGTGTGGTCTGGGGGCCTAGTCCCTTCCACAATCTGGGTTTCCCAGAGAACCACAGGAGTTTTGAAATCTCTGTCAACATGTGCTTTTCCAAGAAGTTTAATAAACCAAAGTAAACATCTTATTTTGTGTAAGAATAAATAATTTAATCTCAGTTTATGAAAAAAAAATAAATCATTTGGGGTCAAAACTAGAAGTTGAAACATTATCAACTTCTGTGGGGTGAAAACCCAGAAATTTGCTTCATGTGGCAAAAGAAGCATCATGATGTTGCCTCTCCTTGTTTAGGTTGGTGTGATTCAGACTCAACTGAAAAAGTGATAGGTCTGCAGCCCTTGTGCAGTTCTCTGTAGATTTTAGCATGCACCACAGCTTTTAATAGGGTTATTAAGACTCTTGGCAACACAAAGACTGTTATAACTGGAATGATTAAGGTGGCTAATGCAAAGGTCTTTTTTATTATTTCAGATCTGTTGTTAGTGAGGAAAAAAACAAAAAGAACAACTCCATTATCTCTTCTTGTGCTGCCACATGCAGAGCAGTAAGTGACAGTTCTGCAGTTATTACTTGTCTGAAGCCAAGGATAAGCAAACTGGCAATTATATAGTGAGGCAAAATTTGGGATATTGAAAGAGCTGTGACCTCACTGCCTGTGTCAGCACCTAAACAACCAGCCACATTGGCTGCTGCATCTGAAAGTCCAGAGGGTGCACAGTCCAGCTAGCCCTGGGGCTGAAGAGCAGCAAAGTTCTCAGGGCTCCCCAGGGACAGGGGTCCAGAGCTCTGTCCCATTTTTGCCCCTTCTTCCTCCTTTCCCTATTCTGTGGCAAGAAGCCAATGCCTGGGCTAGTCCCAGCACCTCATCCTACTAATTGCAAAAGCCAGTTCTGCCACCACTGATAAGAAACCTTGAACCAATCTGAGGTAAAAGGTCTTTGCTGTTGCAAAGGGTCAATGAAGCAGAATACCCTTAAAATGGAAGTGCACATACAAGACTTCTTTACACAAGACCTTCTGGAGTGCGGGAGCACTCAACCTCATTTCACTGATTTGAAGTGGGATGGTATGCAGGCTTCCTTGCCACAGAGAGCTTACAGCTTTTTGGCAGAGATTGTCCATGGATGACCGTGCAGTTGCCCTTGCACAGTCTAAGTAAGACTTAATTACTTTCAGTAACAAATTATATGCTTCTACTTAACAACAGGAGATACCAGCTTCAAACTTTCCTCCCTAAAAACAAATTTAGCAAAGAGACATGCAAAAAGGATGCAAAAGAGCTGGCTCAAGCCTATGAAATAAATCCTCATATATGAGAATGAAGAGAGATCTGAAGAATGACATGTTATACCTCTCCAGCTCTGATAGTCACAGCAATGAATTTCCTAAATTAAGATATCTGATGAAGTCTTTCATATAGCATTGGATTCTTCAATAAAATAGCTGCTTTAGATGGCAGGGTCCATACTTTAGATATAATTTCTGTCATTGCCTCTTTTTGTGGTCCAGAGAGTAGATGCAGATCTTCTGCTGGTACCTTTGTCCAGAGGTGCCTTTTGTCCCAGAGAACGGTATGTGTCAGATCAGTGGGTGGGGCTGTGGATCAGTGGATCTGCACCAGCAGATGGGTGGAATAGCTTTAACCTCCACGCCTTCCTGGCTGTCCCCAGGCCACAGCTGACTGTGGCGTGCAAAGCAGGAGCATGATCAGAACAACAGCTGCCTTGGACTCCTGCATTTTGGGCCACTTCCAGAGGTACCACAAATAGGCGCTTTTGCCACAGTTAATTTAGGGGAATTTGTGTATGTTTCTGTCACTGAGCAACAGGTATGAGCAACTTTGCAGTGATCAGGACTGCTCAGTGGAATATTTGCAATAGTTCTTTAAAAAAGATCATGGTACTAGGTAGCATTGTTGGCTCAAAGTCAGGTGTGCAAAAGGACTGCAGTTAGTAGTCAAATACAAATTGAGAGCAGAAGTTAAAAAAATTATCATGCTAACATGACGTGAAAGTGTTTGGCTGCACCCTGCTCTTTGGCTGCTTATCAGGAGTGGAATGTTAGTGCCTGGATGTGAGTCATCCAGCAAATACTGCAAATCACACGTTTGGCGTTGCTAGATTATAGGTCTAAGCAGAAGCATCCTTGACATATGTACCCACTGAAATGATGATAGGCTCACTATAAGCCTGAGTACTGAGTTACAGAAACAGCCCTCTGGTACACCTCACTCCTGTACTATTAAATATATTTCAAACTTCTTTAATTGTTTCTGTAGCATCCTGCTAGGAGCTCAACATTGTATACAGGAAGAGATTTCCTAGGTTTGTTCATTACTGTATTTGAAGCAGCATGTTATTATTTGTAAGAGAATTAAATAATCAGTGACACAACATTATAGTTTCCCTGGCTAGAATAGCATGATCCCCTTCAAATAGGATGCCAAGAACAAAGGAGCCTCAGAGGGTACTTATAATAGAGAAGGAAATACTGTGAGTATGTTAGACTGAAATCATGCTCTTTATGTCATGCTTCATGAAAGCTGCTGCACAAATAACTTTGGACAATAATTATCTCATTATTCAGCTGCTCAATTCTAACTGAAAATCAATTCAGCACCATTCCATTTCCATTTTAACTTCTAGTCCATTTGCAGCTGCATTGCTTCTGTGAATAGGACTAGGAGCAATGTTCTGAGGACAGCAGCACTGAAAGCCTCCCTTCCTATATCACTACCACACAGCTGAGGATACTGCAGAACAAGGACCAGAATGGATTTTAACGTGAAATTTTAACATGAAGTTTGAAAAGAGAGCAGGAATTTGCCTAGCTAACAATGTGAAAGGCTGCTTTAAACACAGTTATCAAGCTGTACATTGAGAAATGCAAGAAATGTCTTTGACAAAGAGAAGGCATTAGGGCAGGTGATGTGAAAGGGCAAAAAACGCAGGGACAATGAACAAAGAGTAGGCATCATAACAGTAAAACCCTGTCATTTAACATCATCATATTCTGTCACTGCTTTTTGACTCAGGCAACTTTCCAGCTTTCAGGGTTTCAGTTTGCATTTGAGAAATGAACATACATTGACCTAACATTTAAGTTTCTCAGTTTCAGCACTGATTCTTACCATGAATTATAATCATATTTGCCACCCATTTGCAGCCATCCATTTGGCCTATTTAAATATAGATCAGGTCACCTGTAGTTAATAAAAGTTGTGAGAAAATATCATTTAAATATTCAATTAAAAGTGTTCAGGAATTTTTATAGCCCTAAGAGTGCAAGTTTGTGACAACCCAGGATCTTGCAATTTCTGCCTGTTTCTCACTCTCATTATATAAAAGCCAGATGAATAGAAGCCAGCATTGGTGAAAGTGACTTTAAGATAATACTGTGTCATCATTTTATTAAAAGGTCAATAAAAAAGCCCATTAAAAAGATAAGTGAAAAAATCCTACGTGCATTCAGCCACTCAATATTCACCCCTCAGCGAGATTCAAAAAGGACATTCATGCTTTTAAGTTTCCTTAATAATCAGTTTCTTTTCCTCCTTGGAAGAAAGCCAATATGTTAACTTCCAGAATTGAGCTGTAGGTCAAATGGTTTCTCTTTTAACTATTAAAGCCTTAGAGAGAAAATATTGCTTAAAAATTGACCAAGACGAAGTCTGTTTGAAATGAACCGGTTTGAACTGTACGGAATGCTTTCATATAGTGTTGTATTTGTATGGGAATATGGCAATAGAGCTATTTCCTTCACATCACTAATTTTGTTGAAGTTAGTACTGGTGAAACAGTTTTGTATGGCCAGAAAGACTTAGAAACTATGTGTGCTGATGGGTTCTATCCTCCTGCTGTACTGCCTCTCCTGTGCAGCATTACTGCCTGGTGAAGACTGCAAACAAGAACAATCTGTTGGGTTTTCCCCTATTTTAGCTCACTGAGCCATGCTGCCCAGCATGACAGCCATATAAGAGGAGTATAGGCAGAAAGGTGTAAAAAAACAATTTTGGATGTTTAGATGGATTTCTGCCAGCACTAGAACCATGTGTGTAAAGCCTGAGGAGCAGCAACTCTCCACCATGATGTCCAAAGGTTGAGCGAGTAACTTCAAAGGGGGGTGGCAGTGAGTAGAAAGGTGGGAACATTATCAAGAAGAGAGGCTGTGCCTGCAGCCAGCTACAGCTCAGCTACAGCCTTCAGCTACAGCCTTAGGATAAGCCTCCCTAAAGCAGCAGAGCAAGGCCAGCAAGGGCCAGTCGCTCTCATCTCCTCCTACAGCCCAGGCAGGCTAATAATGAGCCCTGCTATTTACCAATCCTACAACAAACATTAATAAGCTCACTAACCTTCTGTCTTCTTCTCTTTCCAGCAATCTTGACACAGAAGAAGTCTGCAGTAAGTTCCTTTTTTTTGGTGAGGAGATAATCTGTGCCTGCAGCAGCCCTATGCAACTGAGCATACCATGTGATAGGATTTTTCTTCTGTTTAATCTTTGTAGCTCAAACAGAAAACTCCCGGAGAATGCAGATGGCTTATAGTCTTTAGATTGTCATGCAGAAATTATTTTGACCTCTGACTTTCAAGATCTGTTCTGATGTAAAGATAGATAGACAGACATACACCTTTTATCTTATATCCCTTTCATGTGAAATCTTTTTTTCTAGTTAATTAATCACTGAGAGATATGAGTGCTGTGGCAATTTTGAAAGAGACGATTGTCATATTAATACCTCACTAGAAGAAAGCTCATTATTTTTCTCCAACTTGAGCCAGTGAGAACAGCAGTTTGGCAAGTTCTGTCATCCTTCATCACAAAAAAAAACCTCATGCAAGGCCTAGAATTTGCCCCAGTAACACATTGCTGTGCTCCATTCTCAGCTGTGAGTCATTTCCCCCAAACCCTGCTTGCTCTCGAGCTGATCTTGCAACATCTGATTTAGGAGTTTTGCTTGCAACAGAAAACAGCTCACATAAAATTTCTGCAAGTCTTCCCACTTAAAAAAAGAAAAAAAAAAAAAATATATATATATATATATTGTCAAAAACATCCTGCTTCTGAGGAAAGAAAATGGTAGACTGATAAATTTCCCAGTGGTTAATGTTGAAGATGTATAAAAGCTGAAAACTGTCAAGTTGAACATTAACTCATTTATTCACCCACAGAGTGACTCTACCCATGGCCAAGAACCAAGTGAGAGGCACCTCAGCCTGTCACTTATAAACACATGACAAGAGACTCAGCTGAAGTCAATTGGGCTGTGACAACTTCTGCTGGCGGAAAAAAAAAAAAATATATATATATATTGTCAAAAACATCCTGCTTCTGAGGAAAGAAAATGGTAGACTGATAAATTTCCCAGTGGTTAATGTTGAAGATGTATAAAAGCTGAAAACTGTCAAGTTGAACATTAACTCATTTATTCACCCACAGAGTGACTCTACTCATGGCCAAGAACCAAGTGAGAGGCACCTCAGCCTGTCACTTATAAACACATGACAAGAGACTCAGCTGAAGTCAATTGGGCTGTGACAACTTCTGCTGGCGGAAAAATCTGGCCAAAATTCTATAAAATGGGTCAAGGAAGACAGGGGAGTTTGTTCCACAAGAGATTTGCTGCTGTGGAGACTTACAGATTTGCTCTGAACCAGCTGGCAGGAGGGCTGAAGGAGCATCTCAATCCTGCACTGGGTCTATTTACTATCTGTTTTTATTAAACATGGGCTCCTTCAGCTGCCTTTTAAATCTTTCATAGGTTGCATAGGTTTCATAGGGTGTTCCTCATCTGTGAATCTCATAAAGACTTTATTCAACATATGTTTTAGCTAGTGATTATATTACTTTTTCTGACGTATGTCAGTTTTCCTCAGAAATTAAGCTTCATTTCCTGGATAGTAATTCACAATATGTTTTCATTCCAAGTAACTTTGTTCAGCCTTTTGGCAATACCAATTTGTGTCACAGTGCTCCTGAAACCTTATGCTTTCATGACTCCCCTGAGAAGCTCACACTGACCTCTTAAAAGCCTCAAAGTATTGCTACTTATAATTTCAAAAAGCTCCTATCTAGTCTTCTTGCTGTCTGTTATTTAGATGTTTTTTCATGCCCCTCTAGGTAATCTGATGTGTAAATGCCTTGTCTAACAGTCTCCAGCTTTAGCATAATTTTCTATCTTTTTCACGTTTTCCTTCCAGTGCCTCCCCCTGTTGCATTTTCCCTCATTGACAAATTGGGAATTTGGATCCTCATTTCCCAAAGTTGCCTCCTCCTTTCACTGTGATCCCTTTGATTGAATTATGCCCCCTGACAGTACATCAGCTCTTTCTGTTCAAATGTCCTTTGCTTTGAGCAGCTAACCAGGAACATCCTGCAACTTACAGTATTTCCATGATTTTTGTGAGAAGTGTTTTGCATGCCTTGTATTTCTTGAAAATATAATCACTGTACCTGGGGCTAGGATCTTATCTGGCCAACTCATGGTCTCTCTTCTTGGAGAGAACCAACTGGTCTCAGCTGACCCCAACTCAAAACAGTGCCCACTTGGCCTTATCTCCTCTAGGGGCTTTATCAGTGTTACTCATTTTTGTGTCAATATAATCAGATTTAGTACATACATCTGAAAACTTTATTTCCTGCTAGTAATTGTGAAGTAGGCTATTCAACTGAAAGTCCAATTTAGAAAGAAAATGTAGTAGGTCTCTTTCAGCTCTCAAACTGGTATTTTATTTATTTATTTTTTTTGTCAATTTGGCAACTCATTTATTGAAAGAAAATGTTTCAAAACACTGATTTTAGTATTTTAAGTACCCCAGGAATGATTTTGAGGGAAATAATACAAAATTTAAAAATAAATGAATCCCTTTCATTGTAGCTCTTATTAGTTCTATGTATTTAGATCACTAATAATACCGTAACTGAATTCAGACTTGATAAAATTGTTTTTTAATTAAATACTGATTTTTCAGGACATGAATAGGTGATGTGAGGTTGTCTTTTTCTTTTAGAATATTTTTCCCAGCACTTAGGAGAATATGAAAATGTTCTATCTGTCTTGGAAAACTTAAACATAACGATACTGAAGGCAATGGACAAAACAAAGAAAGTAAGTAAAAATTGTGACATTTTCTTTACATTGTGTGTTTTATTTGAACAGGCATGCAGTATTTTTCTTGTCTAGATAAAGTAACTAATTTGTTTTTAAGATCTTCCACATATACAGGTTTGTAGCAAAAGTTCAGTAGGAGAAGGCTTATCAGAATTGTTGAGTATCAAAGCTGCAAAGCTCTGCCTACAAAGTATTCTAATTTGTATATAGCTAATACTGTATTTATTAGTTAAATGAAGAATTTTCTTCATGTTGTCATACCAAGAGAGTGTTCCATGTCCTATGCCAAATATGGGTAAGTATTATCAGCATATCCACATCTGAAAATAGGCTGAATTAGGAAAAAAAAAAATAAATCATTCTTAAAAAAATAGAAAACATGTTAGTGGAAAATGCTAATGACCTGGACTATATGAATGACTACCACTAAATTAGGTGGGCAAGAGTCACCTGGAGACATACTGGGGAGTCACATTTATGTTATGTAAAATGTAGATTCAGAATAGAGTAAAAAGATTAAAAAGAGTTGTAATGTCTTTTCCTGTGTGACCTGAAGCTGAACCCCAGGTCTTTATGTGGTTATATGATTATAAATCCATCCTCTCAGCAGCATCTGTGTGTCCCAACTTCTTAGTCCCAAAATATAACTGGACAATGTATATAATTTTAAGTATTCTGATTGATTGTAACAACAGAAGACATAGAAATTTGAGTTGAGTGAAACATCCTGACCAAGAACAAGATTTAATTTCCATTTCAGGCATTTTAAACAGCAACAGCACCCACAGTGTCAGCAAAAAGAAGGTGTTAGGGCCGTTGCCCACCAGCGCAAGGAGGGGGTATTCACCCCAGAGGGAGGAGGTGTTCCTCAGGAACAATTAAGCTCAATTTCTCCAGCTTTTCATCTGATGGGGGATGTAGCCATGCCACAGGACATGCTAGGTGGCCAATCCACTTGGCACTCAATTAATTATGGTAATACCTGATGATATGTTCATAACTACTTATTCATATGTTGAGGAGTGTTGATCCACTTGAGGGTAGGAAGGCTCTACAGAGGGATCTCGGTGATGCAGGAGGGGCTCATGCTCTGTTGCTTGAAGGGAAGGTGCTAAGCAAAAATGCAGAGAGATAGAGCAAGGAACATCCTTCAGCAGGGAGAAGGTTGAGTTGCATTTGCAAGTAACACTTCTTACCAAACCCGTTTGTTTTGGTGCTGGGCTCTTGTGGTTTATCCTTACATAAGGAAGGGAAACATCTAAGGAATTTGAGAGGCACTTGTGGCACTTCATATTGGGTCTTTTCTATCCTTAGGATGGAGAGTCTGCATCAGCTGCTCTTACAGAAGTGGTGAGAACAGATTAATTATAGCTATCAGTTGTTTTTCTTGTACTTGACAGGTTGATAGTTTCCCAAAATACAAGCCAAGATAATTTTGTTTATCTCGTATCTTTTTTGTCTTATAAACAGGAAGCATTAAAAATTAATTACTCAAAAAAACTTTACAAATGCATTGGAAGACTTGTTTCTTTAAGCCTTTTTTTTCCTGACATCTTTTATATCAAAACCTGGAAGCATATTCAATTAAAATATCTAATCTGAACTTCTTTATTACCCAAATAAACAAAACATTTTCAGCAAGCTGGTTTTTTTTATTACATTCTGTAGCTTGAAGTCACATATAAGTACAATGAAGAGAAACTCTGCAACTTGCAGTACAGAAGATAAAATCTGTCACTCAGTAATGATGTAGATACATAAAATTAGACCAGGTTTTTTAAGGTACTTGACATTTTGGTTCTATTGACTTGTGAATACCAAGAATCAGAGACTTAGAGACTAAAGAATGTCTTCCTTAAGCTATCAGGCCATAAAATTGTTGCTCTTTAACAGCTATTCAGCAAGAACAAGTTTTGCTCTATCATTTTTATTCCTGTTATATTCCTCTGTCCCACAGAGGAAGAGCTGGTGATGGATTAACCTGACAGTACCTTTTATCGGAAGGCAAAGCATCCATTTGAAGTTCACTTTTCTTCACCAGCTGAAGAGCATTCCCCTCTTCCGCCTCCTTCCATCCCTTTTGCTAACAGCATGGGGTCACTTTCCAGCCAGGATGGCAAAGTGAGTGTGAGCCAGCAGTGTGCCCTGGCAGCCAGGAGGGCCAACTGTGTCCTGGGGTGCATCAAGCAGAGCGTTGCCAGATGGTCAAGGGAGGTGATTGTCCCGCTCTACTCTGCACTGGTGCGGCCTCACCTTGAGTACTGTGTTCAGTTTTGGGCACCACAATATAAAAAGGACATCAAGCTATTGGAAAGTGTCCAGAGGAGAGCCACAAGGATGGTGAAGGGCCTGGAAGGGATGAAGCTGAGGTCATTTGGATTATTCTGCTTGGAGAAGAGGAGGCTGAGGGGTGACCTCATTGCAGTCTGTGGCTTCCTCAGGAGGGGAAGAGATGGGGCAGGTACTGGCCTCTTCACTCCTGTCACCAATTGCAGGACTCAGGAAAATGGCAGGAAGCTGAATCAGGGGAGGTTTAGGTTAGATATCAGGAAAAGGTTTTTCACCCAGAGGGTGGTTGAGCACTGGAACAAGCTCCCCAGAGAAGTGGCCACAGCACCCAGCCTGCCTGAGTTTGAGAAGCATTTGGATGATGCTCTGAGGCATGTGATGTGATTCTTGAGGTGCCCTACACAGGGCTGGGAGTTGGACTTGATGATCCTGATGGGTCCCTTCCAACTCAGCATATTCTATGATTCTGTGATTCTGTGTGAGCCCACTGGCACCTGCACAGTGAAGGGCAGCAGAAGCTTGGGAGGGAACAGAGATATTTTCAGATTATTTTGAACCTCCTGCTTCTCAGAGCACTTTATGCTACAGTGTTGGTGGAAGCCTTAACCACAGCTGGCTGGTGGCCAAGTGACTGTGCTGGGGGGTTTCAGGACGGGGATATGCTTCCTGCTCCATGATTACAGTGGCTGTTGGCTTGAGCCTCACCTAATGCATTAGTCTATCGTGGAGCTGACAATGGTCTTTATGTACAGCATACCAGCTCTTAACTTACTGGAGTAACAACTAAAATTCAGATTTTTTTCACTGGCACATTGGTGAAATGGTGGGAATTGGGAATTACTGAGAGCAACTGAGCCTGGCAGAGGTACTACCTCAGGAGAGTGGCACTGTATGCCCACATAGTTGTTTCTTTTTCCTTGCAAATGAAGGCCACCCTGTGAGCTGTCTCAAAAGTGACTTAAGCCCAGCATACCTGTTGTAAAAGTGACCTGGCCTCCAACAAAAAGCTTTATATCTAAGCTTTTTCTGTGGTTATACTGGTTATACTTATTAGACCATATATTTTAGTTTCAATAGAAAAGAATGCAAAAAAGTCCAATAAAAAAAAAAAAAACACAACAGTAAATTGAAACTGAAACTGGCTTTTGTAGTAAACAATTAATATAAGAAGAAACTTTGATTCAGTGAGTAAGAGTAGGGCTTGACCCTATATAACTTTATCTATTAAGTACAAATCAAATAACTTTATCACAATGGCAACCTCAAATCTAATATAAAGGGAACATCAAAATAACCAAGAAAGACTGTCAGCAAAGTAGGAAATTGTTTAGACAAATATTGAACATCCCCTCTTAATCTGTTCCTCTGTGTCATCTTTTCATCATACTTGTTTCATTGTTCTCATTCAATTTCCTTACATTTCTTTTCTTCCTCAAAAGTACAGCAAGATCTTTCTTCTGTAGATGAAAGCCCAAAAGCACTTTGGCTAGAGTAGTTAATGTACACTTTTTAAAAATTGCATCTAGAGAGACATGGCCCCTGAGTTGCATGGTCCTCCTGTAATAATTTATTTTTCTGCTTTGTTCAAAAAAATCCAAAGTTAAATGAAGTCAATGCAGCCTTGTTATTACTGAAAATCTTCTTGAGTAGTGTAAAAATAGGAACCAGTTAAAGTAAGAGAGAAGATTATAGGAGCTGAAAGATAAGATATGCAGTTTAGTTACTGATGATGCATTTATAGTAATTATGTAAATTACTGCATTCTGAAGGGTTGATACTCATTATAACCCAGAATACCTAGATTTTTGTAATTGCATATTTGAATAATAGTAACAGTAGTGATTATGTAAATTATATTGCAAAACAAAATGGGGGAAAAAAACTAGATAAGCATATGTCGACAATAGAGTTTTACAACTAACATTCTGTTTGAGCAAAAACGAAGTTTCAAATCAGTTTTTTGTTTTTTCAAAATCTGTGTTAAATTGGCTGAAGCCTTTCCTCCCGTCCTCCCTTCCCTTCCCTTCCCTTCCCTTCCCTTCCCTTCCCTTCCCTTCCCTTCCCTTCCCTTCCCTTCCCTTCCCTTCCCTTCCCTTCCCTTCCCTTCCCTTCCCTTCCCTTCCCTTCCCTTCCCTTCCCTTCCCTTCCCTTCCCTTCCCTTTTCCATGTGATTAGAAGAGTTTCCAGAGTCTAGTCTTGTTCTCTTTTAAAATGCACTTTTTACAAATAACACGGTTTGCAGACTGCATGTAATGAATAGCTGCTGTCTAAGAATAACTTCAGGCCACTATTGCTCAGTTTATCCTAACTACTAATTTTCATACTTGGGCTTTTAATCCAGTTTATTTGTTCACTTCATTCATCCCTAAATTCTTTTCAGATCTAAAATGCAATAGCTGTCTCCCATCTTGATGTTTTAAAGTAGACAACATATCTAGATTCCACTGGAAATGAAAAGCCGGAACAAAAAGGAGTTCTTGGTTTTATTATACCTCATAAAAAAATAGAAATATGTTCAGGGTGGAGATTACATAAAACACTGAAGGCAGACAGATGAAGTTCAAGACAAAAAGAGCAACAGTGGTACATGCTGCAATAAGCAATGACTGTTTTTAATATTCTAAGCCAACTGATAAAAGTACTACAATGTTATGGGTAGCTTAACTGCCCACAGTTCATTCTTCCTGTAGATTTGGTTGCCTCACACTGTCTTTAAAAGATAAACTCTATTGCATTAGTTTAACTGGACATGTATCTCCCTGTACTACAGTGACTAAGGGTTTTGATTCTCATAGTTATTTGGAAGATGTGAGATACTGATCGAAAGATCTTAGATGAAGAAGAGAGTTTCAGGAAGAGTGAGTACTTTCTGAATTGCACATCACAAAACACCCTCTCAGAATATTTCTTATTGAGCTAGTCAAGCCAGCTGTAGCCTCAGGCTGTGTCTTTCCTGTGTTGTGTTTTCACATCCTATTGATTGTCTTCAGGCACCATCAGTGGCTGGGCACCACTTGCATGGATGTCATTGGTTAATACCATGGAGGGGAATAAGGGTTGAAAGATTTGCTGTAAATGTATGTTTTTCACATGGAAGACAAAGGGAAAGACACACAGAAAAGCAATGGAAGATGTAGCTGTGTACATATTAGGCATTATGTGGCCAGCATCAAGAATGCAATGTTGAATGGAGAAAAAAAATCCTACTCTGCTGGGCAGAAGTTAGCTACATTGCAGCAAAAAATGGCATTCATTGTTGGGCCCAAAGAAGAATAAAGTAAGATTATTCTGGTCAGAAACTGGTTCTGTTTTTCATTCTAAGAAAACAATATCAATAATAGTTTTAAGCAGTCAGAATTTGACAAAAGGATAAAAAGTAGTAACATCAACATATCAGAATAATAATTTGTTGTTGAGCTCCAGCTGCTAGGTTTTAAGAACTGTTCCTATTGTTTCTCATATTCTACTGTTTGTAGTTAAAATAGAATCATAGAATCATTAAGGTTGCAAGGGACCTTAAAGATCATCAATTTCCAACCACCTTGCCATGAGCAGGGAACCTTACTACTAGATCAGGTTGCATGAAACCTCATCCAACTTGGCCTTAAAAACCTCCAGGGATGGGGCATCAACAACCTCCCTGGGCAACCCATTCCAGTTCCTAAATACCTACAAAACTGATGAAATGCAGTGTATAAACTCCTTTCAAAGTCCATCTGGAAGATTTTTCTTTACACTATGGATGACTTGACCTACATTCCATGGGTTGTTCTTTTACCATCCCTGATTTCTGATGAGACAGATTTTCCAGTGGTTAGAACTGGAGTCCTGATCATTTTTGCATAAATCCATGTACTCATCAGCTCATCAGCTGTCTGTTGTAAACTCATCTGAAGAGAGCAGTGCTGGTCACAATGCAAAATATATCAAGCCTTCAAGCCATGAATTCTGAGCACTCCCACAAGGATATTCCAGAGATTCATCACTTTACTCTGAGCTCCTTATCAGAGTAATGAAAACTCTTGGGAACTCCTTTGATCTTTTTTGTGGAAGCCTTGTATCCACTGGGACAGAAAGAGACAAAGCTAATTTTTTTGCTGGTAGCAGAGAAGATATGACAAAGAGTCAGAACTTAAAAAATGAAATCTTAGTTAATATCCGTACTTTTCAACATAAAAGTGTATAGAAATAACTTGACAGAAGATTAAGAAACATTAAACCTAGCCATTCTCCTTTTGATAATTATCAAAACCAGCAACAGCTTTGATGTTTTCCTTGTATTCTTATAACCTTCTCCCAGGAGCAGTGGCACTATATATCCCTGCTACCTGCTGATAAAAAACATGGCCAAAACAGAGTTTCTTGTATTTTACTTATGTGGTGCACTTAACAGCAGTTAAATAGGACTGACTTTGTATCCATGCATTAATTTTTTTACATACTATTATTGCAATAAGAGTGCCTTGCTTCTTCAATAATCCCAGTATAGGAGAGTGATAGACTCTTGTGCTGTCCTTGTGCCCACTATTCCAAATGTGTGTCAAAATACTCCTATGATAACCCCTGGCTGCCTATTTTATTTTGTTGCTCTTATGTCAATACTGCAAGTGGTTAGTAGAGGTGGTCACTGTTCCAGCTCTCTAGGCAGAATTTAAACATGTAATCTATTCTGAATAATTAATACTTTTAAATACTTTGAAAAACTTGTAAAGTTTACAAAACTAAAATTGAATCTATTAAAGGTTTGGCATGTTATGACTTTGCTCACTCTTATGATGAGGATGCTATAAAAGTTGCATTTGTTTGAAGTCAACACTGTGAGCATCTCTGGATCTGGCTTCTGTTGAAATAATTATTTTATTCTGGCTCTGTTCTGACTCTATCCTAGAGTCTGAAGAATTAGAACTTATTGACCAAAATTTAAAAAGCTTGAATTCTTTTTAATTTTTGTATAGTTTTTCTGAATAATTTAATATTCTCAGTTCAAAGTTGTGACCCAGGGCATTGTCCCACTAATGCAGGGTCTGAACACACAGGGCAGGAGACATTCCATGAGCAAGGGAAATTTAAATAGACTATTCCTTACTGAGTTTTACTCAAAACTTTTCAGTTCACCTGTGAAGATAAGCATAAATAATTTTTATGACATTTCTTTGATCCAAGATATAAAATAGGAAACAGAAAATTGCAAACAAATATAACAGTAATAGAGAATTAGTATAAGTAATGTTATAAATAAAATCAAGCACAAATAAATAAGTTCTAAAGAAAAGTGTTAAATAATAAACTAGTATACAGAAAAACAGCAATATAGAAAGGAGAGACCAAGGGACCACTACAGAGGAGGCAAAGCAATGTTGTCTCTTCCAGGGGTGCCAAGCAAAATCACAAAAGGCAACAACAGATACAGCCTGTGGAAGGGAAAATGCTGACTTATGGAAAATACTTCACATGGAGAGGGTTAAACCAACAATGGACCAGAGAGATGTTGTCTTCTCCATCCTTGGAGACCTTCCAAACTCATCTGACATGTCCCCAGGGAGCCTGAGCTAGCTTTGAAGTTGGCCCTGCTGTGAACAGGGGGTTGGACTAGATGACAGCCAGACATCCTTTTCCCCTAAGTTTGTGGAGCTCTTGCCTAAGCTCCCACCCCTGCTGAGAGATTTCAGAGATATTTTTTGTCCCATCCAAGCCAGTTTGCTTGCCCCAGGTAACAAAACACAGGTATCTCCCTCCTTCAACACCTCAAGGAGTTCCCCTTCTAAGTGGATCAGCGTGGTGCCAGGTCACCTGTGGGGAGAGCACCAGGCTGGAGAGGATCAAGAGAGTCGCTGAACCTGTCACAGCCTTGAGATGCGGACTCCTTTAGGAGATACCTGAGCCCTGCCTCCTCTGTCTTTAGAAGAGGAGAAGCTCTTCTGTAACTTTTAAGATAGCTGCAAGCCATTTTAAAGACCACCATGACCTTTTCCACAGGGAAATCACTAATTATGTGTATTTTCAATTGCATTAATGGAAACCCAAATCCTAGCTTCTCACAAAGGTCGCAGTTTTCTCCTGATGAGGAAGATGTGGAAAATTACCCTCATTCTCTCACCATCAGTAAAACTAACAAGCAGAATGATATGTTAACACAGATTTATTTCATCTGAACTGCACAAACTGCTGTGCAGTATAATGTATATGCTAATGAATGGTAATTTACAGCTAATGAAATTCAAGAAACAGGCCATTTTTCTAATTTATGTATAGATGCCATCAGTGGGTCCCATTATTAATTGGTGGTACAGTATGCTGACAATACAAATGACAGGCATGCAGTTACACTGTTTATAACATAATATACACTTAATAAATGTATACACATTTTTCTTAATTCTGAATTAACATTTTATTTCCTCTAGTGAAATCTTGTACCAGTATGCCTTTAGTAAAATGCAAATGAAGGCACTTTTCTGTAGGAAGTAGAGTGATGAAACGAAAACAAAGCACAGCTGGTAATTCCTCATTGCTGAGTGCTGGAGTTGAGGTTTACGTTGAATTGTAATTTTCCCTCCATGGCTTAAACTATAACAAAGCTGGCGATTTACAGATGCTGAATACCTTCTTCCATGATCTTTGAAGAATTTTAGAAGGACAGGTAGGAGTAGTTAGTTACTTTTCAGCAGGCAGGAATTTAAGTTGCCCAGGATTTCTATGAGCTCAGAATTGCTGGCCTCAGAGTCATTATTTAAAGGAAAATATTGAGTAGCTGTTTGTCGAACTGAATGCATTAAGAGAGTTAAGTAATTTCACATAGAAGAGCAGTAAACACCAGTATTTGTGTAAAATATACATAAGGAAAGAGTCTGATAATTCTAGACTCCCCCAGGTGATGGGAGATCCTGCCTGCCAAGCCCATCTTTACAAAAAAGCTCTACCTACATAATGTAACTCTAAGCCATATTTAGAGATCACAAGTACCTTTTCCACAGGGAAGCCTTTAAATACAGAACCTATGGGACAACAGAACAGGAAGAAAAAAATATTATATCCTGTTGCAATGCACAAAAGTAGAATATTCTGGTGAAAAGAAGCTTTACTAACTTTCAAATGCAGGAAGGCATTTCTGAAGGAGTCAAAAAGCAGACAGCCTCAGACAGTTATAGCATTACACAGCTGATGTTGATATGCTCCCCCTATCAGTGAGGGCCCACCTGAACAGTTAGCAAAGTGACACAGTATTGCTGCATGTTTCAAGGTGTAGTTCAACATGCTGGTATCGTATTTTCCATGACTATGAGCAGGAAGCTCTGTGGACCTATCTGTAACATCTACTTTTTGAATGCCCAGAATTTCAAAACACTTTGATTATCCTCCTCTTGTGAGATTGCTTTAGTATTCAAAAACATACATACCCTGATTTCTGCTGCAGGGTTTTATTTAACTACCCATGCTACACAGATTTGCACACCTTGTTCTAACATGCCACAGAGAATAAATTTTTTTGGAAATTACATTATCTGTCAGGTGCAATGAAGTTTTAAATCAGTTACAATGGAAACAATTTAAAATCAGCTTTTGTATTGCATAATGAGATTCAGTAATCATAAATGTTCCCATAAATGTTATTTATAGGACTGGTTTGAGGCTCAGGTATTCACTCTAAAGGTAGACATACAATCTCCCACGAGTATCTATTTTAAATATGTATAAATAAGAAATTATTTGTTGCAGGGTGGCTCACACCTGACTAATCTGAAGACAGAAGATGTAAATGTAGAAGACTGTGATGCTTCTGGCTACTTAAGTAGCTTCTGATGATTCACAGGGGGTTTAACATATGAGATGCCTATAGCAGAAGCCTTCCAAAAAGAACTAACTTAACAACATATATTGGAAATAGATTGCTCTCATTTAAGGGCAAAATGCTTTTAAAGCTATTTTCTTACAATCATTTTTTTTATATTTAAGTTTCAAAAGATCCCCTATTTGTTTTCTGATAGCAACAATACACACATGCAAAAAACCTAAGAGGAGTCTAAAAGAGATTATAGAAACCTTTCATTCAACGTGCCTCATATTTTATGAAATAATTTTACATGGAATTGTACCCAAAAGCTTCCTAGATCAGCTGAGAGGCTTTTCTGCACACATAAGCAGACCTAGGGCTTATGAAAAATAGACACCAGCAGAATTTCATCAGAGTAGAAGCCAATAAATTCATTCAGAGTTTAAGAGATGGAAACCCATTTTCCTTCTCTATTCCTGATGGGAGGTCTACACAGTGAGAAGAGGTTCTTGGGGTCTGCTATTTCTCTCTATCACATTTATTAATGAGAAAACAACAAAGATGATGTTTCTATTATTGTATAGGTTATCCCTGTACCACAGCACTGTTTCCATGTCATGATCTGGGCTTGCCAGAAATGCTAAAGTCAACCCCATCCATGGAAATATGATTCGTTGGGCCAAGGAGAGAGCAAGTGTGAAATTTTATTTCTGAAATTATCTACCCCAAAGAGGCATAAATATTTTTTGAACACATAAAATATATTGGAAATGTCATTAAACAAAGAACCATTACAGACTAAATGTAGGTGCAAACTTTTTTAATAACCAAGCTCCAACTCAACATTGAGATGCATTTCGTAGTCAGAGAATCACAGAATGGCTTGGGTTGGAAGGGAACTTTAAAGGTCATCTAGTCCAATCCCCATGCAGTAAGCAGAGACATCTTCAGCTAGATCAGGTTGCTCAGGTTGGAGCCTGTTCCAACGACCTTGAATGTTTCCAGGGATGGGGTATCTACCACCTCACTGGGCAACCTCTTCCAGTGTTTCACCACCCTCCTTGTAAACAAGTGTCTTCCTTACGTCTAGTCCAAATCTACTGTCTTTTAGTTTAAAACCACTACCCCTTGTCTTACTGTAATTTAATATAATTGTGAAATATTTAGATCTATGGTTTCAAAAATAATTAAACAAATTAAAGGAACACAATTCAGTCAAAGACACAAATTCAGAAGACAATCTCTCTGGCACAGACAGTGCTTCAGCCAATTCAGTTCTGCAGTTTTCAATCATATCTTGGCTTTTCCATGCTTAAGCAAGTAATGTGGTACTGCCCTCAACTAGAGTTAAGAAATATGAAGAAATGGGGTTTTTTTAGTAGGAACTATGTTTTGCCACTGTGTACCTGGAACTCTCTCAGTCTGAGCGGGATCCATGTCTATACCTGAAAGTTCAGAGGTCTTTCTGTTCAGAAACATATAGGCTACTTATGTGGTTTGCATGTATAAGCAAGCTGCATGTATTTCAATTTGCTTATTTTCTGAATTAAGCCTGAATCTTCCCTCACATATTTCTAACCTTGTAGGCAAATCTTCATCTCTTTATGTTGTTGTTTATGTCATTTTAGGACTATCAAGAAGCTTCTAATTTGGAGCAGTTTGTGACTCGCTTTCTTTTGAAGGAAACAGTGAATCAGCTTCAGTCCCTCCAGAGCTCCCTGGAATGTGCCATGGAAACTACAGAGGAGCAGACTAGGCAGGAGAGGTGAGCAATCCTCTTGCCCAACTTGTGAACCTCCAAGACCGTTTTACATTTCACCCACTAACCTGGAGAGAGACTTTTTTACAAGGGCATGTAGTGAAAGGACAAGAGTAATGGCTTTAAACTGGGTGAGGGTAGATTTAGTTTAGACATTAGGAAGAAATTCTTCACTGTGAGGGTGGTGAGACACTGGCACAGGTTGCCCAGGGAAGTTGTGGATGCCCCATCCCTGGAAGTGTTCAAGGGCAGGTTGGATGGGGCTTGGAGCAAACTGGTCTAGTGGGAGATGACCCTGCCCATGCATGGAGGTTGGAACTAGATGAGCTTTAGGGTCCCTTCCAACCCAAACCATTCTATGATAAATAAGGATACACTTTTATTCCAAATAGGAAATAAATCCTGAAATTGAGTACAACAGGTTCCAGTCTGGTCCTGTGGTGGGTTGTACGTAGAACTGACATAATGTGGCTTACTGTAAAGGGATTTTATGCTGCATAAAATGCCATCTTAAAACATCTCCTTAACATAATGTGTGAGCTTTTGGTAAGCCTTCATTTTGTACTTTAGGAGACTAGGGAGCTTTCCAAAGAAGTGACCTGGGAATTGTTTACGAACTGTTGAGACTGCTGTCTACTATTCTTTGCAACCACTCATCCATCCAACTAACTGTTCAAAACTAGCCATAGTTCTGGTTCTTCACTGCTCTCTAGTTGGATGATGAGGAAGAACCATGTAGAGATAGCCCTCAGTCCTCACACAGACTCTGAAGTTTCAGTAACTCTGTCATCACTGTAGAAACAAAAATAATTCTGTATCTGCCATATTTCAGTGCTGGTCCCTGAAAATGTATCTGTACTCCATCCATTATTAGGTAATTATCATACATTTTCCTTCCTTATCAAGAGATATAAACTGTTGTTTATTTTTTCTGTCTTTAAGCTGAAGGGGCCAATGTTTAAAGTTCATATCTCACTTTAGGTGTTCTTGTGATCCCAGTTCCTCTGCAGAGATGCTAGAAAAATTAGGCCAGGTCAGAATCACACGACAGACAGACACTGACCCAGGGCTTTCTCTCCCTAAAAGAGAAGTTTACACCAGCTTAAGCCTCCTTTTTTTTTTTTTTTTTTCTTTTTTTTTTCTCTTCACTAGCAACCTATACACAACTAATTATTAATAGTGAAAATACAGAAAATAATTCAGTGGAATCAATAGGTATTTCTCCATTTCAATTCAAAAGGCAACATACAAGCACATTTTTTGAAAACAGAGAGAGGAGATCTCTCCCACATGTTTTACCTTATGAAGTCTACTGTGTTTCTGTGCAGACAAGGTCCAACAAAACCAGAAGTGCTCTCAGTTCCGTGGCCAGGAAAACGCTCAGCTCGAAGGCTTCAGAGGAACAACAGCCTGTCACTAAATAGCCCTCATTTTGGCACAGGTAGAGTATTTCACATTTTAAAGTTATTTAAAACATGTGCATGCACAAACATTTAGGGAAAAAACTCCATGTACCTTCCTCTCAAAAATTTTATTTAGAAATGGTATCTCAGATATTTTACTGACAGAAATCAATCTTCAATTTAATACAGAATATTAGCTCATATGGTAAGGAAAATAAATATGTACCCATAGATCTGAACTGTTAAAAAATAAATACATAATTATAAGCCAAACTGTTTTTTTGGGGTTGATTGAGCATTTCTTAGGTAACATGTAGCCTGCAGGTAAGAATGAAATGGCAAAGGCTGTAACCTATACAGAACCAAGTTCTCTGTCATGACTTGCATCCAAATTGAGAGAAACAAACATGAAACAGAAAGAGAAACACAAAACCTGAAAGAAAAAAAAATTTTTTACGATGCTACAAAGAAGTACCCATCTGAGACAGCATTTCTGCGTTGGAAAACATGGGAGGGATTCTTTGGAAGCACTGACATCAAGCATGAGGCTGCAGGGAAGGCATCTCTAGGCTTTGTCATGTATCTGAGAAACAAGGCTTGAAGATGGCTGAAACACCAAAGTACCTGATGGGTCAAGCCCACTTCTTGACCACTCGGATCTGAACAGGACATGCCAGAAACATCAATCATTTAGCTGCAAATTTACACCCAATTATTTTCTGCTGTTTATAAGAACTTATTTATTTATTTATTTTAATTGGGGAGCAACATACATACTCTGAATAATCCTGGAATCCTGCTGGAAGCACTGTGTCAGGACCACAGCAAAGTCCTACCAGCCAGGATCCTACAGCAAGTCTGCTGTCTCTCTGCAGAAGGAAGATAGATGGTAGCACCTAAGCTGTATTGACCATGCCAAGGATATTCAAGACAGTTTTGACTGCATTTTTTTTACCTTCACCAGTGCTCTCAGGTGAAAGAGGACTAGCAGAAAAGACACAGCACATGGTCTCTCCATGGGATATATTTGAAAGGCATCCCAGAGACAGTCTGACTAGGCAGCAGAAGAGCTGACTTACTTGTACAAAAACTTTTACATAAAAAAGATTAAGAAATGGCAAACTAAGGAAAAATATTAAGACAGAGAAAGCTTTAACATACCCACAAACCCAAGCTTATTTTGCATTTTGAGCAGAAGGTGCTGAGGTTATGAGCTGATTCCATCTGCAGAGGATAGTATTCCTTTCTTCAGGTATCAGCATGATTTTAGCCTAGAATGTAGTTGTCATTCTGTACTGGATTTTTACTCTTATCTTTGAAAGAAAGAAAATAATTCATATAGTCAAATAATGTTTTCCTTTACTTACACCTAAATGAACATTGAAGTAGTTGCAGCATAATCACTGAGAAGCAAAATAAATTGCAACCTAAGATAAACTTGTTTATAAAATAAATTAATATACTATTCTCCAGCATTTAGAAACCTTTTATAAATGTTATTTTTTTTATATTTTCCAAAGGTTGGATTGAGGAAGACAGCCAGTGGGTGACTCAGATAAACAGACTCCAAAAACTGATTGACAGGCTGGAAAAGAAGGTGTGTGGGTTTTTTCACCTGTTTGTTCTCTTATTTTCAGTTTACTGAAAATCTTTAAACTACAAATGCTTTCAATGTCCCAGTCACAGTCTTCCCAGCTAATAATGACTGAAATGCCATTTAAGTGAGCTAACACTCATTAAATGCCTACATATTCCCCTCATCACCTTCTTTTCCTATTTCATGAGAGCACAACATGGTTTTCCCAAGCTCTGCTTCCCCCTTCCCATCACTATAAGTCCTTACAAAGATCAGAAAAGTCACATCATTTTATGACAGGAGGATGTTACTGTATTTAGTTATGCTTGTTTTGGGGAACATGAGACAAGCGTATCTTTTTAGGGTTTGTGTCACGATCCGTGACCTATTATATCTCCTTATTGGAGTGTATTAACTTATCAGGATTTGCTGAGAGATCCACACGTGGGTATCACCTCACACAGAGGAGACAGGGGCTTATGCCCTGACTTTTTCGAGTGAATAACTTGCTCAGTGCTTACTAATATTTCCAATAACAGCAGCCAATCCCCAATTAGAATTTACGAAATGCACGGTTTATTGTGGGGAAAACAAAGCAATTTGGGGCAGGAGGTTCAAAATGAGTGATTAAAACACATGAAGTACACCTTAGTTACACACCTTATTTACTTATTTAAGTGAGGGAAGGAGGGGGAGGGATATGCCCGACGAAGTTGCCGTATAGGGTCGCGATTTGTGTGCAGGTACTTTCCCCTATAAGCTGGGGTGGCCGGAATTGTCTCACCACGCGGCAGTGCAGGTAGGATGAGCTGGGTAGCAAAGCAGCTGCAGGCACTCCCAAGCGCAGGTCGCCCCCCCCCCGTAGCTGCGGCACAGCTGTTTGCAGACCCTGGAAATGCGGCGGTTTCAGCGGCGCGGATAGCGGCTCCGGGACCTTGGGACTGCGGCTCCGGGC
>NW_009970723.1:6011082-6022363 GCF_000747805.2 Chaetura pelagica
CGCAAAAGCGGCAGCACGCGGCGACGGGACCACGCCGAGTGAGGAGCGGCAGAAGTGGCGGCAGGCACGCAGTGGCAGGCACACGGCGGCGGCAAGCAGTGTGAGCGGAACAGCGCGCCAAACACGAGGAGAGAACGAGAGAGAGAGAAGCGTGCCGCGCTGGCTCTTTTATGGGGTTTTCTGCGCTCCCGATTGGCCGGTTTTCTATTTCAGGGCTTTTCAGCCAATCAGACGGGACCTAGTCCCGTCCCTGCTTCCGGCCGCGGCTCCTCCCCCGTAGCAGCTGCCCCCCCCCACACACACACAGAGGGTTCAGCGCCACGTGGAGACGCCATTTTAAGTCAGTATTGTCGGCTGACTCAAAGGACATTTCATGTTCGTGTAAGGAAATACCTGGTCCTTCACAGTTTGTTTTTTTCTCTTCCTCTCCAAAATTTCCCAATAAAGCTTGACAGAAAGTTTTGTTTCCTCCTTCCCCATCAGCTAATACTAAAGTTTAAAGATTAAAAACACTTTCCTAATAAGTACAGTTCAACAAAAAGCTGATACAAATCCAACCATCCTGCCTGGGAGCTGTGAGAGCTGCCCCAGCTCTTGGGCTTCACCAGCCCCCAGAGCCCTGAGACTGCTTGTGGTTCCCACATGGAAGCAGAGCCCTCCAGGAGTCTGATAAATGACCCATCTGATCCAATGATACCAAGGTCTCCTTAGGGCTTGTAAAAACCTGAGTGGCATCTGTCTAAACAGAAAATTTCTCTTTAATCAGATTTACTGCTTTTAAAAGTTGGGTTACTTCTGTGTGTGGTAACTTCATTGGGTTTTTTTGGAGAACAAATTGCCCCTCATTACTTCTCCTCATTGGTCCCAGTTTGGGACCAAAATTTGGTATTTCTGTTATCTCAGCTTTATTCCTGCTTAGCTGCATCACCGATACAGTCACCTCCAGCACTGCTGGCCTTGCAAGACTGTTTCTGGAAAGGGATAACCCTTTGGTTATCCCTGAGGTCTGACAGTCTCTCACATCACTTCTTAACCAACTGTGAAATTCAGCAATTCCTTGAGGCACTGTATGTAACTTCTGTCAGCTTCTCACTCTATTCCTTGCTATGTTCAGCAGCTCCTCATGGTCTGCTCAGTCCATTAAGCCTCTAGCCAGGGCATGCTCATCTGCCTGAACACAACTGCTTCCTTAGAGGTCACTTCTGCGTGAGAAAAGCAATTACACAGCAGTTGCCACATTAATGACATTTTAGCAGCAACTTGGTTGTTTTGGAATAGCTACACATTGGATTTTGAAATGTCAAAGTCTTTCAAGGAATGTAACTCTACTTTCAGTCCAACTTTACTCGCAGCTCTGCTTTGGAAGCAGCAGCTCACTGGCCTGCTACAGTTACCTGCCAAGATGGACTGATGCCAAGAGGAGTTTTCTCCAAAAACTGCAAAACTCCGAAAGGAGTTTAAGAAAACTTAAGATTGAAAGAATGTTACGGAGAAAAGAAACCTGGCATGCAAAAACACTGCAATGCAAACATTACAGAACGCAGCCAACCATTTTGTTGTAAATAAACTTACAAGAAGGGTATTACAAGATGATCAAATCTGTGACAGATAAATGACAGAGAACCTCCGTTTGGCTCAGTGCCAAAGGGAAACAGTGACAGGACATAAACCTTCCCTAATTTTATCTTCATCAATATAAAACTTAATTGATAAAACATAGCAATTAGACAAAACTACTTTTGCCAACAGAGACACTATATCCACCTTTGCCTGAGCATCAGCTTGACTTCATCTCTCACAGCCAGATGTAACTGAGAGGTGAGAAATTCACCATCTCTGCAGCTTCTCCAGGACCACATCCTTTGATTGTTCTTCTCCTGGCAATTTTTTTCTGGTCTCTGTGAGCTCAAAATCCCAATTTACTAGGCATGCAACTTAGAAATAATAAAACTTGTCATCCTATAAAGTATTGTAAGGCATATTAAAAAGTGTGAGAATTCTTTTGTATTGACAACATTCCCTCTTGTCCTCATTTTATTAGATTTACACTTCATTACAGTGGGAGGAGCCCCCTGTGATCCATGTTTAAACAGCATCTAGCAAAACATCTGGGTCATGACTGGGACAGGCATTTATTGGAAAAAGGATGCTGGTGCCTCTTAGCAGTAGGAGACTGTCAGCCCATCTACTCTGTTCCAAAGCAAAGTCAAGAAAAGGCAAAGTCAACAAAAAGCAACGCAGCTCGCTTGGATAAGCACTGACTGAAACGAGTTAGACAGAATCATCAGGCGGTGACCAAGTGGGAGGTCACCACTTTCCACCTGAGATAAGGCCATTACATATGCCATGTCTCAGCATAACTTACTCATTTTTAGTCGAGATGGTGTTGTGGTTAATCCACCACATCCATCCAAGTGTTCCATTTCAGCAGCTATGAGAGCTCTTTTTTTTTTTTTTTTTTTTCCTCCACTTTGCCTGGAAGCACATTAGAAGGATCACTCAGTCACACTAAGAGGCAATTTCAGAAGCAACCCATTCTCAGTTGAGGTGAGGTAGGACTGAGGAGGCATTGCAAAGCCTCAGCTCTGAGCTGCAGTCTTGGTCAGCTTTAATTTCCTGGCTGCATGGTAGCTGTCTGGCAGGAGCTCTCATCTGCATTGGGCTACTTCACTTCTGCTCAACATTGAGACAGACCATGTCCGAGCATTCTTTCCACATGGATGAGGACTGTGCTAGTGCTTGCATGCTCTGAGGTCACAGCAAGCTGTCTGTGCCTCACCTCATCTGTTTAATCATGCTCTGTCTAATGACATACTGTTGCTAAAGAAATTGTATAGATTATTTTTAACTTCTTGAGGTGGCCAGCAAGTTATCCATCAGTGGTTCCTACTGGAATACTACCTGTTGACTGGTTGATTTAGTGCTGTCTGACTCTTTTGCTGTCTTCTGCCAAAGGTGAATTTAACCATGAATCAATCTTTTAAGTATATTTTTTTTCTCAAATGCTAAAGTTACATATACTGAAAAAAACAATTATTTTATTGCTAACTTAAGAGAAAGTTTGCAGTATAATGTCATTCCTTTCCTCTCCTTTTCAGTACCTTTCCCTAGAAAAAAATTGCACTCAAGTATAAAACAACCACAGGAATATGCACTTTCCCTCACGGTTTTTATCTGAAGTGTCTGCACTGACAGATGAGCTATTAAAGCTGGGTGGTTTCACACGCACACATTTCATGCCTGTCTATGCACATTCTGCAGGAGAGGTTCAGCTACACAACAGTAACTGTTACTACCACTTCACTCCTGCCTTGCTCTGCCACCTGCTGCTGGTGGAGGTCCTCTTCATTTGAATTCTACCTGGACACATCTTGATGGCTTTTCAGAGAGTGCAGTACTTTTGCTGGTGAAATGCCTGCTACCTACAGTTAATTAGTCCTCACCCAGCTGCAAGCATCTTTGTCACATGAGAATTGTTTGCACTGAGAAGTGAAGGACTAAGAGTTGGTTATTGCAACACTATCTGTTTTTTTAAGGCATATGGGTATTTTTCAGAATATCCACATGACACTGAGTTAGAAGGTAAAGCTTGTGCCTGCCTTGTAAATGAGAATTTGGTGTGCATTACTAGATGGTGTTTGCACGAATCAACAGCTCAGGAAGTGTGTCAAGCAAGCACACTGCTGCCCCAGAGATGCATCTGTTTGCTGCTGCCCAGCCTGCCCTCAGATGCAAGTGCACCAGTTCGGAAACCTGCCTGGAACACCACGCACATCTTTTTCTGTACAGCCACTTGCAACCACACCCCCCTCCCAAGAAGTTTCTCTGTGTAAAGTTTTATGACTGCATAATAGTAGCTGACAGTTCATTTCAAATTACCATCCTTGGTCATCTCCACAGTCCAAGAGACAATTGGAGATAGTAACTGTCTCTTCTCGATTAAATCCAACGTACATTTGTGAAGTGGATTTGTTACAAATGAAAAATTAACTGCTTAGAACTTTACAGAACAGCCTGGGTTGGATTTAACCACTGAAGCATGCAAGATTCTGCATACAATGCTTGTGCTTGACTTACAGCTAACAGAGAAGGGATTTAATTATAACTTCTGGAGATAAGACAGAATCTAGCCATTGGAATAGTTTATTAAAAAGGTAAGACCAGAATACAGCTGCAGTATTTCCTCTTGTATTTCTATTTTTTTTTTTCAATTGCTTCAAAGGACCTAAAGCTTGAGCCATTTCAGGAGGAAGTTTTGGAAGAAAAGGCAAAATCTGTAAGTGCTTTGACATTTCATTTTTAAATTCTGGGTACTGAAACAACAACTTGACCCCTTTTGTTAAAAAATAATTTAAAAAATACCCATCCTTACTTTTTCCAGTGGCAAGAATCCATTTTAGCTAGCAGAGCACATTGTGCAAAAGGCAACAGAACAAAATCTAGAACGTGGGCAAATCTTTTATATTGATTTTTGAATTGTTTTCAATGGATTTAGTGAGCCAAAAACTCCAGGAGGAAAAAGTGTCATTAATATAATGTACCAAATTTGGCAGCAGTGTGTACTAGGCATTAGTTTCTCTGCCCCCAATCACCTAATTCTACATTCATGTTTTAAATCACAGTTGCACAGGCTCTCTTCCTCTCTCCCATAACTGCTATAGGAAACCCTATTGGGAAAGATGGGGGAGCATCTGATGCTAAGCAATAATCAATATTACAACTTACAAAACCAAAAGCAGGACCAGAAATAAATTTACTGTTGAGTAAATTTATGTCCTAAGCTTGAGCTCTATTTTTCAAATACAGTAGCATCCCTAAATTCAGGGCTTTGAACGTAACAAAAAGAAGATCAAATACACATGAAAAAAATAACCAAAATACATTATCCATAAAATTCCTCACTGCATTACAGATTATTTTTTTTTATACAATACTGCTAGAAAGGCTGCTTATGACAGAGGGATAATCCAGGAGATAACACTGTCAATAATCAAGGCAGAAACAAGCAAAAAAACCTGTACAAGAGTTGTATTAAGAAGCACATGGTGTTTCTTTAACTATTGTATTAGTAAACTTGACAAGCTCTAATGGATGAATCAATATGTAAACTACATACATTAGCTAAATTATAATAATTCAGGATAAATAGGTTTTCTGTACTGCCAAGTTCTATTGACCCTTTTATAAAGATAATTCATTTTTTGCAGAAAGGTGAAGAGAAAAAAACGCTCTATTAATAACTTAACATGGGCTACCACAGGCATCTTATTCAGGCATGAGTCAGAGCTCTACAAGGTCAAAGACTACAAGAGCACCTGAATCTAATGTAACACTGCCTGCAGATGGTAGGAATATGCTTTCAAACCTCGCACTACTTGCATACGGATTCAACCAAGGAAACATGCTGACTTTATTACCGAACATTTCAAGGATCAAAATTTGCTTCACACTCTTCTGAAAACACTCTCTCATCCTGGCTTAGGACAAATCTTGCCTTCTCTAAGGTGGACTCTCATTTTGGGTGTTTCCATTCTGTGCCTGAGCCTGCCTAG
The DNA here is from genome assembly GCF_000747805.2 of Chaetura pelagica. NCBI lineage: Eukaryota > Metazoa > Chordata > Aves > Apodiformes > Apodidae > Chaetura > Chaetura pelagica. The sequence goes on from NW_009970723.1 coordinate 6,016,635, forward strand.
CCATAAAAGCCACACATGACCATTTCTACTTCTCCACTACTCCAGAGCATTAAAACAGGGATGGCAAACTTCAAAGGAACTGTTGTGGGTTTTCTTTGATAATTGTGTTTATTATTGTTTTATGATATACTTCTCTGAGTTTAAAGTACAAGCAATTCAGCACTAATATTATGGTTTTGTATCAGCACATAATGATTGTTCAACGTAAAATGTCGGTGATAGAAGAAGAAACTGAGGAATTCCGGCTTGCTCTGAAACGCTACGTGGAATCTGCTGCTTCTCAGGGTGGCTGCTTGCAGTAAGTACAACGTTACTGTTCCTGGGCTGAAGGAAAGAAATGTAGTGTATAACCTAAGTAGAGCTGGATTATTTATGAAGAGAGAACTTTTGACAGCCTTTCTGGCTGGAAAACAGGTGTGAAAGACAAAGCTTTTCAAAGACAACTAAAATCAGAAAGAGATGTCAAAGTATATGTGCAGGCTTTCAGTGGTATCACAAAATGACAATACAGGCTATCCCAAAGATACTAACAAACTTTTAAGGATTCTCAGCTCTGCAGATCATCAATTCATTGCTTCTGGAAGCTCCTAGGCTGACATTCTTTATTGGAAAACTCATTTGCCATCCTTCATTTGCACTCACCTGGCAAGTGAGCAAGTTATCAACTTGTTTGCCTGTTTTCTGCTTGGAAGCTTTAAAAATCTCCCCTTTAGGCTGTAATTTTAAAATTTTAATTCATAATAATTAGTAAGAAAAATTAAAAAACAAACTTTTCAATGAAACTGTGTATTTCTTCTTTGCTTCTTTTAGAATAAAACATTAGAACTGTGCTAAGAAAAAAATGTAGTGACTCACAACTGTACAGAATTTCATAATTTAGCATACTTGAGAATGCTGCAGTCCACACTACAGACTATGAAATAAACACTTTTATAATGTGTACAAAATACAGTATCTTCCAAAGGCTTCACAGGCTGCCTGTCACATCCCTAATTTATAAGCCTTGTTACGAGATCATCACACTTATGGTAGTATCAGTAGTGTTCACACAGGCCAGAAGTAAGTTAAGCTGGAGGAAGAAGAGTGACATTTTTGCTGTGGTTCAGTTGTAAAGGCAGAGTGATAAGGAAAATAAAACTCTTGTGGGACAAGAGCTGGAAAAAAACAAAGAAGAGAAGCCTCTCAGCCCCTTTCCAAAAGCGAACATCCAGCAGAACGCTGCAGTGACTGCAAACTTGTCAGGGGAGAGAGTTTATGTGAAAACTGAATGCCACTTAAATGATGGCAGAGTTCTTTCTTTTCTGAAGTTTCCAGGCTTTGGTAAATCTGTAATGCCACCTACCGGTTGTTTCTCACTGCGGATGTTTCTGACTGACGGTTTTTCCAACAGTTCTTTATATTGCTGCTGTTTTACACTGTACTTTCACAAATAGCAGGATAAAGCAAGTAACTCACATCACTTACTGCTTAATACAGTATGATCTATAATCTGAGACCAATTTGCAAGGACGGCAGTAATAAGATCAATAATCTCACTCTTGGACACTCAAGAAATGACACATCTATACTTTTTGTGCTATACATCTCAACATCAATTTAAGTACTCAAATGTGTAAGTAGTCTATATGCTAAAAAATTTTTATGCTCCAGATAACAAATTGGATGATGTGTAGCAGATCAGCAGATATTCTGTGGGTAATTTTTACTCATGATAAATTGTCAGCTGAATAGCATAAAAAAATTAACTAGTACACAATGGTATTATTTCCAAAGTCTATCTGCAGCAGACATCAGCGCATCCCTCTTTCTGCTTCATTAGTATTTGCTTTCAAAGGACACAAACTTCATGTCACATTGATGCATCTCTCATAAAAAGGATGACTTCTCCTAATCTAATTCTTCCATGGAGCAGCACAAGTTACTTTATAAATGCATTTGAGCTGCTGGCTGTGTGCAATACGCTGTATTAGCTGATTTCTCCTGTACCACAGATGTTTGATTAGCTTTCTGTATCACTGATCAGTATTTTATTTCATAAATAACACTGTTGGAGCAGCATGAAAAAATAATTTTATAAATTCCATCATAAGTTTATAAAGGCCATCATAAGTGTAATAAAATGCTAATAAATAGTCATAAGAATACTCAGTTTTAAAACAGCTCAGGCAATTTGTAGTACGTTTCCCAAAAAGCCCTTATCTGATAATTTTTTAATTTGGGTTGTTTTTGTTTTGCCCTTTTTTTTTCTTTTTTTTCTTTTTTTTTTTCTTTTTTCCAAAAAACACTACATTTGGTTCTTACTCATAAAAACTTGGAATAAGATTTGTTGTCCAATAACTTTTTTAGGTTTGACTAAATTCGTTCTATCCTACAATTCTTAGTGTTTCTATACAGAAGCTTCCAAGTGATTCCTGCTTCATGGTTTATGAGTTCTGGGAGAACAGTGATGCTTGGAATAGGTAAGTTTTGGGAGTCTGGAATGGGTTTTTTGTGATATGGAAGGTTTTGAAGGTTAGAGAGCAATAGTGTAGAAGGACTGAATATATATTACAATCAATACTTCAGAACAATACTTTAATTGCTAAAGACTAAAATATACTGAAACATATAAATAAAAGTGTTAGACACAGTTTGAACAGAGCATAAAATGTCTGAAAGTGAGTAGAGGAAGGTACAGCATCAGAGGAATGTTAATTAATCAAAGACAAAATCACAGGTCCAAAGCAGCATTACCACAGTTTAATGATAATAGGAGAAAAGGAGCCAGTGACTGAGAAGGGTTTACACCATCCAGCAACACACTTAAGGATGCAAGCAGTCATGGGGAACTCTCCTAAAGATTCCCAAATCCACATCACAAAAACCCATCTGGCAATTTCCCAGAATGTCTCCTTTGGGTCCAAAAAACAAGTTACAGATCAGAAGTCCTGAGTTCTAACCTGCTGCAGGCAGGTGGCTAAATATTATTTTTGTATTATAATTATTTTTTTCTTTCCTTAACTACTTTTACTATTTAAAAAAAAAACAACCAAACCCTCTGATCATAAGTATGTATATAGCAACTGTTCTGAAGGGAGACAGGGAAGTCTCTTGAAGCTTACTATCTTTTTCTTTTAAACAAAGCCCCATTTCAAAGCAGGTATGTTTACTTCCTGAAAGACTCAAAACCACAGGAAACATACATCAATGCATATCGAACAAGAACTGTGTTACAACCAAGAGATAAGCATCAGAGTAACAGGCAATCATACAGAAGAAAAAGTCTGTTTAATATAATGTACAAGCACTTCACAACTTACCTGGTTTCCCCTCCCACTATCATAATTGCTTAAGTTTTGAAGCACAAAATCTGTCTTACAGCATTACATTTAGCCCCTTTAAAATCTTTGCTCTATTCTTGTTTGTTGTTTGTTTTTGTGTTTGTTTTTTTTCCCAACTATTTAGCCACCTTCAAATGAATTACAGCAAGACATTCCAAAGAAGTAACATGGACTTCTTGGAAGCTCCAGAGCTCATCACAACAATGCTAGTCCCTGGTAAATAAAAGTTGTTCACAATATTTTGCTTGTTTCATGTGAAGAGTTCTGCTGGATTAGTCTGCTCCATATGCAGGATCACTGCATAATATCAGTGTTAGTGAGATTTTCTTTGGTGAGGTATGAAGAAGAATAAGATCCACAACAATTTTATACAGTACAAGTTAACACTAGCGTATGCAAGCATATACTATTTAAGAAAATATCAAGAATAAACAATACTACTTGTGGTAAGAGGCTGATTTAGATTTTCAGACAAAAAAAAAGGTTTGCTGACGAAGACTTCAACTTAATCGTATTTATATTGACTGATGTGAGTATTTGTTGCTAATAATTTAAATTCTCTAACCAATTTGTTGTACTTGCTTCTTGCTATGTTAAAACAAATTACTTTAAAAAAGCAGGGTGTTAATGACTCCAAATTACTACTTCTAATACAAACAAATCAAGATGCAACATCATCCTTCTCTGAGAAATGATATCCAAGAAACAGTACAGGATGAAGCAAAACAAGCACCAATCCCAAATTCACAGAGGGAGGACAGCACAATTTTTATATTGTCCAACACAACTCTATTACAATGAAATCCTTATTTCCTCTATGTTTAAGTATACACAATTTAAAAAAATAAAACCCCACCTAGTAGGGAAAAAAGTCATAGTCCTACACCTGGCATTTCTCCTTAAAAGAAACCAGACAAATTTTCAGACCTCATGAGCCTGCTTTGAACACACAAGTATATGCATGCCTGCAGTATCAAGGGATTGCACCTAATGAACCAAGAATCCCCTCAGATCTTGTATCTTACTGGGGAAATTGCTGGATTTAAGACAAACTTGGCTGAAGGAAACAATGCAGCCTTTTCCCTAACTTATTTGTGTCAAAGAGATAGACTGGGTATTACCCAGGAGTGCTCAGGGGCACTTTACTCACAGCTGAAGTACAATCAAAATAAATTTTAAACATAATTTATAAATGCCTAAATACAGAGGTGTATGTAATGGGATTCAAAATGCTCATTAAAGCATGGACTCTGCCTGCTAAAGACTTCAGTCTGCAGCTCTCTACCTTGGCAGATTGTTGCCATAGAAACAGCATTTCTCAACCTACACTACTTGCTGAGGGGGCAATGGGAAGTAATGCACTCCCACATTTTTTATACCATTTCATGGATTATCGGTAATTTAGAAATGTGTGCAGACATTTGAACAATTCTTTTTTGGAATGTACTTCCCATGTTTGATCTATACAAACAGTATTTGTATTTGAAAGGCAGAAAATGATCATGAATGATGGCTGCATTGCTGCCAGTATACTTTTTGAAAGAATTTGAGACATCATAAAGTAGTATCAGTGTAAAATCAGGAAAAAAACCAGCCTGTCTGCAACTAGCACACAGATAGGCTGTATTTTAAAAACAAACTTACCCTAGCTCAAACTCATCTACAGTTTTTTACACATATTGTTAACGAAGGACTGAAACAATTCTAAATTATAATGTGAATCTGATTCAAAGATTACAACCTATCTCCACTCAGTTAATTAAAATTAATAAGGATACACTTACCTAGCTAAGAATGATTCAGGAAGACATGGAATCTTAAGACTGTTAGATCAAATATCATTCTAAAGCAAATTAATTTACCACCAGTTAATGGGAGCCACAACCTGCTTACAATCAACAAACCTGATTACTATTACCTGTTGTCACGATCCGTGACCTATTATATCTCCTTATTGGAGTGTATTAACTTATCAGGATTTGCTGAGAGATCCACACGTGGTATCGCCTCACACAGAGGATACAGGAACTTATGTCCCGACTTTTTTGAGTGAATAACTCGCTCAGTGCTTACTAAATTTCTAACAACAGCAAGGTTTATTGTGGGGAAAACAAAGCAATTTGGGGCAGGAGGTTCAAAAGGAGTGATTACAACACATTAAACATATATGGGTACACCTTAGTTACACATCTTATCCACGTGAGGGAAGCAGAGGGGAGGGATTTGCCCGAATGGCTGGATTATATTTTCCCCTATAAGCTGGGGTAGCCGGAATTGTCTCACCACGGCAGTGCAGGTAGGATGAGCTGGGTAGCAAAGAGGCTGCGGGCGCTCCAAGCGCAGGTCGCCCACCCCCCACCACAAAGCGGCGGCAGTCGGTGCGCGGCTCCGGGACCGTAGGTGTGCAGA
>NW_009970723.1:6023030-6039310 GCF_000747805.2 Chaetura pelagica
GCAGGGCAGCCCCCAGCAGCGGGGACGGGCGGCAGTGCGCGGCAGGAAAATGGCGGCGGCAGGCTGTGTGTGTAGACGACTGCCTCGAACACACGAGGAGAGAGCGAGAGAGAGAGAGAGGGGCGTGCCGCGCTGCCTCTCTCATGGGGTTCTTCTGCGCCAGTTTTGCATTTCCGGGCTTTTCAGCCAATCAGACGGGACCTAGTCCTGCCCCTGCTTCTGGCCACTCCCCTGCACCTGCAGCAGCTGCTCCCCCCCCATACACACAGAGGGGGTTTCCTGCCGCGTGGAGACACCGTTTTAAGTCAGTTTTGTCGGCTGACTCAAAGGACATTTCATGTTCGTGTAAGGAAATACCTGGTCCTTCACACCTGTACACCTGTTAACCAACCAAGTTGCCTCAGGCAAATCTAGCAGGGTGGAATCACTCAGTTAATCTTCAGTAATGCCTAATCTTTATGTAATATTTGGACTTGAGGACACTAGCAAACCTTTTGGAAAAGAAAACAAAAGCTCAGGGAAAGCCATTGAACATTTATGATGCAATAATCCATGAAATAAACTGTTAAATTGGCACTTTTTTTGCCAAAATTCATTAATTCACAGATGTAGCAGAGACTACTAGGTTTTATAACACAAATTCAGGTAGGAATCCTCAATATCTTCTAAATGTTCTTCTTTGATCAATTTTTTTTTTTTTCCACAAAAATGGCATAAACAGAAGGATATATGGACAAATTCACAGGAAGATGTGTTATTTAATTTAATCTTTAAACTGTGTAGTGCAAAAACTACTGAGCCTAGAATTACCTGTCTCTAAGGGGTCTTGGTGTATCAGATACAGTCACAATTCCTTTCTTTCCTTTTGTCTCTCTCCATAAATCTTGTGGTTCCACTCTGTGTAAGGTTCAATTTCAAAGGGCAAACGGGCAGGGACTGTGGAGAAGTACAAATGTGTTTCTCTCCAGACCTGTCTATATAATCTGGTGGTTACAAATCTTCTTTTATGGGAATGACATTTTACAAGTTCATCAATTCTCTTACTTTTGGGGCAAAATGCTCTTAATCCCCAGAGAAGAGCACCAAGTTTGAATAATGTCACCAAGAAAGAAAATCATTAAAGGCTGCACAACCACCCAGGGGACACAGTGCTCAGCTAAAATACTGACACACAGCAGAACAAGAGCGAGGATTTATGTGCTTTGGTCTCTGGGATCCAGAAGCTTTATTCTATGCAGCCACACCTATCACACGTTAATGCTTCTTTGGATCTTATATATTTCTTGCACTAAAGCCACCCCCCACCAGTTATACTAAGCTTTCCTATTATTTTAAGTGTTCTTTCTCTGACTGAGGAGCTTTTGTCCTTGAGAGTATGCAGCTTTCACATAAAGTAGTATTAGCTGCATATACAAATGCATAGTTCTTCATACACATTATAGCTATTTTATTTAGGATTTTTACAACAGGTAGAACTGTTTATGTCAACAACTAAATTCTCCTCTCTTTCAGCTTCGTGGTGGGTCCTCAATAACAACTAGAAGCTGTGGTTCCAAGTAATGTTAATGTTGCATTGTTTTGCATTACAACAGCATGCATATAGGAGTGCATGGGTGTGCTGGGTTCTAAGTTTATGATGTGATAGTCTTTGTTATTATAGATGTGATCTTTTCCATGTGACAATATGGAAAACTGCACATTACTACCTTCTTGTGACTAGTTCAGTGAGATGATGCATTCTAAAAGCTGAAATAAGACAACTATGCTAAGCTGTTTACTGTGTATGAGTACATTCAGTAAAAACTGTCACAGAAAAGTGCATTGGTATGACTTAATATTTGTGAAAAGTTCTAGTCTTACGTAAATAAACAGTTGTTACTTAATGCTGCCGTTTTCTCCTTTTACAGTAGAATCAGGTATGAACCTTAGTACAGATTTTCATAAATGTCTTGCACTTCAGAGAAGCTGCAAGTCATTAATTAGGATAATAAACACAGGGACAACTTTTTGTGTCAGTACAGAACTTCATTCATACAATAAATTCTCTGCTCACGACAAGACAGGGCAGTACCATTTTCTCTTTACAGCCTCTAGCCCTGACCCTCAAGAGTAAACACGTCTGCCTGTCTGCTAAGCTGCTTTGGATCCACAGACTTAACATTTCACAACCAATCTGCTTTGAACTCTATGTCCTGAACACTTGAAAGATATTTCATTAGCTCACTGGGAAGTCATTAGAGAAACCGCTATTGGAGCATAAATAGCCATAAACCTGGAAGGAGAAATACTTTCCTCCCTAAGAACTCTTGCTGTTGTCCCTGGCACCTGAGCAGTAGGTGTGTCCTCCAGATCCACGAATGAAAGGCAAGTGACTATTGTAACATCACACTACGACCACAGGTTGACAAGCTCTACATGCTAATTGAACACTCTCTCCACTCATCTTGCAGTCCAAGGCGACAAACAGTACCCAAAAGGTAACATGCAAGTTGTACTCAATAAAATAATATTCTTCACTGTAGGATTTCTCTATTTTTTATTAAATTTAATGAGCACATTACCATACGTAATTAAAAGTGGAGAATTTAGATTACAAACAAGTCAATCTTAATTGCAGGTAGGTTCATATTCCACAAACCAGTATTAAGCTCAAGGTTAAGAAAGGTGCCACATTTAGGTACCTGCACGTGACCATGGCATCTTAGCTCCTATTATATCAGTAGAGTTCTGAGGCAAGATCAGTTGCCAAAACAAATGCCTCTAGTACATGTTAGATGCCTTAGAGTATCCTCACTGGTCTCCGGCTCCCAGCTGATGGACACAAGTTAGATGGTGTGTCACTTATGCCAGCCCCATGCAGCTGCTTCAGATATCCTGCATGCCTCAGGTAACATCAGATGCTTACATTTAGGCATCTGAATAAAAGCCTTTGTCGATAAAGATGCTCAGATTCTCTAAGCAAATATGGATGTCAGAAAGTGATGCCCACACCTCTAAATTTAGGTGCCCATGTTAGGAACAAATTTCAGCTTTAAATATTCTTACAGTAACTCAGCAAAAGTGAATGTTTTTAATACTGAAGTTTTCCCGTATTGACACAATCCAACTACCAAATCTGTTAATTCTTAAAAAGCCACCCAGGTAGCCATATCAGACACACAAATGACAATCCAGTGAAAGTTTAAGGTTTAAAGTTTAAAAGTTTGTCTTTAGCAAAGTAAAACTACTCATATTTCTGAAGATCTGACTGGCTTTTTTCCTATGCCAAGATGTTGATCTAGTGTGTGCCATGTTTTATTTTGTCACTACTGATCAACCAACAAAGAAAATACAGGGACATGTGACACTGATGAAGGGTAAACCCTTAGAGTGAAAACTGACACACCATACTGAGGTTTATGATGTTTTTCCTTTTCACCAGATGAATGATATTAAAATTATTATTAAAATAATCTGCTTTAGAACTTCATGCCAATAGGTGCTGAAGGAGGAAAAAACATTCTAGTAGGTCATACATGCTTCAGTTATTCTCCTTTGTATATTTACTAGTAAACAAACACTTTGATGAATCATACACAAGAACAAGTTTGAGAAGTTTCACTTAGGAGTTCTGCGAGCTACACACAGAAATTCCCTTGAACATAAACTGCTGAAAGAGATCCATAGTACTTATTCTAAAAAGCTCCCAGTGATTAAAAAACATGCAAACAAAAAATACGTAAGTTCCTTGCAACATTACTTGTAAACAATATAAAAATAGAATACACTTAGAAGCTTATTTTAACTGACTAACTGGTGCTAAACATAAAACTAATTCAAACAAGTTTATTTCCATAGTTCAGGGAAAGAATCTAGTGTATAGCAAATGAAACTTACAAGTTTTCTGCTCTATTGCAATTACCATTTGACACATTCTCATTTAGCTTTCATTTGTGATAGATGTTAAAAAACTGCCTTCTGTGCCGAGATGATGTTATTGTAGGTCTGAATACAGGTTTTTTAAGAAAATTATATTAATACCAAATATCTATTACTGCTGCTTGTCAACTGAAGGATGTGTTCAGGAAATACTCAGGCTACTGCTTTCTACTTCACTATTAAATATTATTCTGATTTAAGAAAAAAAGTTATAGAATTATTATGTATTGGTATACCCATTTACCCATGAGACATGATGAAAATATGTCTTTTTCCTCAATTTTGCCCATTACTTCCATGTTTCAAACTCAAAAATACCAGGCGATTATTTACAAAGAACTTTGTAATGCAATACATGGACAGTTATCTTGTTCTGAGCCATTATAACAGAAGGTTTTGAATTTTAGTGCAACTGTTAGTAAAAAGTTTGTACCTTGAAGAGAGGTATATTAAGGAAACTCTTGTGTGGAGATGGAGATTTCAAATGAAGAAAGCAATGAAATGAAGTTTGGAGGTGTGGGGGGGTGGAGAAAACAACCTAGATCAGTACATACCCTAAGACAGCTGAGATCTGACACAGATTTGACTAAGACAGTATTTGTTGTTCCATTATTACTGCTAAGGAGAGGAGGTGGGAGCAAGCAAAAAGCCCCAGTCAAGTATTGGTTTAGAATTTATGGTCAGACAAACTACACAGACAAACCATATGGCTACATAACACAGACAATTCAAGGACAAAATTCTGTCACAGCAAAATGTAATATTTTTTATTTTCACTGTAATCATATTACCATCTCAGGCATTACAAATTCAAGGTTTGACTTTTAAAGCATTCATAGGGTCCTACTTTAATTTGTAGCTTCAAAAATCTTTAAGATCTACATCATATGTAGCTCTTTCATTGATGGATTTCTTATCTTGCAAACAACCTGTCACTTCTTGCATATGTCAATAAAAGGGTTGCTCTTTTCCTGCAAGACAAACAAACCCTCCAATTACTTCAGTTATAAAAAGCATGTCTTCACAGGTCTACTTACATGTACACTTACATTTAAGTACATCCATGTACATTTAAGAATTTGTCTTTTAAATTAATGCAAACAATTATACTTTCATATATATATACTTTCATTAATCATAGACATTTAACCTCAAATTTTTCTGGCAGACTTTGTCAACCTAGTAACGTGACTTCAGTTCAAATGCTGAGCTATGTATAGGTAGGACTGAGTCTCAGATCTCCAAGACCACCCATGTCTTCTGGGATGAAAGCAACTCAGAGCCCACTAACTGTAACAACAGCATCTCCCTTGTACATGTCACTCCAGGAAGCTTTCTCCATCTGAAAATATGGCTTCCACTCATAGACAGGCATACACTTTAGCAGTACCTTCAAAATATAAAGGAAGTCTTAAGATGGGCCAGAATCAACTGAATACTCAATTCACCAGCAAACTTCTGACCATCATGCTTGACTGATCTGATAGCCTTCTACGAGGTTGTGACTGAATGGGTAGATGCAGGGATGTAATCTACCTTGACCTTAACAAGGCTTTTGACACTGTCTCCCATAACATCCTCATGAGCAAGCTCAGGAAGTGTGGGTAGGAGAGTGGACAGTGAGAGGGATTAAGAACTGGCTAAACAACAGAGCCCAGAGGGTGGTGATCAATGGTGCAGAGTCCAGCTGGAGACCTGTAACTGGTGGAGTTCCCCAGAGATCAGTGCTGAGTCCAGTCCTGTTCAACATCTTCATCAATGACCTGGATGAGGGCACAAGAGTGTATCCTCAGCAAGTTTGCTGATTATATGAAACTGGGAGGACTGGCTGATTCACCGGGAGGCTGTGCAGGCCATTCAAAAAGATTTGGACAGACTGGAGAGCTGGGCAAAGAGGAACCTAATAGGTTCAACATGAGTAAGTGTAGAGTCCTGCACCTGGGGAGGAACAATATGCACCAGTACAGAGTAGGAGCCGACCTGCTAGAAAGCAGCTCCTTACACTCCTGGTGGACAAGTTATCCATGGAACAGCAATTGTGCCCTTGTGGGCAAGAAGGCCAATGGTAACCTGGGGTGCATTAAGAACAGGGTGGCCAGCAGGTCGAGGGAGGTTCTCCTCCCCCTCTACTCTGCCCTAGTGAGAACACATCTGGAGTATTCTATCCAGTTCTGGGCTCCCCAGTTCAAAAGGGACAGGGATTTACTTGAGAGGGTCCAACAGCAGGCTACAAGGATGATTAAGAAATTGGAACACCTGTTTTATGAGGGAAGGCTGAGAGACCTGGGGCAGTTTAGTCTACAGAAGACTGAGAGGGGATCTTACTAATGAATATAAACCTCTGAAGGGTGGGTGTCAAGGAGGCGCCAATATTTTTCAGTCATGCCCTGTGATAGGATGAGAGGCAATGGTACAAACTAAAACACAAGAAGTTCCACCTTAACATGAGGAAAAATTTCTTTATTATAAAGGTTATGGAGCACTGGAACAGGCTGCCCAGAGAGGTTGTGGAGTCTCCTTCTCTGGAGCCTTTCAAGACCCATCTAGATGTGTTTCTGTGTGACCTGCCCTGGTGGTCCCGCCCTGGCAGGGGGGTTGGACTGAATGATCTCCAGAGGTCCCTTCAAACCTCTAACATTCTGTGATTCTGTGACAACCACCTACTCCTCAATACAAACTCACTGACATATTGCAAGACTGTCTTTTCCTCATTGGAAGTTTATTTGGAGGCCTTCTTCTACCTGTTTTTAGCATCATCATTTCATTTACACAGGCATTTCATCAAACTCTCTTATACACCTATAAGCAGACTCCCAAATAACTGAAAAATCAATGTCTACAATAAAATCACACACTAAAATACCAGTGTACAGTTTTATCCTATACTAACAATAAAAAAAAATTTCTACTCAATTCAGAAAAAAACAAGAGCTGTCGCTGACCAGTTTTCTTATTTATAATTTGAAACTAACTTCTGAAGTATGACTGGCATTCTAGTATCACCTTTATATGCTAATGAGATCAGTACATTTGCAAATCCCTTTTCAACACTGTCTTCAAGATCACACAACAAATTTACCAGCTTTTACTTTCTTCTAATGAGAACAGGATTTTTTTTTTTCCTTCCCCTTCCTACTCAACAATCTACGCATTGTGCTTAGGACAATAATGACAGCTCAGTGATACATGTTATGTTATTGTAATACAACATCGTGCCTAGTAGGGGTTTGTAATTTTGCCCTCCCCGTTTGTGGCTGAATAGGATGAGAAAATTCACTGCTTTTTTTTATTGGTGTGATGAGCTAGTATATACAGGTGGGAGCTTACATACACATAACTAACACAAAGCAGAGGAAAGGCATTAAGAGCAAGCCTCACAAACTGAGACACTCTTCTTTCTAAAAAGACAGATACAACTTGTAACACTTAGGACATCATCATACAGACATAGATTCTCCAGCCTCAAAACAATCTCCTTGAAACACATGCAAGCCACCTTGACTTGCACCAGTTTTTACTATCTTTCTTTTCTGCCACCCAAATTATTTGCAATTTAGCCATGTCATGAACAATTTTAGAGCTCATTTGTCCACTGACTCCATTTCTGTGAGGGTCCTCCTTTGCCTAGGAACATAACCGTATGAAAGTGTATATATTACAAAACTGCCTCTCTTAAAACTCAAGAGACAGAAAGGGGAGGGGGAGGGGGGAAGGCTAGGAAAGTAAACAGTTTTAACTTCTCTATCTGCAGGCAGGTTTTCAAAGAAGTAAAGCTTTCATCCTGAGGACAAATATAACAGAAAGACGCAAAAAGTAAGATCAGAGAAGGCCAATTACTGTCATATATTAGTTCAACTTTGTTTTTCCAAAGAATATAAATTTATAAAAGTTTAAAACTGCCTCAAGTTGTGGTCAACACAGTAGTCATCTGGATGTATTTCTCCAGGATAGAAATAATATTTCTACAAAAATCACACCCCAATAGCCTCAAATATACTTACTGGCTTTTCAAGGACAACTGGATGATCAGGAAGAGATTCTGGCTTCTTCTGAGAGAGAGAAACACTTGAAAGTTTCAGAAGGAAATCTCTGCTGTATTTGATCCTTTCTGTAAAAATACAAAATTACTAAGTTCAACATTGTTGTTAAGGCATTAAGGTTGGGAATTCAGAGACTGGATTGGGTTTTTTATAGAAGGGGGGAAATGCTGCATGTGGAACATGAAAATCAGTATTAAAACCAGCAGTAATTAAAAGTCTGACCTTACATCGGGACAATAGGTAGTAGATTATCAAGCATTTAATCACACTGACTTAGTAAATATTGAGGACTATTCCAAGCTAATAACGTTTTGCTGTTTTAATACAAAGGAACGCAAAAAAGGTGAATCCAAGCTTACAGTAGACACTCTCTCTCTATCTTGCTTTAATTAACAAAAACACTACAAACTCATCTTGAAACCGTAGAAGAAAATCTGTATATAACTCACAGCAAAGTGGCATGTTTCTATGGGACAGACAACAAAACCCGAGTGTCTCCCTTCTTAGAGTTATTAAGTTGATATCTTTCAACAGGTAAAAGTAATTAGGAGATCTGATACATGTAAACTGGCAAACAGATTAATACCAGCGACATAGTTTTGAGGGTTTTCCACTGAATGAATACAAGTCGGGCTTTGCTCAGAATGTGCGTGTCATAATTCAAATTTGTACCACTATCTCTACTCTAGCATAGATATAGTGTGTCTACCCATGTCCATATTTTAAGCTGATATTCTTAAACAAGTGCGGAAATAAGGAAATAAGGAATTAGGCAAGGTCTGAGATAAACTCTACCTCTGGTCCATGGAGACAAACAAGTTTGTTACTTTAGGCATTATGAGCCTTCTGTAGACTGTTACACAGTCACTGGATTGACGACAGTTTTTTGCTTCTCAGGCTGGAGGATTTTGACAAGAGAAGCCACAAAGTCAAATATGAACAGGTATTTTCCTGCCTTTCACCAGAAGCGACAGCAGTAACTGCCTGTAGACTGTTACACAGTCACTGGATTGACGACAGTTTTTTGCTTCTCAGGCTGGAGGATTTTGACAAGAGAAGCCACAAAGTCAAATATGAACAGGTATTTTCCTGCCTTTGACCAGAAGCGACAGCAGTAACTGCTGAACCTATGTGAGGGCATGAGGATAACTTTTAAAAAGCATGCTTTAAAGAACACGAGCATACTTGAAAATTTACAGCTTTTTCTTTCCTTGTTGAAAAACATATGAAGATTGACTACTGCCATAAGTAGCACTACTGTATTATCTGCAGATGGGAGAGGTATTAATTTGATGGCTGTGGTCAATGACTCAATGTCCAAATGGGAGATCAGTGACAACTGGTGTCCCTCCAGGGTCTGCACTGGGACCAGTACTGTTTATTACCTTCATCAGTGACACAGACACTGGGATCAAGTGCACCCTCAGAAAGTTTGCTGATGACACCAAGCTGTGTGTTACAGTTGACACACCTGAGATATGGTATGCCATCCAGAGGACCTGGACAAACTTAAGCAGTAGGCCTGTGTGAACCCACCTCATGAAGTTCAAGAAGTTCAAGGGCAAGGTCCTGCACCTGTGCTGAGGAAACCAATACAGTTTGGGGTATGAAGGGATTGAGAGCAGCCCTGCAGAGAAGGACTTGGGGGTACTGGTGGATAAAAAGCTGGACATGAGCCTGCAATGTGCACTTGCAGCCCAGAAAGCCAACCATATCCTAGGTTGCATCAAAAGAATCATGGCTGCAGATTGAGGGAGATGATTCTGCCCCTCTGCTCCACTCTGGTCAGGGACCACATATGAAGTACTGTGTCCATCTCTGGACTCCTCAGCACAGGAAATACATGGACTGGTTGGACTGGGTCCAGAGGAGGGCCATAAATACAATCAGGGCTGCAGCACCTCCCCTATGAAGACAGGCTGAGAGAGTTGTTCAATTTACAGAAGACTCCAGGGAGACCTTATTGCAGCCTTTCACTATTAAACAGCAGCTTACAAAAGAGACAGGGCCTGTTACAATAGGACAAAGGGTAATGGTTTTAAACTGAAAGAGAGTAGATTCAGACTAGGTATAAGGAAGCAATTTTTTCACTGTGGGGGTAGTGAAACACTGGCACATGTTGCCCAGAGGGGTGGTTGGACAGGGCTCTGAGCAACCTGATCTGGTTGAAGATGAGTCTGCCCATGACAGACAGGCTGGACTAGATGACCTTTAAAGGTCCCTTTCAACCCAAACCATTCTGTGATTCTAAGAAAAAGCAGGGAAGTGATTGAGATAGCAGTAAAAAGCACTAAAGAACTGTAAAGACAGGTAATTGAAGGCATACTACCACTGAACTGATTTAAAATGGTTATTATTATGTAGGATTTTAGGTACAGTTGGAGATAGAAATGGAGTTCCAGTGGGAATTTTGCTCTGAAGGGAATGATTAGAACCACCAGCAAACAAACAAAGCCCCTGGAAAACAAGTGTTGGAAAAAGTTTTACATTATTGACAAATTTGGAGTAGATTCAGGAGGTTCAGGAAGCATCACAGAGCAATTAACCACTAAAATATCCAAAATTATGGCTTATACAAGAGATGAGGATCAGATGAGAAGCCATTTAAGATCTTGTAGACACCACAGTCTCTACCCAAAAGCAGAAACAATGAGAAAGGCTCAGAAAGCCACCATCAAATAGATGGAACTTGACAAGCCTGACACCAAACTGGATCTAAAGAACATAATTCTATTTACCAAGATGAAGAAAAAAAGAAACCAATCTGAGCCTAAAAGGGGACACATGGAAGACTTCCTTTCAAATCAGTAACACATGACAGTGTAAAATCACTGCATAAGAACCTGATGGTATCCTCAGACTGCAGAAAGATCTGAAAGTCTCAATAAAACCTAGGAGAACTCTTTCAATTCTTGAGAAAAGGGCAACAGAATGAACGAAGTCTCAAGGTATTATTTAAAGCTCGGAGATTACAGATAGAGATTTGAGATGCCTGATTAACAGGAAAAGATAGTCTCAGTGATCTGATGACCTAGACTTGGGTCACTGTTGCAGTTCCTGTGACATGCTAAAAATGAAGAATCAGGTAGGAAGAAATGCAGAGGAAGACTGTGAGGATATGTTTAGAATCTGAGATTATCCCTTAATTAAAAAAAAAAAAAAGAAAAAAAAAAGTCTTGTTTGTTTAAACTACCAAACAATGAAAAAAACCTATTATGATTCATGAGTCCAGAGAGTCAGCCAATACATAAATAAAAGCACAAAGAGCTAACCTTAAGGACAGTGTTTACACAAGAACAAACTGTCCAGAACAAATAGTAACACAATTAAGTGATCTCTAACCATCAGAAAATCAGTATTTCAGAAGCACTGCAGTTAAGAATAGGAAAAGAAAGTAAAAATACTATATTCTTAAATTGGTTGCAATCAGTAGTCTCAGTAGCCGTGACTGACCCCTGCAACACGCTAAAGGGTGCAACTCAAACCTGTACTTCTACACACAGAAGTAATTTACACAAAACCAGCATTTTGCATGAAGAAATTTTTTTATGCTCAGGTGCTCACAGTTTGTTCTTTCTTGGTTTTGTTGTTTGTTTTTTTCCTTGGGTTATTTTGTTGTTGGCTTTGTTTTTGTGGATTTTTCAAAAGACAGGTACACCCTTATATGCAAGTAAGGTTTCATACTGCTCTCAAATTGTGGTACAGAAGGAAGGCAAATTCTCAAAGCACTGGCTAATTAAAAAACCAATAACATACAATTCTGACACAAATCTCCATGCAGTATCTTACCTTTTTTTGCTTTCGATTCATGCTGGTTTGGTTGACAGGGCATCATAGTTTGAGTTAAAATCTTTGCTTCAGTCTTTTCAGATAACTAAAATAGGAAGGAAAGAGTTAATGATTTTTTAATATATTTTACAAAATTAAGTTATGAAGCTTGTTTTCTTTAAACATATTAAAATATGGATCTGCATTTCTTAGTTAAAAAAAACAAAAACATTTGTAGCACCATTTCAGTAATCAACTTTGCTTTTACCAGTCTCCAAGATTTTGGACAATTAATACTTTCTATGCATGAAGGAAACTGGATTCTGTTCTTTTTTCTACTCCATGCAACTGAATCACTGTCTTTTTTACAGTTTAAGAACAGAAACAGTCTTGCACAAATTACACAGTAGTCAGAACTGTAGCTATTTATAACACCTGATGCACCTCTAACTTGAAAGATGAAGGTCCAGCAAGAGAACTGCAGAAAACTAAACTGGAACACACGTAACATAAAATGCCTGACAAGTTTAAATTGAACGTGTAGAATATTTGTGACTCTTCGTTACATACAAGAATAGTTCAACAACCTTTAAAACAGTATAGATAGACACTTTTGAGACAGCAATCTGACAGAATTTTGCAGTGCTATTGCTAGTTTTTAAGAAAACCAGCCAGAAGCTGCTACACTGGGAAATAATAAAAGTGGAAAGGACTTTCTTTAAGGCCAACAAGAGCAACTTGGATTCTCTCACTTAGCACAAGGTTTCATAAGCATTCAAGAACACAACATCTACAGTGTAACACTGAGTTCCTTCCCATTGCTAAAACCTTGAAGTAAGTGTTTCAGGAAGTATGAAAGCAGTTTATCTTCAGCAGTTTGGCTTGGCTTCCAAAACACTCCACAGGTTTGTCTAAGGAATTGTAATCTCATTCTGAGAGAGAATTTGTATTTATTTTTTTGGAGGGAGGAGCAGACATGGGACAGGAGGAATTGAAAAATCTGGGGAAGCACTTGTCAAAAGCAGAAGAGGTCCTATTTTCTGGACAGAGACAGCAGTTAATGCTTTGTCCTGTAAATTTACCACCAACTTTCAAGATGCACTAAGACTAAAAATTTTAAAATGGTAAAATATTTCTAGCATATTATCCACACTGCCCACACTTAGATTTTCTGCAGTTGAAACTTAATCCTAGCAAAGTTTGGGTTGGAAGAGCCTTCAAAGATCATCTAGTTACAACTCCCCTGCCATAGGACAGGAAACCTCCCACTAGATCAGGTTGCTCAAAGATCCATCAAACCTGGCTTTGAACACTTCCAGGGAGGGGGTGTCCACAACTCTGGGCAACCTGTTCCAGTGCCTCACCACTCCCATAGTGAGAAATTTCTTCCTAATATTTAATCGAAATCTAACCTCTTTCAGCTTAAAACATCCTATCACTGCAAGTCCTTGTAAAAAGCTCTTCCCCAACTTTCCTCTAGGGCCCCTTCAGGTACTGGAAGGCCACTATAAAGTCTTCCTGGAGTGTTTCCTTCTCCAACTTGAACCACCCCAGCTCTTTCAGCCTGTCCTCCTAATAGAGGCACTCCAGCCTTATGGTTGTTTTTGCAGCCCTCCTGTGGACTTCATACAACAGGTCCATGCACTTCCTGTGCTCAGGACTCCAGACTGGACACAGTGCTTCGGGTGGGGTTTCATGAGAGCAGAGCAGAGGGGAGAATCATCTCCCTTGACCTGCTGGCCATATTTCCTTTGACGCAGCCCAGGGCACTGCTGGCTTTCTGAGCTGCAAGAGCATGCTGCTGGCTTATGTTGAGCTTTTCATCAACCAACACCCCCAAGTCCTTTTCCTCAGGGCTGTTCTCAATCCATTCTCTGCCCAACCTGTATTTGTGGTTGGGATTGCCCCAAAACTACGTGCAGGACCTTGCACTTGCCCTTACTGAACTTCATGAGTGCTTTGCATAAGCCCACCTCTCAAGCTTGTCAAAGTGTCTCTGGGTGGCCTCCCTTCCCTCCAGCATGTCAGCCACAACACACAGGTTGGTGTCATCAGCAAACCTGCTAAGGGTGTACTTGATCCCGCTGTCCATGTCACTGACAAAGATGTTAAACAGCACTGGTCCCAATATCAACCCCTGAGGAATGCTACTCGTCACTGATACCGACTTGGACATTTAGCTGTTGACTACAGCTCTTTGACTATGACTATCCAGCCAATTCCTTATCCACTGAGTGGTCTACTTGTCAAGCTCATGCCTCTCCAATTGCTGTGCGCTCTCCTCGCTGATCTAAGTTACCTTCTTCTGGTTTGACTAAAATTTCTGGGAAAAAAAACCTTGAAAAATGTAAGGATTTATGAGAATGAAGATAACATAATGTCAATTCCAACTGCTCTGTGTGGTCAACTAGTCTTTGCCAGTCTTGGCTATTCAAAGGCTCTTTTCAAGTACAAACAAGGATTTAACACATGCTCAAATCCGTAAGAAAAAGATAAGCATGGTAATGCAGAATTCACAGCAATGTGCCAGAAAATGTCAACGCAATATTTTTACGTAACTTCCTGCCCCATCTCCCATCACATCATCCTGCCAACTGCTTTATAGTATCACAAATTCTATTCTATTCTATAATGTTGTCTATCTATATTTTGGTAAGGCCTTTGACAGCATCTCCCACAGCATCTTCCTATAGAAGCTGGTGGCTCATGGCATAGACAGGTATACTCTGCTGGGTAAAAACTGGCTGGCTGGCCAAGCCCAGAGAGTTGTAGTGAATGGGGTTGGATCCAGCTGACAGCCGGTCACCAGTGGTGTCCCCCAGGGCTTAGTTTTGTGCCCAATCTTGTTCAGTATCTTTATTAATGACCTAGATGAGGGGACTGAGTGCTTCCTAAGTAAGTTTGCAGATGACACTAAGCTGGGAAGAAGTGTTGATTTGCTTGATGGTAGGAAGGCTCTGCAGAGAGACCTGGACAGACTGGATCGATGGGCTGAGGCTAATTTTATGAGGTTTCTGCCAGGTCCTGCACTTTGGTCACAACAAATCCATGCAAAGCTACAGGCTTGGGGATGAGTGGTTGAAAGCTCCATGGTGGAGACGGACCTGAGGGTGCTGGTTGACAGATGACTTAACACAAGCCAGCAGTGTGCCCAGATGGCCAAGAAGGCCAATGGCATCCTGGCCTGCATCAGGAATAATGTGGCCAGCCAGAGGAGAGGTGATCATGCCCCCGTACTTGGCATTGGTGAGGCCACACCTCAAATACTGTGTGCAGTTCTGGGCCCCTCACCACAAGAAGGATGTAGAGTTGCTGGAGTATGTCCAGAGGAGAACTACGAAGCTCGTGAAAGATCTGGAGAATAAGCCCTATGAGAAAGGGCTGGGGGAACTGGGATTGTTTAGTTTGAAGACAAGGAGGCTGAGGGGAGACCTCATTGGTCTCTACAGCTACCTGAAAGGAGGTTGTAGGGAGGTGGGAGTTGGCCTCTTCTTTCAAGTGAGTAATGACAGGACAACAGGAACTAGCCTGAAGCTGTGCCAGGAAAGGTTTAGACTGGGTATTAGAAAGAATTTCTTTACTGAAAGAGTGACTGGACAGTGGAACAGGCTGCTCAGGGAGGTGGCAGAGTCACCATCCCTGGAAGTATCTAAAAGAAATAGAGATCTAGTGCTTAGCAACATGATTTAAGCACTTAACTGGTAAATTAAGTTATGGTAGGGGGATTTAGGTCATGGCTGGACTTTTCGAGGTCCCTTCTGACCAGGATGATTCTATTCTATGATTCTATTATGCTTGGTTGTCAGTCCAAAACTGAACATTTGAGTATAACCACTCACAACAATACTTTTTTACATGTTCCTATCTGAAATCCACCAAAAATAATGGAATCCATCTATAAAGAATATCCCTAAAGCAGGGAATGTATTTCTCAAGCTCAAAATAATTTCTAAATGGTAGTTAAGTAGTAAATTTAAACTGATACTGGTTGATGGATCTCAAATAGATCTGAGGGTGCTGGGTTGGTGTGGTGCAGTTTTGGCCACAAGTGTGGCTCCTGTGAGAAGCTGGTGAGAGATCCCCCTGATCCAATAATTTGGCCCACCTCTGGCTAAGGCAGAGCCCATCAGCAACAATGGATTGCACCTCTGCAATTAACATACTCAGGAAGTGGAAAGAACTATGATAAGACCTCAGGGCAGAGGAGAGGGGCAGGTGAAAACAACACTGAAGCAGAGATACCAAGCTCTATGAGAAAGGAGGGGGAGGACTATGGACTACTCTGGAACTGTTTATATAGTTAGTGAAGTTTATTGCCTCACATGGAGTTATGCACATGCTAACAAAACTAAAATATATGTATTTCTAATGTTATCCTTCACACATAATAAGTAAAGATTGCATACATGTACCTTAAGTCTAAAATAGCCATCTTCAATTTAATGAAAACTGAAGAAATGCCACACAAGACTTTTATAAGACTTTTAAATAAGTAACTCATAAGATGCATCTTTCACCTACTAGTGCATGCAAATAACAGCAAAAGGCATTCCT
>NW_009970723.1:6039577-6042622 GCF_000747805.2 Chaetura pelagica
CATTCCTGAAACTCATACTTCTTTTTGACATTTCTAATATTGTTGGTTTATAACACACAGATTAAAGAACACTCCTAGCTGAAAAGAGAGTTTACTTTTTGCTTGGTAACATAAGGGATCAGCTGACCTCCAATTTACAGCACTGTAGAACACACACCATCAGCTTTGTCATCTACTATTTCTTCATACTTACCCAGTCAACCTTACTCTCCAAACATACTTCAGTGCTCCTAGGTAATTCAGTCTGAAAGGGTACCACAGTGGCTGATGCTGATGAAGATAAAACATTCAGAAAAAAATATTTTAAATGGACTCCACATTGTTTATTTTGTGATACATGCCACAGGAAGAGTACTGAAATCCAACTGCAAAGAGCTTATATGGGCACTTACTCACAATTTAATAGCTCTAAATCACCATAGTACAGTAAAAATTTATGTTACTTTGCTTCAGTCCACATCATCACTGGTGTCACTATTTCCATGGCCATAAAAAGTTTCTAACTTAACAAAAGTAATATCTTTAATACTGCAACATCTGGAAGGCACATAGAAACTTAAAAACAAAATATACAAACCTGACATAAATACTACGTTTTTTTTCCTTAGACTTTTTGTTTTAAACTTGTATGAAGGCTAGATAAGTACAGTATGGTGCAGCATATTGTACTTGCAATACAACCTAAAAAATCATATATTTTAAAAATCGTGTTTGTATTTTCAACAGTAGGAGTCCATTAACCCAAAAAATCCAGATTTAATACAGAAGCCTGATTCAGCTTTCTGAAGCCAGGATTTCAGATGCCAAGCTGGAACACCACCACCAAAAAGAATTCTATATAAACCTAATGCAGTTTAAATTCAGATTTTTATCATAGAGATAATGAAGTATGATCAACACATAGAAAGATATCTATACATCACTGTAGTTTGAACAAATGCATTAAAAAAACATATCCAAGTCACCTTAAATGTCTTTATTTCCTTAAAAGCAACTAAAGCTTTGTCAAAGCAAACTGTACATTAATCGTGCTACTCACCTTGTTTAGAAGACAGATGATGCACAGGTCGTGCTGGCTGAAGGGATTTACCAATAAACTTTTTAGTTTCCTTTAACATTTTGAAGCATCACACTTTAAGAAAAGCAGCAGAAATCAATAGAGAGCATTCAGTTTCACACACAGATGTTAAATGAGGAGAGTAGTCTGCCTATGACTCGTTAGTTGCATCTGACAATAAGATACACTATTTTTTTAGCAGCTGGGCAGGAGAAAGAATAATGGCCTAACAGACTTTTTAGCAGATGAAATAATATACCAGATAAAATTTGCATACAGACAGAATCAGACATCTCTCTCATTTCTCCTTCCAATTGAGCTACTGTTTAGCTGCTACAGATACACCAAAAATACGGTGCTAAGCTGAAACTTGTTAAGATGTAAGCAAACTGTCAGTCATAATATCATAATTCATAACATCAGCATCTAAATTCTTCTTTTTCCCATCCTCATCTCCCTTGCCAACTGGAAGATTTCATTATTTGAAGGAACTTCTGTATTTTCTCTAAGAGATTTTACTAGACAAAGGAATAATTGTTGTAACAAAACAATTCAAAGGAAACTATCATTACTTCAAGTGTTAAAACTACAGTGTTTATTATCCAATTCCAGTACGGAACAGGAAAAGATAACTTAGGCTATATTAAACTATGATCCAGTATCACTCCCCAGTTTAGTTGGCCATTGCATTATAGAAAAAAAAATAAATCTGATTATTTACTACATTACCATCTTTTGAACTTCAACACTGAAACTTAACTTTATTAGAGTAACAATTTCCCAGCACAGCCAATTGTTAAATAGTTACTTACTGAATTAAAAGAGTTTAGTTAAAGTTAGGAAGAAAGTTTTGGTTTGATTCCCTGGCTTTCCTACCTTCTCAACTTAAAAAAGAAAGATTTGAAAGATGTAGCCAAAAACAACAATGAAAATTCCTGCAAGTGAATGAACCGAGACTACCAACATGGGTATTTAATTTTATCCAGATTAGGAATGCTTTTTTAAACCAAAATTATACTAGATACTACATTTTGGCATAAAGCAATGCAGAAAGAGATCTGCATCAGAAGATTAAAACCAGCAACGTTTCCCCTATACCCTGATCACAAATGATATGCAGACTTTCTTTAAAAACAGGAAGAACTGCTTAAGAGGTTGGCTAGCTCCTAGAATGTAGCATGCCTGTATTATTTAAAGTATTTTCCTGTCAATGAAAGCAAGATGACCTGCAGTGATGGCAAAACAACCCATTTTCCCCCCCCTCTATCCTCCAAGATTCCATGAGGAAGATGCCTAAGAAACCCCATACTCCTAAAGAAAGAAAAACAGAAGAGAGTATGAGAGAAAGAGGGGAGCTTGGCCAAGACTGAAATCAAGTACAGCATTTATCAGTTTGATTTCCTCCTTTAAGTTGAAAGTAGAGACAAGATAAAAGATCTCCAGAAAGTTATCCAGCCCAGTCTTCTGGATTAGTCAGTGTTCTAGCTGACTAGCAACAGGAAAAGTAGAACAGCTGAGGAACAAAATCTGTCCAGCACAGATTACTGCTGCAGGGGCACCTCCTGCACCCCAAGGCCTCTGCCCTCCCTCACAAACACGCATTGCTTCTCAGGAGTTACTCCGACTGGTGATCCACCCAGCCGAGAGGAGGCCTCTGCAGTAGCAATCAGGCCCAGCAGGATTTCCACATCATCTTTCTTTTTCAGCATCTTATCAAGTCTGAGGTTCACAAGAGACAGCTTATGAGGGCCCATCAGAAAAGTGCTCTGGAAGCCTCTTTCCTGAAGATGTAAAAGAGAATTAACAATATTTTTTTTGTGAACAAAAAAAAAAGCCCTCGTGCAGCAGCCCCATGAGTAACCAGAAACTGATCATGTCCCCTTGCCCAAAGAAGTTCCGCACTGTTCCTGTCAGAGCCCCCGGACCACAACCCACAGGAAAACAAAGCCGCTCTCCTCCAGCCTCACAGGAGCCGCCTCCCCCCTACC
>NW_009970723.1:6042833-6075017 GCF_000747805.2 Chaetura pelagica
GGCTTCTGCCCCTGCCTACTGCGTTTCAGGGAGAGGGTGCAGGCTGGGAAGGTGCCCTGCGAGGCGTAGCGGGTTTTGCTGGCCGTGCCAAGGCCGCAGGACTGCATCTTGCCTTTCTTGCTGCCAGCTTCCTCTCCTGTCAGGGGTGAGAGACTGGAAATAAATGCGGTGACTTTTGTAGAGTTAGATTTAGGTGATTCTTCCACGCTTGCCTTCAAAGTTTTGCCATTCCATGATGCTGAGTGGTTTGTAGGGTTTGTTTGGTTTTTTTTGTTTGTTTGTTTGCTTTTGTGAAGTCTTGTTTTCTATTTTTAAATAATTACAGTGTATGTTTACCTTACGGTAGCCAGTGCTCCACCAGTACAAAACCAGCAGGAAATCCGTCTGAGTGAGGGGCAGAGCTGCTTTCCCTGGTGTGAAGCTCAGGGTCTGTGAGGAGAGGCAGCACAGCCTGCCCTAGTACTCTTGAGGCACCCCTGAGGGCAATTTTTTATCTCAATCACTACAATGCCCATAAAAAGTGCGATTTAGGAGTCAGCTTGCATCTGGGTGATTTATAGAAAGCATTATATATACTCTTTCTCCTTTCTGTTGTTGGTAATGAGATTTCTCCACTCAAAAATTATGTCTGTTTATTCTCAGAACTACTACTTTGTCCTTATGGAGTGTAGTCATGTTTTGTCTGAGCTTTACAGTAGAAATTAGGAGAAATTGAGGGGATTTTGAACACTACTGTGAGGCCTCCAAATTTGAGACACGTCCAGAAAGAAAAGGAAAATCCACAGGCCTGGAAAAGCTGTCTGGTGTAGTTTGTGGATCAGGGCACAGCCCTTGCCAACCTGCCCAATTGCACCAACCACTTACATGGGAAAAAGGGACCAGAGAATGTCTACCGGTTTTTCATTTATGTAGCTGATGGCATCCTGAATGTGGAATTTTAAATGTATTTTTTGTTACAACATGTAATCAACAGTAACTGTGGATACACCCAGCTAAATCCCAAAGGCTCAGGCTAAAATTCCTTGGTGGCAATTTGCTAGATTCCAGTTAGTCACCTTACTTACGTCAGTACACCCCACTAATGAAAACTTAAATAATAGTTATTTCATTATTAATATCCAGTGTTAAGATTTACAGTTCTGATATGTTATATACAAAGACTTTTTTGTTCCACCAAACATCTTGGTTTCTTGGTCTGTGAACTACAGCCTCCTATAGTCTTCTCTTGTAACACATTACCTTCCAGTTAGTTTCCTGAGCTGTTTGTGCATGGTGCTCCATCACATTCTTTTTGCAGGCACTGATACAGTACATCTGCATACTTGCTAACCCACTTGCTGCCACATAGCATCTGGTTTGAAGAAATTTATCCCAAATAATGTTTCTTCTGACCCATCATCTCATAAGATTATAATGTGAAAGAGTTACTCCTCTATTCATGTCAACCGTTTTCTTTATCTAAGTCAGAGCTAATTATCAATTATTAACATGTAAGTGCACATAAAAGTCTGCTGCTACTCCAGAGCAGCTATTGATGGGAAAGTCAGTGGGGCAACCATACAGGTATAGTTGTTCATGGGGCTGTTGTGGTTTTTGAAAGAAGTGTGCCAGGTGCTGCAAACAAATTGCTCAGGATCAATACAACCCTTTTTTGTGGTTGACATATCGAAATGTATCACAAAAAGTGATGTAGAATCACATATCCTTCCAATATTTTTGCAGATTTAAATATGCTAAGGATTAATTAAACAGTAAAAAACCTCACTTGTCTATTTCACAGCATCTGTAGACTAGGCTGCTGCTTTTAATATGTAAGGGAAGGAGAAGAGGTAGGAGCAGTGATAGGGCAAGAGGAAAGAAATTGAGTGTGCCAGGTATTTTGAAAAGCTGTTCCTGGGCCTGCTGAGAAGATGGAAATATTAGGGCTGGTAATGGCTGTGTTTTGAGGCGCAGACCATCCCAGCAGGCATAGTTATCACTCTACAGGCTGCCACCCAGGAGCTGGCAATACCAGCAGTAGCAGTGAGGCCAGCTTTCCAGCAGTCTGGCGTAGGCAGAGGGAGCACTGGACCGCAGCCATTTTGCAGATCCCAGCAACCTGCTGTCTTAAGCAACTTTGCTTGTGCCTAGAGAGAATCCTGCTTCTGATTGTGAGAAATGAAAACATAAGCTAATGTTTTTTCCATGTTATCAATTTTCTCCCAGTTTGCCTGGTGCTGGTAATTACCCTACTGGTAATTTCTACTTCTTTTGTTATTGTTTATGTTCTTTCATTATGATAATCTGGTATTCTCTCTAATACCTGATATATACAATAATAATTCAAAGAGCCAATGACATGTCTAGCCAAGAGAGGTTTATTATATATAGCAAAATAGAAGTATTAAAAGTGTTATTGCTGTGTGAACAAAATTTCTGTAGAAAAAAACCCAAAAACCACTCCTAAAACAACTGGCTTTTTCTACTTGGCAAACCAATCAAAGAGATTATTTCCCTTTTTTTTCAACATATTGCTTGTGCTTCTAAAAGGAGCAGGGAGCCACAGTGTCACACTCCCTTTACTAGATGTGGTTCAGCAAAGCATAAAGCATTTAAGAAAGACAGTATCAGTACTGCATGTGTAAAGCTGAGCCATTGTACATCCAAATGAGCGTGTAATTGTAATTGCACATGATATTAGTTTTGTAATGGCAAAGTGATGGCATTTTGCTGAAATTAAAGGACTCTTGGGTCAGCCTGGAGCAGACTTGTAGTTCCAAGTTTAAAAAGCCACTTTCAGTGTAATTTGTTATTCAATTATGCAGCCAAATGTAAGCAACCTATTTGCATATGTTACTGTGATTTATTCAGCAGTATTTTTGGATGAGACTTCTTTTTTTCTAAAACCACTTTCACAGTCATTTTATCATAAAGAAAAAAAAGCGATTCTTTCTAATGCTCCATGTTTTATTAGTCACTCAAGAGAACACTGAGCACTGAGCGACAAGAATGTACATGTAAAAGTATGTGTGCACACAAAAGATTTTAGTTGTAAGTTTGTGAAAGTGGCTACTTCAGCTAAACTGGTGACTTGTCCTGTGCAGAAGCATTTTTACCCCCTGCTTGTTCCTGAACGGTTTATTATACTGATGCTGTCCTTTCAACAGATTTGAGAATTCAGAATATTAAGCATGAGTATGAATCTTGTTCTTTTTAACTAGGGAAACTGTTGAACTAAAAATAGGAAGTTATTGCTGTATTAGGGCTTACCATGTGCAACTAAAAAGGGGTTTGAATGCTTATGATCAGCATATAATACTATATACATTAACATACGCAAATGTGAAACATTACTTCTGTCAACTGTCATGCTTCTCTTGGATTATGATTTTGTATTTTTCTTTAAAATTAATTTTCTAAGTTCAGTAATTATAACAGATTCTTGACATTTTTATTCAATATTTCTGATTTCTGTGAAAGTGGAGAAAATTCTTGTCATGGATCAAATGCACCATGCAAGCACCAAAAAAATCCCCAAATGTCAAATAAAAATAATAATATAAATAAATATATTAAAGATGTATAAAAAACCCCTATTCATTATTTGGGGGAGTGCTGCCTTGCTCATCTCTAATCACAGAGATTGCAGAACTGAACTGCAGAGGTTAATTACTAAACTGCACCTAAACTGAACATTCAGATTGTATGAACTGAATATTCTCAATAACTGCAGACACCGCACATCAAAATTTCAGCTGACCTTATTTTGTAGGCTGACATAAACCACCTGCACTTCCTGCTTCTAAAAGGGGATCCTAGAAGCTACTGGCAGGAGGATGAACAGGCCCGTTGAACATGTAGGCTCCTGTGTCAGAGAAATCAAACTTGCTTCATCACCTTGAAATTTATTATTATAAAATAACTAAATACAAATCACCTGATACTGGAATGGAATCATTCTGGTCTTGTTCAGCTTTTTCTAGATGCAAGCTATGGCTGATATACAAGGAATTAGAATAAAGTTTCTTACTTATATTTTAATTTACATCTTAATTTACTTAAAAGAGAAAGAGGTTAATATTTCTATAGTTTTTAAGTTAGTATCTGCCTTAAGTCAGTTCAGGGGTATTGTAGGTGGCATATCTAGGTATTGTATATCTAACAGCTTATAATGAACTATTAACACAGCAGTCAGTGTAACTTCAGCACTTACTGATCTTTCTGCATGTGTATCAGGGTTTTAAAAGCTTTGTACAGAACACGTTCAGCCCTCTCTGTCTTTGCACGTGTGTGTCTACTGCAGGACTGATAATGCTTCATGTAATGTCCAGCCAACATTATAATCATGGAAAAGGACAGGGACAACTACTGAAGCTTCTTTCCAGTTCACACTCCCTATTCCCTCTGGCCACAGGACAAGGAAGAGGCAGGGGATGAGCCTTAGTCTTGCCATAAAACAGAGTCTGGAGCACACAGCTGCCTACAGCATAGGGATCAGCTGGCTGCTGTGTGTGCTGTTGAAGACAGTGAAAGCATAAGAACATCAATCACTGCTTAACTGTACGGATCTGCAATCCCTTGCAGTGCAAACTAGCATGAGAGATCCAAGATAGTGTGTTGAAGTGATCTGAGTAATAGCAGTTTAGACAAATAGAGAAGAAAGTCTAACACGGGCAGTTTTCTCTGTCCACTTAGCCGCTGCCTTTCCTTTACCAGAAATAGCAGTTTGATAGAGTTAGTGAAGTAACTCTGGCCTGGGCAAGGACTCTTTGCAGTAGAGACTGATTTCCAGAAGCAGGAAGGCTCTGGCAAGTGAACATTTGCAGTGGAGTGCACCAAGGGAAAATCAATGCATTGTGGGGCTTGGCTTGGCATTGCCTACTGGAGATTATCCTGCTAAAAGAAGCCAGAAACTGTACAGTTTATGCTCCAATACACTCATTGTTTACTTACTCTGAGTTATTTAAGCTTGCCACTTCATTGTAGCAATGAGCCCATTAAATTTTAGCTGTTTTCGTAACTGGGGAGAGCAGGTTGTTCTGGCCAAGAAGGTGTTTTTTCTCACCCAGATGCTCTGAATCTTATCCTGTAATTTACTGTGTGCCTCTGAAACCCTGACAAAGGTAGGGAAGAAGGAAAGGTCACCAAACAGCAAATGAGAAAAGGGAACAACAGCAGGCCATAAACAAAAGAATTGTTGCTGTCATTAACCAAATATAGAATTAATTAAAAAAAAAAAACCACAACACACGCACAAAAAAAAACACACACAAAAAAAGCAAAAATAGTGCCTAGAAACCCTATTCTAGCAGTAAAGCCATAAAAGCATCACCGGAATAAGAATTAATTTGATTTTTTGAATAAGCAAAAGTCTCTTTCAGTATATGAATTGGAAAAAGAAATTAACTGCCTGCAAAATGAACAGATGGAATCTCCAATGCTATTGAGAATAAGCACAGAATGTGGCCCCCTAACTGGCAAAAACTAAAGAAAGGATTTTAGAGGGAAATACTGTTTGTTAATCAGTCTTTTCTCTGAGTATATGCTTACAGTGGTATTTGGCCCCACAAGGTAGTTACAGGTATTCCTTTGTTTTCATTTATAAATCTTATTCCTAGGGCTTTAAAAGTATTACAGTAATACTATGCCTTGGTCTGGAACAAATTTATACCAGTATATCGTATGTCTCAATATATTTCTACCACAGTTTATATTGTTACTTTAAAAAAATAAAAAATAAAAAAAAATTGGAATAACTATTTTTATGAAGACCTTTAATCCAGATGTACTGTTTAGCATACAAGTGTAGTGAAAGTAATTTGGGGGAAAAAAAAAAAAAAAAAAAAGTCTTTGTTTCTTGTAAGATGTAGCAAAAAAATAATAAATATTATTCCTCAAAGGTTGTAAATATAAAACATATTTTTAAGCAAGTATTCAACTTTTCATGCTTCTAACTGCCACTGCCAATTAAAACCAAGGTTTACAAGAAACCTGAACTTTTCTGGAATAGTCTTTTTAATAATGTATTAACTGCAGTTTAATCAACAAATATAGCTAATTTTTGGATTTATTTAGTTCGTAATCCAAAGTTTTAAATTAAGCTTGAAAGCATTTAGGAAGTTGAGATTTTCAAGGGAATGTTCTCAGCCATTTTTTGCATTACTTTTCACAAATCAATTTCAATAGGAAATGAAACAGCTTGTGGGCTGCTGCAACCCTGCCTCCACCCTGCCTACAACCAGGGCTAGATGTACATATTTTGAAAGTTAAACATGGGTGTCAGTATCTTGTTCTGAACATTAAGCATGTGCTGCCTTGGGTTAGGAATTTGCTGTTCAGTCTGATCTCATTCCTAGAAAGTGGCTTCCAAGGACTTCAGTGGTATCAGTCTCTTATCAGCAATACTAATTTTGCACGAAAAGTAAATCTGAACTTTTAATGTCTTAAATCCTGTCAGAGTTAGCAAGCTGGCCATCACAGAAATTATATGAGGGATAACTGTACTAAACAAAGAATATTATATCATTTTAGCTAAAGGACTATAAGAGAAAGAAATTGTTATATTCATTAAATCATGTGTTGCTCATCCATTTAGAAAAAAATATAGACTTAGAAAAATGACAGAGATTCCATAAACAATAATGAAATAGGAAACATAGGGTTCAGTCAGCTCACATAAATATCTCATTAAATCAACTCACACCAAGGATTTCCTTCAAGCCAAGATTAGGATCTGCTGTTACTTGAAAATTCCATTCAAGCTTTCTAGCTGAGCCAGCTTGTGTGCTTACAAGTGTGAAACTAAAAGCAGATAATCCTAGTAGGGAAGTAAATTAAATTTTACAAATGGAAATGTTTAAATAGTAAATTTTATCATTGTCTTCTTCCTCTGCTTGCTCTCAGAAATCAAATCAGTATTAGTAACAGTCCAATGCACTTAATACTGTATTAAAAATACATGAGCTGTGTTGGGCATAATGATTATAACTTGTGCTACAGCAACACTGTCTTCCCTGTCGGTGCTAGAAGTTCTTGCTCCTGTCACTGTGCTCATGTCCAGCTGCTGTTACAGCCAGGCTGCTTCTCTGGTGCAGAAAAGGGCAGTATCTCAACCAGCACAGTGTCACTGTCCGTGAGTGATACAAACATTGCTTTTCCCACAGGCAGTGAAGCATGACATTGAGTTCTCAACACTTCGGACATGCTCTATCTTCTTAATGCTAAAAATGTAGGGCAGTTTCATTGACAAAGCCTGAATTACAGGAGGCAACAATATTCCTTCTATAATTCATCAGGTAGAAAACTGAATTAGAAAGCAATGAAACAGAACAGCTTTGTAAGTGATGTTTACTCATTTATAATTTAAAAAATGCATAAATTAAGACTGCACTTGTATTTCTTGGTTCTTAAGTTCTTTTGGCCCATTGAGGGTGGATTTAACTCTGAAGGTTATTGTCTCCCCTGTTCCTGGGACATGCAGGATGTCTCTAGGGCATTTCTGGCAGGAACTCCAAGGTTCCTCAGGAACATAGGACAATGCTGATGGAGGGAACTTGTAGGGATCACAAGTGTGCTTTTCATCTCAGAGAGGAATGTCTTGCTTCCTTGCTTCTTGCTTCTACAGGTCTTCCAGTTCCCATTACCTGATACAGGATAGATTTATGCAGACAGTAGCAGTATCAAAGATTAAGCCCAGATGACCAGCTCATAGCCCACATTCTCTCTCCATCCTCATCCTTTTGTTGTGAAGTCAGATGAACAATGATTAGGAGTACTTAAAGCATCTTCTCAGGCATGCTGCAGTCCCTCTGTTAATTAGATATTATGCCAAAGGGCATACCACATACACACACACAAGCCACAGTCTTTCTGAAGTTGGTTTAAGTAGAATTTAATGTTGTTAAGAAATTATGAAGCATTTCTTCCTCATTTTTTATAGTGCTATTTTCTCTGTTCTTATTCTGTGGTTTGGCTCGCATTGACTGTTTTCTGCCTATGTTTTTCTACTCCTCTCCCCTTCCAGGCTGCTTCCTGATACTCCGTTGTTTTGTTGTTTGTTTGTTTGTTTGTTTGTTTTTTCCTTCATGTTGCCCAATTGCCAACAGAATAGTCCACAGTACAGGAGAAAGTCCTTTTCTTCTTCCAGGTACTGTAGAGGGAGATGTGTGAAAGCCTCGTGTATTTCCCGCACTTCCAGAATTAAGGTACCCATTTGACCGGTTAAGAAACAGATAATGTCCAGTTTAAAACAAACATTCTGAGATTTTTAGCTCATGACTTCTAATGAACATCTGCTGAGAACACAAATGAATTTTTTCTAAGTCTTGTAACTCTCTTCATCTCACTTTTGGAGAAGAGTTGAAAACATGCCTGATGTAATGCCAACTGATCCTGCCAAACTGCTCCAAAGCATGGGGCAGGGATAGCTAATTTTCTGGCTATGTAGTTTTATTTAAGCGTAAACAAACAGTTTTTCCACTGCTCTCATTCCTGAAAAAACAGTACTGTTTAAACTGAAACTGCACTGAAAATATGCCTGTGACAGATACCTGGGATGAAATTTTTTAATCTAAAAGGTTAATGTTTAACATTGTAAGCATCAAACCAGAAAGAAGAGACAATTAGAGCTCAGAGAATGGAAACATTAGGAAAGGTAAATATTTTTTAAAGCAGGGTTTTTAGTTCGTTGACCTTTCCATCCAAGTAACAATGGTGTGTGTTTATGTTACATGGAATGTAAAGTACTGTTCTCTTACTCCTAAATAAGAAAGGTACACAAATTATAAATAGCACTGTAGGCTCTTTCAGCCCTCTTCAGCACTGATTACAGATAGCCGAGTAATTTTTGATGGGGAAAAAATAAATAAATCAGGGAATGACACTTTTTCAAACTCAGATTTCTGAACTGAAGACTCTGAGGATGATTGCATTTTCGGTGAAGTACAGCCAGAGAACTCTGGTGAAAAACACCATGATCTCTGCTGGCTCCTCTAGGAGGGTATTTGAGGTTCCTTGCCACGCAGCCTGCTCAGAGTGAGAGGCTCCAAGCTTGCAGAGCTTCTCAAGAGATATGTTACACCTTTGAAATTGTTGTTCAACAGAAATCCTGTTATTAAAGATTAATTTATTATGGTGGTTTATGACTTACCTCTCTGAAATGGTTAGAAATTATGTTCAGTGTGTTGACAGAGTCATAGGAAGGTCAGGGTTGGAGGGGACCTTAAAGATCATCTAGTTCCAACCCCCTTGCATGGGCAGGGACACCTTCCACTAGACCAGGTTGCTCAGAGCGCCATCCAGCCTGGCCTTCAACACTTCCAGGGACCAGGCAGCCACAACTTCTCTGGGCAACCTGTGCCACTGTCTCACCCCCCTCACAGTGAAGAATTTCTTCCTAATATCTAATCTAAATGTACCCTCTTCCAGATGGAAACCACTACCCCTCATCATATCACTACATGGCCCTATCAAAAATCCCTCCCGAGCTTTTCTGTAGGCCCCCTTTAGGTTCTGGAAGGTTGCTATAAGGTCTTTCTGGAGTCTTCTCTTCTCCAGGCTGAACAGCTCCTATTCTCTCAGCTTCTCTTCATAGGAGAGGTGCTCCAGCCCTCAGATCATCTTTGTGGCCCTTCTCTGGGCTTTCTCCAGAAACTCCATGTTCTTCTTATACTGGGGCCTCCAGTTTTATACAGTACTCCAGATGGGGTCTCACAAAATCAGGGGGGTCCCGTCACCTTCTGGCCACACTTCTGATGCAGCCCAGGATGTGGTTTGGCCTTCTGGGCTGCAGGCACACATTGCTGGCTTATGTTGAGCTACTCGTCACTGGTTTCAATTTAGACATTGAGCCCTTGACCACAATTCTTTGAGTGTTCTTAAGGCATCTCTTAAATAGACAAGAATTCAAAGTATTTCAGAAGTTTAGCTTGAGAAACTGGCAGGTACTACACGCAGTAGTATCAGCTACAGCTATAAAACAGATATATGAAGAAAAATACAATCACATTACAGAAAAAAAGAGGACCCAAAATACTCCACTAATACTGTACAGGTAAAATTTCATATGCAAGTAATAGAAAAATCAAATTCCCTACCTATTTTCTATCTAGGCAAATGTGCTATTTTTTTAAATTAATTGCAGGTAGGATAAGAAAGATCTGTTATTCACAGATTTTATTAAATAACAATGAAAGTTTAAAGATGTGGCTTTGGAAATACAAACAATTCACTTTGATCTTTATTTGAAGGTAATTGCTGTACGTCATTTAGCCTGGGCCCCTAAGCCTGACTGCAACTTCCTTCTCACAGTTTTTACTCAAATCAGTCTTGAAATTCCATCAGCCACATTGTTTTCCTCAGTAAAGACTGCAAGAAAAATAAGCAGCATGCCTTCAGAGATGTTTTTCTAACCTCAGCCTCTTTGTCTCTTCTCCAGGTTTTAGAAACACAAAGTAGCACACTGAAATTCACAGAAGCTGGAACTATAACCCCGCCATTACAAATTTATATAAAGCTATGCAAAAGAGCTAATGTTACATTTACTTTGAAGTAAATTGTTACTTCTCTATCACAAGATAAATTGTTATTGGATAGAACCCTAATATGCAACTATCCTTATGAACCCCCACTTCTCATCCACTTTTACCTTTTAGCCCTTATTTATAAAAGTATTCTAAAATTTGACACACAATGACATACAACTTGTCACTTAAATAAGCAATTTCCAGTTCATACTCTCTCCTGTTATTTTTGTTCACAAGATTTAGCTGAACACACTAACTTCCTAATATCGTATTAAGAAGGAGCCTTAGAAACTGCTATACAAGTCCAGATCCAAAATGAGTTTATCCCAGTATCTTTTTTTTTTCCAAAAGCAGCCAACAGTGAGTGCCTACAGATGAATATAAAAGCAGAAAATATGATACAGGGATACCTCTCCAGGAGATTTTTTCAGCTTCAAGTGAAGTGTAACATGATGAGTTGCTACCTAATCAGGCCAACAAGTAGCTTTATTGTTCTAAAATAAAAACCCTTTTGTGGTTAAAGCTGTAGGAAACTGAGCCTAGATTTTCTTTTCTTATTCGCTCAAATAACTATAACAAAATCTTGCAAATAAGTCAAATCGGATTAAGTCCCTCTCTCCCCTCTTCTTCATGACCCCTAGCCTTTTGTTCCTTCATTTTCATGCAACCTGCTGCACATCAACTGTTACATACCAATAAAATCACTGAAAGAAATGTGAATTAAAGAAGCACTTTTAAAGTTAATTTCAAGCAGGCTTCCTCCCCCAGTGATGGATGTATAATGCAGCCACTTACGCTCCTCCAACAGTACAGCTTTGCTGCTGATTTGTGGTATAGAGAGACAACAGGAAGGCCGAGGACTGGGGACATTTCAATGTGATATGGCTACTGAGAAAAACATGGTTTCTAATGCCACTATGAAGAAAATAATCTCTGGTATGAAGAGGTATTTAATATAATGAGCCCAAATTTTGAACATTACACAGTTCACAAAATGTTAATATTATTATTTTTTATTGCAAGGAGTTAAATGACAGTAATTTCTTTTAACATTAATCTACTTCCCTACATTAAACTACTTTTCCACAACCAATTTTTTGAAAGGGAAAGCTCAGTCCCTGATATTGTAAATCTACTCACACATAAGGAAAATAGGGTTGTTCAGCTTACTCTCAGTTTCTATCAGCTAGGAGTGAAACAGATGAAGTAAACAACACACTAACTTTACAAATATACTAAATATTCCAAATGGCTGGCTTTATTTTGCCACATCTTCCAGTTTCATAATTGCTATCTTTGAATGGTTTTGCTGTTGTGTTTCTCAAGGTAGCTTGGAAGACTATTTCAAGGTATTTTTATAGGGCTTGTTGCATTCAGTGCACTATTTCTGCCCTGTCAGAAAAGGCAGTTAGATTGATCGAACAGAAATCATCTTCGCTGCTGATCACCTATTTATTATTCAAGTCCTTCTAGTTAGTTACGGGGATTTTCTAGCACTTGATTTTAAGGTGCTGCTTTGGCTTTCCCTCTGTTTGTAAAGACAGACACTGTTTGAAGGCCAGGAAAATACTAGACATAATCTATTTATTGACAATAACCACTAACGGCTCCGTAGTTGCTTCAGTACCTGCTCTAAGCACTTCACAGTGAATTTCTGAACAGGCTGATAGGAAACCCCTAGCTTTTTCCAACACAGATTATCAGGAGATCTTTGTCATTTAATTTTCAGAAAAACTACCTTCTAGTCTTTATTTTATAAGACAATATATCTACATGTATGAGGAGTACAGACAAAACCAGTAAAACACTCATTGATCAGTAGGTTCATAATGAAAAAATAAAACACAGTTTAAGATCTGAAGTGCTTCCCAGTCAGCACCACTCAGTTTTTATATAAACTCTTTAGGGGGAAGAAGTGGGCAGAGCACAGAGAAGGGGGAAGAGAACACTTTAAAGCACAGAAGCCATTTCTTGTGAATTCAGACAGCTCCCTCCTCCATCTAATGCAAAAATAATACATTGAGGAAAAGACTTATTAAAAGTCAATGAAATAAATGTGACTGTAAAAGCTGCAAGTTCTTCTAGTATGCACAGGACAGGATTATGATTTTTTTTTTTTTTTAACCTAAAGTTTAAAGAAATTTAATATATAATATAGTCCAGCACAGAATGTCATGACTGTCTGCAAACAAACCTGCTCCACAAATAGCCAGATTTACTCCAGTCCCTTGCAGAGGTTCTTTGCATTCGACCATTCATTTTCTTACACGGTTAAAATATG
This sequence comes from Chaetura pelagica, assembly GCF_000747805.2. NCBI lineage: Eukaryota > Metazoa > Chordata > Aves > Apodiformes > Apodidae > Chaetura > Chaetura pelagica. The sequence continues at coordinate 6,055,617 of NW_009970723.1, forward strand.
ATCCTTATGTACCCAGAATCAGAATGGTTTGGGTTGAAAGGGACCTTAAAGATCATCTAGATCCAGCCCCCCACTATAGGCAGGGACATGTCGCACTAGAGCAGGTTACTCAGAGTCCCATGCAACCTGACCTTGATCACTTCCAGTGATAGGGCTACCACAACTTCCCTGGGCAACCTGTTGCAGTGTCTACATAATGACACATTTCACGTTTTATAGAAATAAAGTTTTACTTTGCAAAATGAAGCAGTAGAATGATGCTCTTATGCTCATACAGGCAAAAATAAATTACTTTGTCCATGTATCTTCCCTTCTAATCAAAAAGTTTGAGAAGAATAAGGAGAAACACAAGACAGCAAATAAAGAACAGCTTAATACAGGGAGAAAAAGTACAAATGCCTTTGAAATATTCATATGACATATCTAGGCTCCCTACCCACACCTCATTGCAAAAGCAGTGAATGATGTTCTGTACAGCCCCAAATTACTTTATTGCAGGTTGTGGAGGATAGTATTTTGAAATACAAGACAACTAGAAAGAGTATTGGAAGGTTAAAGATGCAAACAAAAACCAGCAAATCGCTACAGTGAAGGGATGTAAATAGCATTAGGAAAAGAACAAGGTGCATTACCATATTCCCTCAATAAGCCACTGGCTTATTGATACAAACCCAACAGTGGTTTCATCCCTTTTTTATTTCCTCTTTCTTCCCAAAACATCAAGAAAACAACAATTTGTTATTCTTCTTATTCCTAAGGCTATCGTTTGGCAAAAATGCAGAGCCCACCTCTGCCACACAAAACATTTGTTGTTCCTGTATCATACTAGGAAATTCTTCCACTTGCATATTTTTATTGATATATAAATAACAAAATATTTAATGTTTGAATAATAATCTTTATTTCTTTATTAGCTTATTTGTAAAAGGTACATTGTAATCCTGAGCTACTGCTTTTATACATTTCGCATCATACAAAGACAGATCATTTACAGTTTGATCATTTACATTTATTGTGCTCCAAAATCCTCATCTGAATATCATTTTGTCCTAGCAGGAACATAGATAATTTAAATTACATGTATCCCTGAAACATCCACATTAATTTACCCATCTGACTCCATTCTCTAAATTACTACAGTCATCTAAATCACTCAGGACATTCCTTCTGAATTTAGCAATAACTTGTTTAAAACAATAAAGATGGGCAGTGCAAGAACTGGTCCCTCAATCCTTTGTGAATACATCATTAGAAAAAAACTTTCTGTTTCCGTATTCTCTGGGCAAGTCAGTGCTAAATTGACTAGATGTACTTCGATGGAATGGTCCAAGTTTCTCATTTATTACTCATTTTCTTATTACAGCAGTTAATGTGAATTTACAGTGTCTCCCTTTACAGTGACCTGTGCATAACTCTCCTGAACAAGGGAAGTCTGACATGATCAGAGAAAAGTAAGAGGCAACTCATCACCACCTTATTGTCACCTATGTGACACTGAACTATTGTGAAACAAGTCATATGAAATGCTTCCCTTAGACCCTGTAAAGGAACTTGTATGAGTAACCAGAGTTAAGTTCCATAATCCGAGCATGGCTTTTAGGATTTGCCAGTTAAAAAAAACAAAATAGAAAAAAAAAACAAAAAACAACAAAACAACAACAAAAAAACAAACCCCAAACAACCAAACACTGAAGTCCCAGGATCCTCGAGAAGAAAGCATTTGTCCTAACTGAAATCCAGTCCTGGATAAATGGAAATTTGATTACCAAAATAGCATCTCTATTCCTGAAAAATCTCAAAGCATACAGTGTTTACAAATGTCTCTCTAGTGACAGTGTCAGTCTTTTGAAGTACACTCATAACTTTCATTTCCTGAATAAGGTCACTATGATCTTAGGCAAAAGATACAGTAAGCAGAGTTCAAGCAAAATGCTTATTGCTTAGGTTTTAAAGCAAGCCACTTGAATATAATTTTAGTTAAAATGTTAAGTACAAATGTGAAGCTACTGTAGAAACACTTATAAACACTCTTGCTTTTGAATTCTTATTGATAATTTAGAAAAATGGCAGACGGATTTTAACATAACAAAGGAAATGTAAAACTTAATACTGTCTGTTGAAATAAAATTCAACACCTATAAAGACAGTTATGAACATGTAAACACAGCTTTAGTATTCAGAGCTAGGGAATCTAGCAGCAAAACAAACTATTTGCATATCATGTAGTGCAATGAACATTTGTTCTTAGAGACCCCCAGTCTTAAAACTACAATGAACAGAATGGAATCCTTACAGGAAAAGGTTTTAAAAGTGTCCAAGATGTAATATCCAGAATTTCTAGATAGTCGTCTGCTATAAGCTATTTTTCTATGCAAAACTGTGCTCTGGATAGCTGACTTTAATGGCTCCCCAGTAGCAGGCTCTAATGAGGCAGATTAAACCTAAGAGATAAGCAATAGCCCAAGAAACGTATGTTGCATGAAATCGCCTGGCGAAATCTTGTGTTCCAACCTAAGAAGAGAAAACAAAAGTGTCAAACTTCCAGCACTCTACCTGCTCCTCAGAGAAGAGCAAAAGAAGATTAAGGAGAAACATTTTGTCACTTTTTTTACTCTGATAAGGATAAATAATGTATTTTATTAGCGTATTTTTGCACAGTCAATAGGATAATTTGAGCTTGGAAAGGGTATCACGATGTCTCTAGTGCCAACTTCCCAATCAATGCAGGGTCAACTCTAAGGTCAAGTCAAACTGCTTAGGGTTTTATCCCAGCTGGGTCCCAAAAAGTCTCCAAGGATGGAGGCTACACAAGCCTCTACCCGCAACGTATGGAGAAACATTTTCATAATTTTCAAACTCAGTAAGGTTGTTTTAAAAAAATATAAAAATCTGTCTCTCACTGTTTTTATTTCAGGCTGTCACTGTTTTTTATCAGGGAAACTGGAAAATCCTTCCTAACTCATTTAAGCTCACAAAAAATAATTCAGACTATAATGCAAGTTAGAGGTATACTGACAATCACACATATCAATTCAACCGCAAGTAATGCCTCACACATACTTTCTTGGGGCTGCTGGCTAGAAAGTCAGCTCTAGTAACCAGTATCAGACACTTCAGAGCCAAGCAAGCCAGTTTTCTAAGTAACAGAGTTAACAACAAAGTGAGCCTTTCAATTTCTAAATACCTTATCATCTGGTTTTACTCCTCACTGCTTGCACAAATTCTAAAGGCATGCACACATTTCTAACTTTTGGAATCCCATTCTCCTCCGCTACCATGGAACTTACATTCCTGGCTATACAGCAATATATATTTCTAGAAACCTGGCCATTTTGAGAGCCCTAGCAAGAGCAAGATGTTCCAATATTTCTACAGTGAAGTAAAACCATTTTTCATAAAACTCGAGTTTTTAGAGAGATGCAGAGTCAAATTTAGCATCAGGAAGAAGACACTCTTAAGTGACAGAAACTTTTTTAAGAAACACTTCGTTTTTCTGGCTAACTCAGATGATTAAGACCATGGCAGTAAAAGAGAGAAAAAAAACACCCAAATTTAGGTTTTATTCAAATGCTGGTTAACTAAGGGAACCTCTTTGTACACACACACCCCTTCACACGGTTTCAAGTATATCACAGTATATTAAGTATATCACTCACAGTTAATCCAACTCCAATGAAGATGCATATCATTCCAATTGTAATATATGCACAGCAGCGCCGCCGTGGCAGTGCACTTCCAACAGAAGAACTGTTAGAAAATAGATATTTTACATTAAAAAACAAAAACCCCTACATAAATAGTAACAGTTTAGCCTAAATGAGGGGGAGGGGGAAGAATGACAATACACATACACCATCTTAAGTTTATAAAGTTATAGGTAAAGTCTACAGTTATACTAAGTGGTAAAGGATGGAGTTTGTTTTAAAGGGGAATGATTGGGGAAGATTATCTAGGATCTAAAAATCTACACACTTATAACAAAGAGAGTGGTGCCACACCCATAGAATCATAGAATCATAGAATCTTAGGGGCTGGAAGGGACCTCGAGAGATCATCTAGTCCAACCCCCCTGCCAGAGCAGGGTCACCTAGAGTACATCACACAGGAACTCATCCAGGTGGGTTTTGAATGTCTCCAGTGAGGGAGACTCCACAACCTCCCTGGGCAGTCTGTTCCAGGGCTCTGTCACTCTTACAGTAAAAAAATTTTTTCGGATATTCACCTTGAACCTCCTATGCTCCAATTTACACCCATTACCCCTTGTCCTATCACTGGTCATCACTGAGAAAAGCCTAACTCCGTCCCCCTGACACTCACCCCTTACATATTTGTAAACATTGATGAGGTCACCCCTCAGGTTGAGTGTGTCTACCTCCTGTATCCACAGTGCACCCAGATAAGTATCTTGAATAGCCTCTGGATTGCAAAACCCAAGTTTGCTTTGTAGCTTCAGTACATGACTTTAATATACTCACTGCATCTAAGTAACTGGAAATCACTTCTACCACCCCTATGTGTCATGAGAAACTATCTCCTGGAACAGTTCACTCAGTACTGCTGAGTGGCTGAACTCTACCCCATTTCTTAAAGCTAAGAAATCTAAACCATTTGAGTCACAAACATGAAGTATTTTTCATGTTCAACATTTCCAAAGACTGAAACTTTTCAAACATGTTTAAGTCAGTTTTTGTAACTTGAACATGAGAATTTCTTTTTCCTTTCCAGTTTTCTTTTAGAATTCTACCCCAAGTTACATGAGCTGGCACAAATCACTGCTGACAACCAAGGTAAATAAATGCCCTGGAAGTTTTGTTGCTCATCATCTAGACAATGAGCCCTAAGACCAACAGCTTTGTCTCTACCTGCTACATTAAGCTAATTATTACAGTGCTTCAGTCAAACAGAATATAAAATGCAAATAAAACATTACATTCTTTACTACAGATTATAAAAAGTATTCCAGAAGCTCAGTGATGTTTAGCAAAGACATCCTAAGTCACAGATTTGCAATCACATGCAGATATACTAATAAGGAAAATAGGAACATGTTTAATTTCATTGAAACACAGTGAAGATAAGGGTCAATTGAAAGAACTAGAGAGGCAAAGGTGCTTTCATAAAAATTTACTATTTATCTTAGAGGTACTTTTGAAACACTGTGAAGCATGCTATCATTAGTTAAGTACTTCATCTCATTCTAAGAGATCAACATGCCTTTGGAAATACTGGTATGCTTACTCTGTGTTCAAAGATGCAAAGGAAAGTCATTTTCATCTCATGACAGTTCAACATATTCAAGATAAACAGAAAAAAGCACTGCTGAACTACTGAAGCAGTACATGTGTCACATGACTCATCAAATTGCTGGCTCCAGTTAATTAACCACATAGTATGGCCTCATATGCTTAGCGTGTGACTAGAATTTTTTTCAGCATTCATCTTAGGAAGCCTTCAAATAGATTGGTTTAAGCTGCTTTACTCCAATATTATTTATTTACAAGGAATTTCTAAAATGTTCCAAGAAAATAAAAAAACACACCAAAACACCACAAGCTAATACACACATGCCTGATCTTTATCTTACAAGGCAAGGGTTGCATACAGTGACCACTCACAAGCCACCTGCTACACATTTTCAGAATAAGAAGAAATGTCTCAGAACTGTTCTGCTTGTTAATTTCCAAGGGGAAATTACTTCTTAGCAAAAGCTTCACCATACCTATTTGGGCTTGGATTGGGGGGGTGTGATTAGGGTGGAAGAATGCCAAACTGGAGAAACAGTGGTATCTTCGCACCCTCTTATCCTACGCCACACACACACTCCCCAAAAGCCACCCTTAAATACCTCTACAGCCACTCTCGAAGAGGGATATGTTGTCTGATTTCAAGTTATGAGGGAAAGAACCCAAACAAAACAAATGTTTTATGAAAGGGAGCAGGTAGGAGACATGTACAAAAGCTGAACTGATAAGTACAGAGCCTGCCAAACTGACCTTAGATTCCCTTCTTTGCAGGATTTCCTGGCTATGTACTGAGAAAGTTAATTCTATTACAGAGCAAGATACCTTAAGATAAGCTGGTAGAAACATCATGTTCAATACACCCAAAACACACAGTGTATTTACTGCACTGAGTATTTCACACAGATGAAGTTTATGTTGGGAAAGAGACCATCACTTTCAGAGCTGTTTCCCATGATTTTGCTTTTATAACCATAATATTGCAGGTGCTGTGTGTATATTCCATCCATATTTCTCTCAAGGTCTGTTCTCTCCTATCCAGTAACAAAGGCTGGAGTCTCCTCAAATACTATCACCTCAAATACTACAAAAACCAAATGTAAAGTGTCTTAATTTAATTTTAAACACCTTTTTATTTCAACAGAAAGCAAAAATGAAATAAATATGTAAGTTTCTATGGTCACATAACAGACCTGGGAACATTTAGCAATCCAAATAAGTAATAATTTATTTTTCATCTTCTGACTATATTAACTACTGGAGCACTCGAAGTAGAGAGATTTCCCTTTACTCACCTCCTAACTATACATAAAAAGAACAAACTAACTTTGAATAAAGAAAACTGAAACTCAACCCCAAAACCTACCAACTGCAGCATCTTTGACAGGCACATTCAGAAATATTAGAACTGGAGTCAAAAGGATGTTTTTAAATTGCAGAAGCAGTTCCCTCCTTTGTGGGACTACTGAGGGTGAAGTCTCTACAAAGCTATTCAGAAGGCAGTGGCTCTGTTTCGGAGGTGCTGCTAAGGAAGCAAAAGCACCTGCCAAACCTTTGCGTGGCAATAGCAGATAGAAAAAGACACCAAAGCCAATTTAGCATCAGGTAGTAATTAGAAGAGAGGGGAACCACTACAGATGACAGAGGTTATTAAATGAGTAGCACAGGAAGGAATGCAGGGTCTTCTGTGCTCCAAATAATAGGAATTATTGCTAGGAATTCAGACATGCTTTTTAGAAGGGTTTTTAAGAGAAAGATCAAAATGCCAGTAATTTGAAGGTGAATAGCACTACTGAAACCAGCCTCACAGCAGTGATGAGGTTCCGACACCTCTCTCTTTCCTAGAGGTCCTGCAGACTCTATGAGGCAAAAATGTTATAAACTCATTAAGGTTCATCACTTCATCATATCTTAAAAAGAAAAATAATAAGTTGTAAGGGAAAATTATAGAGATTTTGCATTTTGAAATAAAAACTTGTACCATTCCATTCTCTTTCTTCTAACTGAAGTCATGATCCTGTGGTTTCTAGATGATTTAATAGACAGCTTGGGACAGAGACCAGCAGACAAAAATAGTTCCTGCTTCTTCTCTATTGTTAAATGAGAAAAATACCAGAAGTCTTCCTTAAACCTCTCACTCTTTTCAGAAACAGGCTGACAGACATGTAGTATTTTGTAATCTGAAACACAAAAGAACTCTAAAACAGTGACAGAAACTTTTGTCCTAATTCTCAACTGTCATCCATAAAAACTATATTGCAGCAATTTCCTCGTTAGCTACATTTGTTGTCCAATGCAGTAGAAAATATGCAGCTAAGGGCCTGTGTCAGGCAGGACCATTACACGCCAGAAGGGCTTCTGCAAGCACCTTACCTATACAGGCACAACTAGTCTGTAGTCCAATTCTAATGGCTTCTGTTCATTTACCAAATAAGTGAATTTATTCTCTACATCATACTGATTTCCTGTCCTAAGCTGTTCTGCAAAAAAATAGCTTGGGGGGCGGGGGAAGGAAGACAGGGTGAGAGACAGAGGGAAGAGGGAGAGAATAATCACAAAGGACAATGACACAGACAAAAGAAAATACATCACAAAATAATAAAATTGTGACCACAACGGTAGCAAGTAGATAGGATCCTGAGTTTCTTGTTTGTTTTTAATCCCATTTCCCCCTACATCCAAGTATGAAAAACTCCCTTGTTTACATACTCCAAGGCACAATTGCTTTGTTTTCACTGAACTTTGTTTTGTTACTGTAATAAGTTAACTTCCTCTGAAGTTTTACAAGGCATTCTTAATATTGAGATCTAGTCTCCATCAACCAAAGAGGTGGTCACAAATTAATTGCAGAGATTCATTGGTCTTTAAAAAAACATTTCAAACAAAATACTGAAAATTATTTGACAGTCTAAGAGTCTCAGCAGTTGTCTTCTTGGAAAATGTGCTGTTGCAGCAATCCAAAGTGCCTTTTGCCTTAGTCTAGAGTATCTTTTTTTCAGTGACAATCACCAACTGAGTCAACAAAAGGAATCAATAGTTTTGCATCTGGCTACTACTAATGAAAAAAGTTTTGCATTAATAAGCTGAACTACAGAACCCCACATTCCCTTCTGACTACGTGGCTACAGGTACCACAACTTCTGATGAAGGACTGATAAAGAATAGCAGCTCACTGCAGTTATTTATTTCATCATCACGACTCAAAGCTGTGCCTCACCTACACTGTGCCCTATATCCATACATTAGAAATGTTTATGCTACTGGAAGCACAGAACTCCTGACCATTGCATCTCAAAGCAGGAAGACACCAAGAAACTCATTCAAAGTTAAATTACAACAGTATATAGTTTGCAAACTCAGCCCTTGGGCAGAAATGTCTATTTGTTAAAATTTGGTTTGTACTCTGCAACTCAGTTGCCACACAAGCTGTCACTTTCACAAACCAAACTGCACAGATGCTCCAGTTTTACTATGTACAGATAACATGCTTTGCACTTTATAGACAAAAATACTAAGAAGTCCTCAGGCTCCAGCTGGATTTGAAAATACAAGCAACATAATTTAACAGAAAACAGACCAAAAGATCACACAGTATGACTTTTGGACTGCTGCTTGGAGTGTGGGGGTTTTTTTATTATTGTTGGGGGTTTTTGTTTGTTTTGGGTTTTTTGTTGTTTTTTTTTAAGGTTAAACAGCAATTAATTTTGTTCCTACAAAGAAAAAAGCTGAGGTCAGCTATCAAGTGTGACATGATAAAAATATAAAACATAACCGCAATTAAAGACAAACCACAAAACAACCACCCCTCCTCCCAGGGCTGAAAAAAAATGAATGCAATTACAGTCAGAAAAAAAAAACAACCCTGCAAAGCAGCATCTCGTCAAGGCCATGAGTTCATGTGACTTAAGCAAACTAGAACATACCCACCACTCCACACCCAATTGGTTAAACTCTTGACATTAAATGTAGCAGTAGGCTGACTTCTCTATCAAATACTCCAGTAAAACATTTCAATCACTGTTGAAGGCCAAGTCGTGCCAACATGTACAGTACATGTATCTTAAGCCTCTTGTTTCCTAAGGGATCTGCTAGTTATCCTACAACACGCAGTACAGCTGTGGTTCTCCATTCCCAGTGGAAAACACTTTTTTTGCTCCTTTAACTAGAGGTCACACTTGCCTATCAAAGGAAGACAAATATTTAAATAAATCAGCAGGACAAGAGAAGTAATATTTTAAAATGTTACCTCACACCCTATGGTTGAGACTCCATACAAATTTAGAGTATGTCAGTAGTGTAGCTTTTGACAACACTTCAAACTAAGTATTTCTGACCTTAGATAAGAAAGGCCAAACAAATATTCAAAGGCCCAATCAAAAATTTAAAAAAAATAATTTTTACAGCTCTTGTATCCCAGCTTTTCTCCTTCTTATTGAAGTAATGGCAAATGAGTAGAAATGTTATTCCACAATAATTCATAAACAAGGTAATGCATTCAGATGCTTATAACAAGTTAGTTGTTGAGTTTATGAAATCAGTAAAATATCTTTCAAATTAAAACAAGATTATTTCATTTACTCTTTTTACAATAGGGCAATTGAAGTTCTACATTTAAACATGACATCAGATAAAATTTTGAGGATGTAAGTTGTTCATTTTAGTAACCCATCCCTGTCTATCGTTAGAAGTTTATTTTTGCCTTTCGCAATTCACAGAATCACAGAATCTTAAGGGTTGGAAGGAACCTCAAAAGATCATCTAGTCCAACGCCCCTGCCAGAGCAGGATCACCCAGAGCACATCACCCAGGAACGCATCCAGGTGGGTTTTGAATGTCTCCAGAGAAGGAGACTCCACAACCTCTCTGGGCAGCCTGTTCCAGTGCTCTGTCACTCTCACAGGAAAGAAGTTTTTTCTGGTATTTATGTGGAACCTCCTATGCTCCAGTTTGCACCCATTGCCCCTTGTCCTATCACTGGACATCACTGAAAAAAGCCTGGCTCCATTGTCCTGACGCTCCCCCTTAACATATTTGTAAACACTGAGGAGGTCACCCCTCAGTCTCTTCTCCAAGCTAGAGACTGAGCTTTCTTCATAAGGGAGATGTTCCACTCCCTTAATCATCTTTGTGGCTTGGCACTGGACTCCTTCAAGCAGTTCCCTGTCCTTCTTGAACTGAGGGGCCCAGAACTGGACACAATATTCCAGATGTGGCCTCCCCAAGGCAGAATAGAGGGGGAGGAGAACCTCTCTTGACCTACTAACCACACCCTTTCTAATGCACCCCAGGATGCCACTGGCCTTCTTGGCTACAAGGGCACATTGCTGGCCCATGGTCATCCTCCTGTCTACCAGGACACCCAGGTCCATTTCTCCTACACTGCTCTCCAGCAGGTCAGCACCCAACCTGTACTGGTACACGTGGTTGTTCTTCCCCAGATGCAAAACTCTACACTTGCCCTTGTTGAATTTCATCAAGTTTCTCCCTGCCCACCTCTCCAGCCTGTCCAGGTCTTGCTGAATGGCAGAACAGCCTTCTGGTGTGTCAGCCACTCCTCCCAGCTTAGTGTCATCAGCAAACTTGCTGAGGGCACACTCTGTTCCCTCATCCAGGTCGTTGATGAAAATACTGAACAGTACCAGAACATTAATAAATGCAGGTTGGATTTGTAAAAGTTACTGATTTGTGCATACAGATCAGACAATTCATATGCATATAACATTCTCATTAGTCCTGAAGTTCAGATGAGCATGGCAAAATAATCAGCCCAGGAAACATATTTTACTCCAAAGTCTTTAGATAAATTAATAAATGCAGGTTGGATTTGTAAAAGTTACTGATTTGTGCATACAGATCAGACAATTCATATGCATATAACATTCTCATTAGTCCTGAAGTTCAGATGAGCATGGCAAAATAATCAGCCCAGGAAACATATTTTACTCCAAAGTCTTTAGATAAGAAACACTGGCAACTTATTTAACAGCTAACTTATCTAACCTGACTTTCAGGGAACTTACATTTTTTTGCAGTGTGGGCATTTTGCTAGTGTGTTAAACCTCAGTTCCATCCACTGTAAAAAGAAAAAAGAAGAAGGTTAATAAAACGGCCTGAGAAAATGTTTGTTGTACTTCATGCAAAATGTCACCAAGAAAACATTTTGCTTCTCAGGCTTCTTTGACTTGTTTCTTGCTTTCTTCCGTAAATGGGATGCCCTTTTGTCACTGGCAACCTGGGATTGAGACTGTCATGTGAAAATTTCCCATGACTTGCCTTAGCATTACAAGATTCACTTGACGTAATGTTGTTTAATCCACAGGCACAGTATGGGCAACATGAGAATATTAATACATTTTTTCTCTTACTTCCATGACTATGAATATATGCCAAATCAAAACACATGTGTTTTCTTTGGCACAGAGAGATGCTTTTTCCCATCTTTCCCCAAGCCTTGCATCATTTTTGAAAATTACGTTAAGCATGCACAGAAAGATTAGCTAAAGAATATTTTGGAAAGTAGATGTCTTTGAAAGTTTTTTATTGATAAACTAGTGGCTAATTAAGTTAGTTTTTAAAAAACTAGATATATAAAACTGTATATAGTGTGGTAATAAACTCCCATGCGCAGACTAAAATCTAGCTGAGAAAGAGTCTTAATGCAAGCAATTCCTAGAATTACCTCAACCATAGGATACACAGTCATATATACTCATTTAAAAACAACAGGCTTTGCTAAATTTCATTCTGGGATAACACAAATATTAAACAATAATTTAAAATAAGTTTCCCTTGAACATGGGGATAAGATTATTGTTCTTAGCTCTGTAAGCAATTATATTGTATCTGCAGTTCCATTCTGCCTTTCTCAACTGAAGGTAATTAGCACAGTTTCCTGCTTAAAGCATTCTCCTCTCCTTACACCTCTGAATTTATGCAGAAGTCACACTGCACGTTACTAGCAGGGGAAGAAGCTACAGCAACTATAGCACAGACCACCAATGCCTCCATTGGGATCCTCCTTATTTCTGTCAGAAATCAGAAGCTGGTCTGTTGAACTGATGAGTGTTGTAACTGTACAAACACAAACCAAAATGGGAACCCATCCTGGTATGGCAAACAGGACCCAGCTACAGCCCAGCATCATTTAAACACTGAGAATCAATTTATTATTTTATGTGCAAAGAAAGAGGATGTAGCTTGTAACATCTTGCCAGTATAAGTAGGTTTTGCTAAGAACAAGCCTTCAATCTGTAGTATTTAGAGTGCATTCTCTTGCTTCTTGAAGGTCTAAGTTTTCATTTGCTTCTAGTGGGACTAATTTTCCACTAAGAAGTAGTCCATTTTTTTTTCCTGGTTCTGAAGTATCCAATTGCAATACCAGTTACACAGTTGCTCTTCAAAATGTACTGGTTTACAAAGACTTGGCCAAATTGCGTTAACATAGATGTATTTTATTAATGAATAAAATGCAAACTGCTGTAATATTCACTTGAGCAATACATTTTAGTAGCATTTATTTTACTTACACAATCCTACCAGAGGAACAAGTTTGCTATTTGCCTCCATCCCTGTCAAAAACTACTCAGTTCCACTTAGTTCTACACAACAAAAACGGGGTAAGGTGTAGTTATCAGTACCAGGGATGGAGACAGTCCTCTTCAGAGCTGTTCTTTCAGCTTTTCAAGCAACAATTCCAGAAATAGAAGCAAATCTAAATTCAGAACTTACATTTTATGCATCAGTAATTCAACTTCACTGCTGTACACTAGCTTTACTCCAGGGTAAGCAACTCAATTTCCAGAGGTACTCATTAATGATCTTTCTAGAGTTGTATTTATTTTAAGATTTCTGATTACTAGCCATAGTTATTAGTGGACACAAACTCAAATGCATTTGAGCTCCAAATTTTGATGGAAAAAACCCAATCTCTTTTCATTAAGAGTTACCTGGAAGTAACAGAAGCATTCATTGTTATGATGCCTTCTGCACACACCGGAAATATTTCCAGAAGAGAAACAAAAATGCAACAAGACATTCAAACTACAACAATTCAGATCAGATTAGCACAGCAGGGAAAGGTGACTTGCGTGCACATGCTAATTTTTGGCATTTTGGTGGGTTTAACAAGTAGTTTAAATCATGCTTAATGGTGGTATTTTTACTCATATTCCAGAGTGCTTTAAAGTACTTAATTTTGGTTTATGTTGTTAAGAAAACTTGAGGTTACAGTTATGTGAAATATATCTCCCTCCCAACAATACAAACTTTATTATTGCCATTGAAACAATACAATAAACAGCCCAAATCCCTGGTTAGAGGGACTGAAACACATATGAGGATTTCAGATAGGTCTTAAATGTTTCAACTGTGGACAAAAACAGACATCTATCAAGGTATTTACTAGAAGAATGTGTCAAACTTTTTTCCTTCTGAGCCTAAAACAGTTTTCAATGTGTTTAATACAAGACCAAGGGGGCGAAAGAAGGATATATAAACATATACAACCCTACATACAGCTGCTTCTGCCAAAAAAGCTTCCCCTCTGTTGTCACCAGGTCCTTTGGGAAAGCAAAATACTTCCGCAGATTAAAACACTTCCTAGTTTTCTGAAGAACTTAAAAGTTTTTTTATTCAATTATTTTAGAAGAAATACTTTTCATATTCTTTTAGTATCCATAAATAAAATTGACAGAGCACAAATGACAAATCACAGTGCTCAGCCTACAGCCCGGGGCTTACACAGCTCGTTCCTGGCTTCTTGTCCCTAAGGATGTCTCTGAAAGCAGGATGGTAGCAGTGGTATGGCAGAAGAGGACAGGGACACCCCTCCCCTGACTGCCACCATTTCCAAAGGCAACTCAGCCTCTGACAGCCACAAATCAAAGGCCCCTGGGAGAACAGTTGTGGGAAGTGACTTATTGCCAGCAGAAACAGAAACAGCCACAGCCCAAGTTCAGAACCTCTCAAGAAAGCCAAAAGCAGATCAGACTGCAATTCAACAGAACAGTTAAATTTGTCCTGCCCTCCTTTTCTGTTCTACCACTTTTTCCATTTGTCTGAATGCAAAATCTGCCAGAAACAGTGAAAACCATTAACACAGAAAAGACTCCTATCAGGTTACCCCAGGAAAAAAAAAAATCTGATTAACAAAAAAGTGAGTAACTAGTGATAATACAGCTACAGTATCACTTCAGTACATACCCATTCTCCCAGTTGAGGCAGAAAAACTTCAAGGCACACCATAGTGTGAAGTATGCTTTTAATAATTTATAAAAAACACCCCCCACGTGTGTCTGAGCACAATTCAGACTTAAGGCTTTCACATGGGGGAAAAAGTTCATACTCTGAAAGGAACACAAAACAAGCAACTGACTATTTGACTTTTCCACTCCAGGGATTCTAGCTTTGCTTTGCTATTTTATTTACTTTTAAACTGCCAACTAAAGGACATACCTTACTGAGTTGCTGAGAGATGCATCTAGAATTACATATTTGATTTACAATGTGGAGATATCAAGAGCAGAAATACCTTCACAGAAGCTGAGTTTCCAGGCTGGCTAAAGCATTTATATTTCTCACTTCTCTGTTCACTCTCAAATCCAAGCAATTTCCTGGTATTCTTAACTAGAAGATTTATTTACAGAATCTCAAACTTAGTAATAGAAAAAAGATAGAAGCAAAAGAGTGGTGGGAAAGCTGTATAAAGTGAGAAAAAAGTGTTTCTTGATAACTCAGTATAAAAGAATATAAGCTTCAAATTTCTAATAATTTTGAGTGTTTCTTTTCAATGCACCATGAAGTGGTAAATTGCTCTTACTGGCAGATAGGACTATGAAGTTCAAACTTACGCAGTTACCTGAAGTCTATCAGATCTGAAGTCACATGAACAAATTCCAAATTAGAAAACAGCCTCTGAAGGCATAAACTAGTAGTTATGAACAAAACCAGTCTTTATGGGTTTGTTGGGTTTTTTTCCCTTATGTTCACCTAAAGAAGTTCATCATGTAAACTATACAATTAATTTGGGCTGCACTTACAGAAACTAAATAAAGAATCACTGCTTGTGCCTGTGCAGTTTTAAAGCTGTTCTAAAAAACATAATTGCATTACCAAATTAAATGATGACTAGAAACTACATTGTTCATGCAGGTACTTAAGAGTTTGTAATATGCTGCTGTATTAACAAAAAAAAAAAAGCTAAAAGAAAAAGCAACATTTAGTAAGATTCCTGGTTAAGAATATGTATGTGAGACTTCCTTCTTCCATAGACCAAATAGTTTTGTTAGTAGTAACATTATTTTATATTGCATACTATGTTCTAACTAGCTAAGGTAATTATATATAGACTTGCATTTTTTAAAAAGCAAACAGGAAGCCCACTGCAGCTACCTCCAGTTAGACTACTGCTCTTCAGCAAAGATTATAAAATGAATATATATAATATACAGGCAGAATTAGTAGATCGAATATTTCTCAAGTATCTAACGGTTCCTCAGATACTACATTACCTGTAAATTCATAATAAAATACTTAGTCCCTCAGCAAAAAGGACCAAACCAAAGAAACCCAAAACAAAACCTAAAAGCCATCTCCTGATCCTTAATTAATCATCCTACATTAACTACTGTGGTAGTTAAGCCATGATTGTGCACCTCCCTGACCCATTAACCTGAAGTAAAGATCTGAAGGAACAAGCCTATTCCACTATAGAGCCCATCACTGCAAACCCTTCTCTCACTGCTGATAGAAGCCAACAAAAAGTGCCACTCACTAAGCTTCCTTTTTTCCTTTTATGTATCTTGTGACCCTTTCTTTCAGGAATGTAACACCACTCTTGATGATTCTGCAGGTCTTTCAGCTGTACCACTTAGAATAGCCATTTTCCACAACCCACAAACCTGACAAACATTCTAGCATAGCTAGATGATAAAGCTAAAGCAAAGTTACTTGTGTATTGCAGAGACTGTTCCTAAATCAAGATTCAGGTATGGCAGCCCCTTATCCATGTAGAAGGCTGCAAATAGTTCAACAGCAAAAGAGTACTCTTGCATCCTTCCACTTCAAATCCAGGATCAACTTTCAGTCTTGCATATAAACCAAAATCTCCAGTTCTGTAACAACTGACAGATAGCTAAAGGCAAGTGTTATAACAAACCGCTTTCAGGGCAACTAAACAATGACAGGACTGCACTCTTTGCCACGGGGTAACACAGCCATCATTGCAAGAACCTGGAAGCACAACTTTTCCATCTGTCCACTCTCACATCACTAACAGTAAGACTGACTTTTATCCATGTGATGCATGCACTGAAAGACCATTAAAAGTCTTCCTGAAATGCATGTAAAGATAACCAAACAAGACCATACACTCATAGCGATATAAGCACAGAAGTAGTTTCAATTCCTCAACAATGCC
Source organism: Chaetura pelagica (assembly GCF_000747805.2). Classification (NCBI taxonomy): domain Eukaryota; kingdom Metazoa; phylum Chordata; class Aves; order Apodiformes; family Apodidae; genus Chaetura; species Chaetura pelagica. The sequence continues at coordinate 6,072,273 of NW_009970723.1, forward strand.
ACAGAGCGAGGCAATGTTCTCTTAAAAGTGCTTACAACAAATAGCTCAAAAGATAGCACAGCCAGGTGAGACAGAGAATCTGCTGCTTTACTTACAAGGAATGTATTTCCACAGTGCCCACATACCACTCTGGTTCCATCTGGTTGAACTGGCAAGGCAGGCTGAGCTGGCTGCTCTTCTGGGATCAGCATTACTGGACCAAGAGTAATGATGCGTCTACTGTGTTAAGAACATTAGATGTACATGTAATTAAGCTCACAAAAAAGAAGGACAATGCGTTTAAGCAATTAGCTCAGTCACTACCAAATATTTACACTTTTAAACTATAATGTGCCTCTAAACAGATCATGCATCCAGTTTTGGTCTCTCTCCAAAGTTTCTCTTTTCAGTTTTGAACACATTCTCTTCCACTATAAATTCAGCCATGAAAGCCAGAACCCCACAGAGATCAAAGACTTGCTGTTGTGCGGCAGAAACACTCCTTGGGAAAATTAAATTTTAATACTTAGGCTGAGCATGTCCATGAATTGGAATGTACAGACCCACGTGAAACATGTAGAAAGAGTAAGGACTCTTCCAAAAACTAGTTCTCCTTGCCAAGTCAGATACTCCTCCTTTCCACACTACTGACAACCATGTCAACATAAGCAGCATTTCTGCATTTGTACAGTAAAAATTCTATTTAAATTGAGTGAACTAACAAGGAAAACCATCCCAGGTTGACCAAATTAAATCAATTTACTTTAAAAAAGTTTGTAAGTATTTGCTTTTACATTCAGCGTTCCCAATTTAATTATGCAATTTGTCCATCTACAATGACAGCACCCAAATTAACCAACTCAAAGCAGAATGAGTAACAGACTTCCTACCATGAAAAAAAGTAAAGGGAAAAGTTAAAGCATTATTTAACTTGCACTGCATCTCTCTTCATTTGCAACCAAAATCCCAGATGGCTTCCTTTCAATGTGGACTCTTCCATTCAGGGCATAATCCCAACTCTCTCCTTCAAAGTACCCCAATTTTGCTTATATTCTAGTAAAACAAACGCATAGGCTGTCTTGGAGAAACTGCTGAGATACATGCTTTTGAGTTTATTTTAATGAAATTAGGGAGTTTCTGATTCAGCTTGGTTACCAACCAGGTGATGTATTACAATGGAAGTATCCCATGAACATTTTTTTCACTCTGAGAAAATACTTGGAATGTTTTGACATTTTTTTAAAAACTTCAAGTTAAAAAAAAAAGAAAATCCATCCCCTCCTCCCCCCCAAGTCTCAAGCTATATTTCAACACCAGAATAGCCAACAGATGGTGACCTGGGCACTTGGTGTGGTAGAGCCTCCATTCAAGTATCTGCAGACCTAGCCTTCAGCTCAGTTTCTGCTTTTAGGGCTGCACCACTTACAATCAAATTACTTCTACCGCAGTGGGATCTTTAACACCCTAAGCCCATTGCTAAGAGCAAACACGATAGCAATTGTACTTGTTTCTTTTATAACAAATCTGTAAATTACAGTTGAGAGGAGACTGAAAACTCAGCATAACAAAGAAAGGAGAACAGGACTGAAACCAACCTACTGCTCCCTCTCCTGTTTCATTTTGAAGCCCCCACTTTAACCTAGGCAAAGTGAGCAATCTGTGGGTTTACAACAATTAACTCTGCAAGAATTATGAACATTAAATCCCAGAAACAAGATGATGTTTTCTTCTCAGTTGTTCTTTATGCTATTTGTTCCTTATAAAGTAGTTAAAATGGAAAACACATTTGAGACTACTACTAAATATGAAAAAACAAAATATTTTCCTCTTTAAAGGTAATCTTAAAAACAAATATTAAAAATTGACACTACCACAATCTGTGTCTGCAGTAATTTATGAAGTTATTAAGTCTTCATGAACACAGGCCCAGGCTTGAATCTCTTTTAAATATTCAACACAAAGAGCACCCATCCTTTAAAGAAAGCTACCTCAAGGCACTTACAGTTTTTTATGCTTACCAGTTTGGTCTTGGACAGCCTATTTTCCGAGATGTATCCTTACAGATAAGGAGACAATTACATTGACATCTAACATACTTCTTCCCTGAAGGAGGATTTTTGATTGGCTAAACAATGACAAAAAAACAAACACACCACACCAGAAAACATATCAGAAGTCATAGCATTTCACTTTTCCCTTCCCCCACCCTCAAAATAGTATAACAAAGCAGAACAACTTCAGTGACAACTTCTTGCGAACACATAAATACAGTTCCTCTTAGAGGAAATCTGAGAGTCAAGACAAAACTAGTTTTCTCTCCATGCCCAGAGAAAGAAGTGCAAATTTCCTCACTAGAACAAAAAAGAGATTCTACAAACTAATAGAAAACAAATTCCTATTCCAGCAATGAAGAATTCAATAGCTCAGTTTAGTTAATTTTTAAAAAGTAAATTTAAGCAGTGATATATTTTTTTAAAAACAGTGGAAACTTCAAGCAAGCCTCCTTGCCTGACACAATGGCTTTATTCAACAGTGAAAGGACCACACTCTGCCTCTCAGTCACTAAGAGGATATGTCGACATCACTGAACTATTATCTTTCTCCAACCTAGGAATAAAGCTTCTCAGTCCCTTTCACACAGCAAATCACAAGTCTCAAAGGCTGCAAGATACTGTCTTTCACCTGAAACATTATATATTGGTTGGGGAAGTGAGTATTAATGGCAAGTTCTCCACTTTCTTTTTAAGTGGAAAAAAGTTTCCCTAC
>NW_009970723.1:6075260-6080041 GCF_000747805.2 Chaetura pelagica
CCTACAGATTTAAGGCTTCTTGTTTTCAGGACGTAATGTAAAGTTGCTGACATAAAAAAAATCAAATCAAGTAGCTGTGGAGTGCTGCAGTGTTAAGATCTCAAAACTAAAACTGGAAAGGAAGAAAAAATAGAAGCAGGAGGCCAAAAGATGAAGACTTGAATTAAGAAACTGGAAGGAGGAGCAAAAAGGTCTGTGATCACCAAAACAGGACCTACAATTTCCACATTTCAAAACTGTTGTGTTGTGGTTTGTTAGCAAGCTACCAAATTGATTGAATAGTACTGCAGGAGGAAAAAACACACCCAGGAAGAGATGTGGGTTAGTTACTTTGTTTGTCCCACTTTTAAAATAATTCTGTTTTTCATTTCTCTTCATCCCACAAAAAAGTTTCACCCTTCTTTATAGCAAAGTAATTACTTAAACCACATCTTTGCATTTTGTACTCTGCATCAGAAGGAAACATCCTGTGCAGCTTCATCAACAGCATGAAGAGTTATTCTAGTTGCTTATGGCCACCCTTGTGCCAGCAACCTTTGAACTTGCACGCCAGCTGCCCTGGCAGCCAGCTACACTGTCAGGTGCTTTTCCAGGGATGGCAGGAAGGGACTCACCATTTGTAGGTGAGGACATGAATTCTATCAGCCAAGTACTTCAACCTCCATCCCCCTTCCCTCCACAAAACTAAAGTGGTAAAAACCCGTTTTACCGTAGCTTCATTGCAAACTGTGCACTTAACAACGTGTTGGTGTAGCTTGCCATCCAAATTGATTAGCGACTGGCACACTCGGCAGTTTATTACAGGAACATTACTGGCGTCTGGACTTGCAATGGCAGTATACGGAGGAGGAAGCTCTGCTGCAAGAGATCAGGAAATCTCAGTTGAAAAACCAAACAGAGGATTCTAAAATACAGTCAGCAAATATAACCTCTACCAGTCACAGCCTCAAAAAAGAAAAAAAAAAAATAATTGGAGAATAAAATTAAAATCTAAGTTAATGATTTGCATAAACAAAAGACAATTGTGTTTGCTTTCCCTTTCCCCACAACTTCGAGGTACCCCAACATCAACACTACCTATACTTAAAGCATAACCAGCAACTCAAACACACCGTAAATCACCCCAGAAAAATGGATCAGAAAAAAAGCTCATCTACACAACTTAAAATAAAAACTTAGCTTGAAAATAAAGGGTTTTTTTGGGGGAAGGGTGAAGCTAGAATTGGGGAACAAAGACCTAGGTAAGCAGAAGAACTAAACATCTGGAAAGCCTGAAACATGGACAAATATTTATTATTATATGGTAAAAAACAGTACAGATAAAAAAAGGAAACAGGCCTTGGATGAGAAGTGGCATGAAGCACTTCTTTGAGTGCTATCTTGAAGAAATAGAGATGAACTGAACCCTCAGAGCAACTGTTTTTAAGGGTTCTAGATATTTTTATCATCCAAGAGCCAAAGCATGGATGCAGAATGAGGTTAAGTCACTTCACACAGGCTAACACAAGGGGACAATACAGTGACTTCAGGCCTCCATCAAAGAACAGATTTCAGCTTTACCAGTCCTGAGCCCAGAGCAAACTATGGAGGAAATGCTCAAGATCCTTCTTGGTTTAAGAATCCATGGAATGAAAACAATTAAACACAGCAACCTCTCATGAGCTTATTTCCACAACTATTTGGCATGTGGTAGCACCAGCTTTTATTTCATCAAGAAGTTCAGAGCTCTTCAGGTAAGCAAATAAGGAATGGGCGTATTTAGTAGCTCATAGTTAACTATTTTTAATAATAATTCAAAATTACTAGCCTTGGACTTCAGTTAATTATTTCATAATGTCATCCAAGCAACCAACAAAATTTTCAAAGAGGCAATGAGAGATCAACTTCCATTTACAAGCAGCACAGTCCAGACAATGTGGTGGTGTTGATCATAGGCTGGACTTGATGATCTTAAAAGGTCTTTTCCAGCCTTGATGATTCTATGAACAGAGTGGTACCAGCTGGAGGGGTGACAAGGGAAATCACAGGCTGCTATCAAAGCTCAAAGCCCAAGTATTAAATTCAAGCCTATATGAAAGCACTTCTCAATCCATCCTTCTGTTTTAAAGTGAATGCCATGAGCCAGAGGGATATAATAAATACTGTCAGCCCTTCAGATCCAAAAATCATCACAAACCTTTGAAGCAGCACTTGCATTCAGTGCTACTTGACCTGCAAACAACCCAGACCCACACTTGAAGGAAGGTGGACACCTTGAGGGTCTCAGAATCACATCCAACATACCTCAGTTGTTTCTTATATGCAACAACGCAGTTCTGAAGTAATAGTACAAACTGATGCTCCATTACTTGAGCAAGTGAACTTCACACCTTCAGCTTTGATATCCTGGTTGCAGAAATGAACATCCTCAAGAAATGTCAGGTAACTTAGAGTGTTCTGATTTTTTCTGCCTCTAAGGAATACCAGTAGCATCCAGTTGAAAATTAACAATAACAATATTTTGCCATACTCTGATACCCTGTTTTCAGTACAAGACTGCCACATACAAGAGAGGAGATACTACAAGATATTAGCAAAAACACACAAGACAAAACTCCATGCCCCACACACTTTGGCAAGTGGAAACAATCTCCACTAAATCACTGCAGAAATAAGGTTTGAGATTCGGACGGTGGGAACAAGAATGTCTTAGATGTAAGTGGCAAAGTAAAGGCTGCTGCAAGGGGGTTTTGGCCACAGCAAGCTGCTTCACTGCTCCTGTAGCAAGCAGCTGACACACTTTCCAGCTCAGAGAATAGGCAGCCATAATAAAAAAAGGCACATCCAGCAGACCAAATACCAAACTCTGTCAAGACACCCCTACAGATCAACCCCAGATTTGAGGCTGCTTTTCTGAAAAGAAACAGCCATGTTACTGAACTTCTTTGGTTTGTCCTCTCCATTTAAATTGCAACCAACTCAAATCAGCTGGGTGCAGGGCAGTTGTACTAAGGAAAGGCAAACTATCTTGAAAGGCACTAGGAATTAAAAGATTACCTTCTTTCCCACCTCCCCAACCCTTTCAGCTTTCCATGATCCTGGGATACTTTGAAAATTGGCAAATATACCCACCTAAATGTTCAGAATATTCTATACCCTACTTTCAAGTGACAGCTCTTTGGATTTTCCAGGCTGGTTACACGAGGTGTGTGAGCACCTAGAGACACTGTCAGACACCTTTCCAGCCTCCTACTGGAGCTGCTCGGCTTCCAGGTAAGCAGCCTCTCCATTCCTGTCCTGCTGGCTCAGCAAATTTCAGACAGCAAGCGACTAATGGCTGCTTTTCACAGTGGTGCTGCAGCAAGTAACATTTACTGTGGAGCAGAAAGCCAGAGGTATCTTGGCACTGAAATCTTCATGCTTAAAAAGAGCATTAGGAAGAGCTTAAAAAAACTAACCAGCAAAAGCCACCAAAATTAAGTTTAAAGAAAAGCATTGGGGGGAGGAAGAAGGAGTGTGTGAAAAGGAAAATTAAGTTATTGTCTCAGAGGTCGTTGCATAGTATCCCTGAACAAAGACTGGCAGCCTTCAAAGCACATTAACGTATGCACTTCGGTATTACTTTTTTTTTGGGGGGGATGGTTTTTGGTTGGTTGGGTTTTTTTGACAGCTTGAATTTCAGGCTAACTATAACATCTAAAATCAGTTCATAAAGACTCATCATGCTGAAGGTGCCTTGATGATAGGCAAGTTTCACATATACATCAGAGGTTTCATAACACATGTAATGAGACACTGAATTTCCTGTTGCTGACATATGAATCTACAGCCCCATTATCAGTTTTTCTTTAAAAAAAAAAAAACAAACAACAAAAACCCAACAGTAATTAGTTCAGCAAGATCAGCAGAGTGCCCCATCATGCAATCCATATTACTGTAACCTACGATTCCCTTCTCACCTTCATAGGACAGATACAATGGAAGATACCAAATATTCAACCTTAGAAACCCTTGTGGTGCTTGTGCACTTTCCTCCCTTAGTATTCAAAGGGCAAAAACCACAGGGAACCACTTGCAATTTACCTGGGTCAAACAGAAATGAGCTTGTTTGGGGATTTGTTTTGTTTAATTTAAGGAAAAGAAAAAATTCTTTATCCTGGCCTGGGAGGCAGTGGGTAAGGCAAAAAGTTATTTACGACAGAGATAGATAGTTAAAAACTTAGAAAGCCTGAAAAAAAAAAATCAAAAACCAACCACACACACAAACCCCCCCATAAAACAAAAAAAAAAAAAAGGGGGAAAAACCAAACCAACTAACCAACCAAAAAAAAAAAAAAAAGGAAAAAAGCACTAAGAGCCACTCTGCTAAAGTGAGCAGAGATTATGGTCCCACCCTTTGCCTATAAGGAAAGTTTCTGAAAACACTTTGCCCTGTGTCCATATCAAAAAAGATTTTCCTTGCTTGCTTCCATCGTTAGGAACAAACACTGAACCTTTACCAGGATTTGACCACCCACCATCTTACACTGAAAAGGGTCAACTGGGTCTCAGCTGCAGCCCAACAGGAGCAGAGGAGGCTACTTTCAAACCATGGCCTCTCTAATTTAAAGCTCGGGATGACATATTGGGCACAGTAGGTAATTATAAGGATAAATCTATTAATGTACGTTCAGGTGGTAGTTTGGAGGTCAAAGGGCTTCTTCCTCTGCAGCTCCACATGAGTCAGGTGATGTAAGCAAGGAAGCTCTGCAAAAAGGGGTGTGGAAGCAAACCCCGTCTCCTCATGAGAATGCTTCTTTCCC
>NW_009970723.1:6080213-6081907 GCF_000747805.2 Chaetura pelagica
TTCCCTACATTTGTGCTAGGGAGAGAAAGAAAGGCTGTCTGCTAGCTAAAAAGGCAATGTAGCTTCCACAGATCCTTTCACCAGGAATAAACTGACAGAGCAAGGAAACAAGTTAGCCAGTCTATGTCACGGCTCTGCAATTTATTTTTTTTCTGTAGACACCTTTCTTTAGGTTTTGTAAAGCAGTTTTGAAGTGCTACCTAGTATGGTTGCCTGTAGACTGATCAAATGAGACCCTCAGGTTGTAAAGAGATGTTTGACATTTAAGAAAACTCTACAGCTCCTCCTCACTTTTGGGAACAAGGCACTTAGCTCCAGCGCCACACCCCACCGCCAGTGCCAAACCAGTTAGCAGGAGCTACAGGCAGGGAGAGAAGGCACAGCAGGACACAGCTACCAACTGAATATGAGCACTTGGGGTCCATCTTGTTTCCAGGTCATTAATTTCACCCTGGGTTCAAGTAAGAGTCACTGATCCAATGCATTTTCATTTCTTTTTAAAAATCTCTAAAAAAGACCTTCTTAAAAATAGATTTAAATGTATGCAAGAGTAAGGACTACCAAGAATAAAAACAAATACCAGAACTTAAGGATTTTTAAGGAATTTCTGGATTTTTTTAAACTACAAAACTTAAAAGGATGATGCCGATCCTTCACAATTTCACTAAAAAAAAACACAAAACCCAAACAAAACAACCCTCTGCTATTTTTCAGGTTGATGTTGGTTTGTGCAATTCAAACAAAAGTGAGCAGTCAACACCAGCTACAGCACTAACTGCAACACCTTTTCATGGCAAACAGGACTAGCCTTCCATGTATTACATATTCAAAACAGAGAGATGCTCACTCAGAGCATTCTAGTTGCATAGATATATAGTAGAATTTAGAATTACATAAAAACACTTAAGAAAGGGCCAACACACTGGAGCCAGTGAGATCAGGACTGTAATCTTACATTGTAAAGGCCACTGCTAGCAAAGCTACACTAATCTTGTTTAGTCTTGATTCCTTCAGCTTTCTCCCCCCTCACTTTCTGCTCTAACATGTTCGACTGAAAAAAAAAAAATTTAAATATACTTTGTAAACTCCCTGATTAATATTTTCTAAAGAAAATTTTTCACCTGCTTACTAGGTATTTTGTATTGATCGAGAAGATGATTTCCCAAGTCTGTTAAAGAAAGTTAATACTGTGTCTTTAAGCCACGATTCCAGATTTGCAACCACAGTATCTGACTTGCTTTAAAAATAAAGCCAAAACCAGCAATGGCCTTGAAATGTGTTTGCAAGGACATCCTAGTGGTTTTGGACTTCAACTACGACACGGCACAGCTCCCCATGCTCATTTAGACCCGGCTGCCAGAAGAGGAGCCCATCAGCCCGCACCTCCTGGGGACGGAGCTTCCACCCTCCCCGGAGGTGAAACCAGGGATCTGCGCACTTGATTTCGCCTCCGCGTTGCGCTCAACCTCCCGTCTCCCGGTACCGGGTTCTCAGGTGTTCACAGCGAAGAACCTTTTACTTAAGCCTGCTCTTAAATTAATGGCAGAGCCCAAGTCCAACAATTACCCTGCAAGCTGCGACATGCGAACGACTTACAACAAGCAGACCGGTTCAGACTCGTTCTGCCACTGCAAACAAATATTTCGCCCCTCCTGAAGCGCTCGGGCCGGAGCGCGGAGCGGGGAGCGCGGCCT
>NW_009970723.1:6083998-6089739 GCF_000747805.2 Chaetura pelagica
GGGCCGGGCCGGGCGGGGAGGTCCTGCCGCCTGCCCGCAGCCGCAGCGCCGCCGGAGGAGGGTCCGGGGCGGGGGGCGCGGCCCGGCCCTGGATGGCCCGGGGAGCCCCGAGGGGGAAGGACCCTCAGCCCAGCACGGAGCGGTAAATCGACGGCGGGTTCGGCAGGAAAGGCGTATGGATGGGGGGAAGAAACGTAACCACCTTCGTTTTGCAATAAATGTTTTTTAAAAAATAGTGGCTTTGTTCAGTTGGGTGTTTTTGTTGTGGTGGTTTAGGGGTTGTTGCGGTTTTGCTGTTGTTGTTTTTCTCCGAAACGCTGTGGTTATAAATACCGGTACCAGGGAAGTGCTATAGTTGATGTAACTGCCACCAGTCGCCTTTCTAGGGATCTGAGGATGCATCCCGGCAGTGAGGGACTCGACTGGGGCTGTGCCCACTGAGGTGGGAGGCAGTGGTCAGGAGGCAAATCCACACATTTCCAAATCTGCTGCTTGGTGAGAAGACTCTCCCCTAGTGTCACTGAGCTCTCTGAGGACAGACAGACTTTAATTTCCTTCTGCTAGACAGCAGCCCACTTGGGCACCATCTGGAAGTCTCCAGCAAAGAGGGAAAATAGCCTTCCCCGGTGAGTTTTTCAGCTCACGTTGACATAAGACGGTTGTTTGTCCCGTGTGCCGTGTCCATCCGTTGTTAGAGATTGCCAGGCTGCAGTAATGTCAGGTGGTAAGCAGCTACTTGGTACACGGGAAGACTTCATTCCTGAGTGCCAAGTGCCACCTGGCATCCCCGTGCTGCGGGCACCCAGAGCCGCGCCGCGTCTCGGCGCGCGTTACGTGCAAGGTGTGCGGGTGTCTTTGGGAGAAATGGGCCATGAATTGTAACTGGAAAAAACTGATCAGATGAGGTTGTGCTCTGAGAGTTCACAAGCTAGTCGTCTTCCTTCTTTGATAATACTTTTCAAAAGGTGAGATATTACTTGCATCGTGTTGAAAATTTTCTGTGGGAACTGTTTTTCAGCATAAAATTTTGAATCTAGGAAATCAAACCATTCTACAAAACCAGACTGATGTACTTGAGAGACTGTGAGAAATAATCAAAACATTCAGTTGAATGGAAGCTGAGTTATTTCTGTAAGATTTAAATTATTTGGTTTTATTTTACTAACTGTAAGACGAAATTAGCAAAATATGGTAATATTGTGATGGCAAAACACAGAGTTGTCATAGATTCTTTAATGTTTAAGGAAAAAAGTTTTTATTTTGAGGCAATTTTTGAAATACTGTTCATTCTTTCTCATTTTGGGCAAAATTGCATTTTTTAACATATTTATTTCCTGAAGAAACAAATTCCGAATTTGAGTGAGCTCTGACATTGCCATGCAAGGGATAATGTGCTACAAGGCAGCTGGTTGTGGTATCCTAACTGTCTGCATGAAGCAAGAAATGCAGTCATGCCGTATCAAACTGCTCTCTCCTTGAAAAATGTGTTTGGAAGATGTTATTTTGGAATAAATTAGATTGAGCTTTCAGTTTCCAGTTAACTTAAAAGGAAATAGCTCAAGATCATTCAGAGCTTTTTTTCGTGAGGATTTTTAAGGGCTGTTTTGTGCCCCCAAATCCCTCATCTTGCTGAGGTACTGTGAGGCTGACACTGGCAGCTCAAAAGAAGATCCTTGATATTACTAGTCGGGACACACCTTCAGCACATCTTCAGTCCAACATTTTGCTATCACATTCCCCATTTTCATCAAGTGCAGAGCCATAGGTTTTCTTTTGGAGTCCTAATGCAGGAACTGGCATTTGAAACCAGTTTTCTTTATCATTTTTCTTGTCTGGGGAAAGATAGAAAAAATCTTACATCTTGTTAAAGCTGCCAACTAGGCAGCACTGAGTTCCACCAGTGCCTAGACCATCCTGCTGCAATTACAGCAAATTGTCTGTGTGGGACCTTCTTCTCCACTGACCTGCTGTTCTGTGCCTCAGAAGCAGACTGAAAACCTTATGATTGCTCTCAGGGGCCTGCAAGGAAGGCTATGTCAAAACTCAGTCTGACAGCTCAAGCCTGCACATACAGCTGAGAATTATTGTTTTTAAGCATCCCAGCATGCTGACCTGTTCTTGGAAATAGGATTGTCATCTAAATAAGTACGCATTAGGGATTAAAAATAAAATGCATTCCTTCAGCCCTTGTGATTTGACTTTTCAGAGTCCTTTAAACGCTGTAGTCACCTGAGCTGCTAAACAATCTAAATATCAGAAAATAGGTGACAATTAAGTCATCTGCCTTTGTTTTTTGGTATTTTGAGTCCATGTGTTTAAGGCAGCCAAAGTTCTACAAGACTTCCCAATTCAAACATTGTTGCTTAACATGTACCTGTTAGCATTAACTGCAGTATCCCCATAAAGCTGGATGGACCCAACTAGTAACAACAGAGGTATCAAAAGGTGTGCTGGACAACAAAGCTATGCACTCAGTTGGTAACAAACCTCCTTTGGATGTTACTCAGGCTGTATAGGGAAGAATATAAACATCAGATAGTGCCAGGTTGAGACCTTGCCACTTTCTTCCTGGTCTTCCTCTGGACACCAATACCCTATGATATCCACTGCTGTGTGGTTTTCCTTCTATGAAAACCCTGCTTTGTCCAGTGAGTGGGATACTCTGCCCTGAGCAGCCCTGCTTGTGAGGGAACTACCCAGAGGATACGTCACTACTTAAATTCAGTGCCACAGCACAAGCCACCATGCAAAAGACATCACCATGTTTTTCTACACTTGGCCTCGTTGCCCCTTTGACCAGCGAGTCCCAGCACACCCTACATATGCCTCACTGTGGTACTGTTTATGCTGCCAAGGCACCTCAGGGGTTCCCAGCAATAAAGGCTGAGTGATAAAGTCTGGTGATCCAACCACTTGGCTCCATGGAAAATGTCTTTAGTAAGAGCAGGTAAACTGAAAACATACTGCTAGAGAGGTCTGAAAATGGCACAGACAAATGAACCAACTATACCCCTGAGAACAACCTTACAGAAGGTTTCTCAAGGTGTCTTTATCTGTGTCACAGTATTGAATCACACTTATAACAGCCTGAAGAGCTGGGCGCAGAGAAACCTAATGAAGTTCAACAAGGGCAAGTGTAGAGTACTCCATGTGGGGAAGAACAACCCCATGTACCAGTGCAAGTTAGGGGGGACGTGCTGGAAAGCAGCTCTGGGGAAACAGACCTGGGAGTCATGATGGACAACAGGCTGACCATGAGCCAACAATGTGCCCTCGCAGCCAAGAGGGCCAATGGCATCTTGGGGTGCATTAAGAAGAGTGTGGCCAGCCAATTGAGGGAGGTTGCCCTCCTCTTGTACTCTGCCCTAGTGAGGCCTCATCTGAAGTATTGTGTGCAATTCTGGGCTCCTCAGTTCAAGAAGGACAAGAAGCTCCTGGAGAGCATCCAACAAAGGGCCACTAAGCTGATTAAAAGAATAGAGCATCTACCATATGAGGAAAGCTTGTGAGAGCTGGGTCTGTTTAGCTTAGAGAAAAGGAGGCTGAGGGGGGATCTCAGTAATGCTAATAAATATCTAAAGGGTGGGTGTCAGGAAGATGAGACCAGACTTTTCGCAGTGGTGTCCAGTGATAGAACAAGGGACAATGGTCACAAACTGGCACACCTTTGCTGGAGACATTCAAAACCTGCCTGGATGTGTTCCTGTGTGATGTACTCTAGGTGATCCTGCTCCAGCAGGGGGGTTGGACTAGATGATTTCAAGAGATGCCTTCCAACCCCTACAATCCTGTGATTCTGTGATTCTGTGTAACACTCCATCCTGTCCAAAAGTTGGGTTGTTTCGTATAAACTTCCATACTAGATAAATGTAGGCTGAGCAGGACAACACATAATTTGCTAACAAGGCTTACATCAAATATAGGTACAAAATTAAGAGGTCACATCATATTTTCTTCTACTTTTTAAATCCATTTCTTATACTTAATGTGACCTTTTGAGAAATGCTCAAGTTTTATTTTTATTTATTTTGAAAATTTATCATTCTCACTGGTTATCTTATTTGTTTTCCTTAGATAAAAGAAAGAACAAATTAGTTTAGTATGAGAAAAAACAGCAAATGTTGAAGCTCATTGTCAAGTGCGGAAGTATTTTTGTACCAACGCTATAGGCAACTACAACTCTTTGTTAATCTTGCATCTCTAATAAGTGCCAAAAATATTGCATGGAGTCTATTTGTGTTCTACAGACATTTTTCAGGTAAACTAGTAAACTTATGTGTTGCATTTAAGAACAAATAACCTTTCTGCTGTGTATTGTTTTTATTTGCATAGTGATGTTTAGAGACTGCAAACCTTAAACCATTGTGATAGGAGCTGTTCAAAGACACAGAGGAATGCCCTGACCATTTAAAGAAAAAAAAGGAAAAAAAAACTATTCAGGCATAATATAGGTTATGCAAATTAATGTAGTATCTCACTGGTAACAAAAGAAATGGAACAGGTTTTTTCTCAAGTCCAGTTATAGGGTTGTTTGCTAAACCAAGTTTCTTCTTAATGGCTGAAAGAAGGGGACTGAAAAGCCTGGAATAATTTTTCTCACACATGGCCCAGCTCCATGCCCCACCATGGCCTGAACACAGCTTTCAGATGCTATGCAAAGAGCATAATAATTTAGTTAAACAGAAATTAAAGTCATATGTTTAAACTACTGGATAGGAAAATCTTACCTGAGAATGGCTGAAAACAATTGAAAAGCCCATCTACTGCTGGTTTTGATACTGAATAAGACAGTGAAAGAGAACAATATGAATGTTGTTTAGCAAGTTTGTAGAGTTGTTGTCAGTTCAAATCCTTTTTGAAGGACCTGGCTATGGTCTGTAGCGAACTGTTAAAATATCTGAATTTCTAGAGATGTCAGATATTGAATATGGCCATTCTGGGAAAGAGAAGGTAAATTTCAACTAAAGCTTTCTGAGATTGCTTTCTGTGCCTTTGTATTAATGTCTCTTTTCCTGTGTTGATTAAATTCTCCTCTGCTATTTGGCAAGTATATTGAATAAAAAATAGAAGGAAAAGGGCTTGTTCTTCCATTTTCCCAGATCTGCTACATTAGAAAGATGCACAGGAAGATGATAGAATACCTGGTTTATTTTCAAAAATTGTAATACAAAGAGGTGCATAGGAGCAGCCTATATGCTGTACACAAAATCCTCTTACTATGTTCATTTAGAGAGGTGTCCTGTGCTGCAAGATTAAGACTATAACAAGATAAAATTTTATACTGTACACAGTCTGAAACATTATTATTTATTGTATGAAATACACAATATAACAATTAGCACCACTCATAAAAATAACTATACATTTGCAGATGTGGTTTCAGGCAAGGTAATGCAACACAATCTAATATATCTATGATCCAGTATCCAGGATGATACTTGAGAGTATATTTTGACAGTTCAACACATCTTCTGAAAATGCTTCTCACTTTTGCCCTTTGTGCCATGCCACAACCTGGCACAGACTTCTGACTCAAAATAGAATTGTAACTTGGCACTGTGTGATAACTTTCTGAACTGTTAGGATGCTGGGATTTTAATATTTTTTTTTTCTTTTAATCTAGGTGTCTGTTGCGCATTAAATATGGAAAAATATACAAGTACCAGGAAAATGGGAATGTCATGCAGTTCCACATTTATCTGTGCTTGGGAAAGGGCTGATTTCTCTCCATACAGCAGGAA
>NW_009970723.1:6089921-6099999 GCF_000747805.2 Chaetura pelagica
ATAGTAGGTCTACAGAGCACAGTAATTAAATACAAATCTCTTATGTGAATAATAATTTTGTCTCCAGTCCCATCAACACTGTTCATCCCGTTCTGGCTATGTGGTAAGTCACCCTCCCACTGGCAAAACACAAAGAACATTATGTTACTCAGTGATGACTTCGGAGGTTGACAGCAGCTAATGCTGCAGAGCTTGGTTGCTCCTTCCAACCCACTCCTACCCGCCAGAGCAGCGGGAAGGGTCATGCTTGCTGCGCTGACAGCCTCTGTTTGTCGCCACCTTCTGTTCCCAAACGTGACAGGTAGCATTTGGCCAGTGACTCGACAAATCTATTTTTGGTAATTTTTTATCCCTTATATTCTAATCCTGTCACTGCAAAGCACTCATGCAAATGTATGTATGGAGGCTGCTGTTACAAAGCTGCAATTTACCGGATTGCATCAATTTTACAACAGTAGATTGTGACAGACAATTATCATGGTAAAGATGTCTTCATTTACACAAAGGGAGGCCTCTTCTGTTACTCCCAACTGGAAAAGCACTTCTTAGTAAGCTTATTCTTGTTATAATCTTTTCCTGACTGCACATCTGTCATTTCTTTTACAGTCTTGGTTCTATTTCTAGTTAACCTTATTTTTAGAATAATAGAGGAATTTTCAGTCTCAGTTAAGAAGCAGTTCACACTGGAAACTGTAATCTTGATTGGCAGGAAAATTGTTTATGGGTTTTCAATTACTTTCCAGCCCAGCTCTGTATCAGTGTATTACCATAACTGCTAAGCCCTTTCTTGGTCATCTTGAAGACATTAGCTGCATTAAAAATTCTTAATACATTCATCTCCTCCTAATCACATATACTCAAGATTCCTTCCTTTATTATTTGTCACTGGTTCAAACTCAATAAATACCTGTATCTAGGTCCCTTCCGCCCATAAAATCATTCCATTGGTTTCCTTATGTCAGTCAAATCATATCATAAAATGGTTTGGGTTGAAAGGGATCATAAAGAGAATCTATTTACTTTTTAATAACCTTTTAATTCCTTTTTTCTACTTTTTTTTTTTTTTTTCCTATTATTGGGTGGAGGAATACTAGAGAGATAATCAGATACTGCTAAATTTGTAGACACTTATAATGGTTGGCATCTTACACAATTTTCATTTGATCTCTGATTTTTAGTTCTGTGGGCAGAGCTTTGAGAGAAACAACAGGGGAAAAAGTTGTCCTACAGTTTTATTTGAGCATTTTTTTCCATTTTGATTGTGGAGTTACTTTTTAGTCAGAAACACCTCTGAATCTTTGGTCATGAAACTAGGCAATGTCACATTTAGTCAATTCCTAGATGAGATGCATCCAAGAAAAACAGGTTAAGTTAACTTCAGGTGCCTCAGTAGGTGGCATCCTTTGCTCTGAGGAAGAACAGCTGCTGTGCCCTCCTGGTATCAGGTGGAGACTAAGTTTAAAGAAGGAAGCTTAAAATTGAACTCAAGGTTATGACAGTTTTTGATCATGAGCTATCCTGTGACACAAAATCATAAGAATACCAGCACCTTGGTCAAACTCCAGTCTGGATAATGAATCATCTGACTTGAATTACCTTTGCCATTTCAGTCTCAATGAGCAGCCTTCTTCATCTTCAACCAGAACTTGTTTCATGCAACATGATCATTAAAACATTGCTTCATTTCAGGAGTGGGTTCAAGATTTGGCCAGAAGAATAAACAAGTGTAACAAGGCTTGCTACTCCACTATTTTTATAGGAGCATAAATCTCTATTCAGATAAGCAGCAGTTTTGCTGATGATCTGGTAGAGTCATGACAATATTGCATATGATACTGCAAAGACTGTTCCACATAGATACGGAGCATGTAGATTGATGTGGCACAGTGCTGCTTTTTAAACTTAGCTACATTTGTTAACATAATGCTCAAATGTGATCAAGACTAGTCATTTTTAACTGGCAGTCTTTGAATCACCAGCACTTTGGAAGTAAACATTTGAAATTTTTGAAATCAGACTGGAGGAGTGAAAATGCTGGTGATGGTCTGTCTCCAAGATAAGCTTTGCTACTAGGAGCTGCCAAAAGAGATGTTGCTGTGGAAGAAACGTGCAAAATGGAATTCTTAAAAAGCATTGGGTGCCTCGAGCTTGGCTCCACTATGGCTCAGGGTTCTGCAAGACTTCTGTGAGTTAGGAAACCTCCCCATAGCTGGATAGGAAAGAAAAGAGGTTGAAGGGGGATGAGTTTACTGTAGATACTCAGAAATTAAACTGCTGGCATGTTTGCATCTAAATATTTGCTGCACCTGCAGAACCTCTTTAATTGATTCTTTTCTTAAAGAAATAATTTAATTTTACAGATACGGAGTCATATTGTGTATCTCTCAGCATGTGATGCAAGGGTGGCAAGAGCTAGTTAATCACAGCCACCAATAAAGAGGACATTGTAATTAACTGCAAAACAGTAGCAATGAGAAACGAGACAAATTAGAAGCCTGGAGGGCCTCCAGCTACTAGAAAGCTGAATTTCCCATTATAAGAATAAAAATAACAGCAATTTTTTTTTTTCTCTATCTAGATCTTATCATTACAGATTGAAAATGGAAAAGTGGAAACACAAATATTTCTCGCATTGTTGGAAAAGATGTGAAAAGCATGCCAATAGAACATGATCTTCAGAGGCATAATTTACAGCTTTTTGATACAAAACAAAATATTCTCCTGGGAAAGGTCAAAACAGAGCCAGGAGCTACTTATATTTATCAATTGACCAATCTTAGAGTTGTTGGGGAAAGATGCAGGATGTATAACAAGGAGAAAGAATGCAAAATTATGCAATTAAGGTAACAACTGAATAGAAAAAAATCCTTTTACCAGTACTACAAACAAGTTTTAAGATTCATACAACTGAAAAAGGTGCAATGAAATTAGCATATTTAATGTCACTCCAGCATCTTTATAAGTAGTTCTCCTAATGAAGAGCTAAGAAACATGGAGACTTTGCACATATTACTCAGGACATAACAAATGAAACATGGTTCCTGTGATCTTTTCAACTGGGAAAAAACCCAAGAAACTTAGTTGCTCTGATGTATCTCTGCAAAAGTTATTTTGGTGCCTGTCAGCTTTGGGAAACAATTACTTAATTTTCTTATGATCTTGCTATTAGGATGCTCACTTAAATGATAATATTTTGCTCTCTCCCTGCTGAGCTGGAAGACCTTGCATCATGCTCCTATTTAATGTGGCTATAGCAGTATGGAGAGCTTCCACTCCCCTTATTTCCTGCAGGCAGCTGTTACAATTCCAGCTCTGCTTTCCTTCTACAAATCTCCCCTCCTCTCCCCCAGATGACCTGGTATACCATTTGAAGTCTGTAGCATGCTATCTATTGCAGATCACACAACCCTCCCTGCCCCAAGCTTCTGTGTGAAATTCATAATACCTGTATTTTCTGATATGTTCTCAGCACCTACAGTGTTCAGGCAAGGCATCATAACTGGACATGTTACTCAAAAATATGACAGACATAGAACAAATGCAATTCTGCAGCATATTTTTGAGAGGATGCTACTTAAAGTTGAGGAGCTTCGGAGTTTAAATACACTAGTTTAGGATTTCTAGGGTAATAGAAAATCCAGTTCTGCCACAGATTCAAGCCCTAAAAGCACCTTTCCTTCTCCAAAAAAAAAACCCAAAACCAAACCTGGAAGGAATTATGTAATTTGTTTTTGTATCGCTTTCATGGGAAAGTGATGGGAAAATTATGGGAAAGGGTTTTTGTGAAATGTTTAATAAGATGAATGGAATTAAGCATCAGCTTTGTTTATGTATTGCTTTCTTTTTGAGGAAAATGATGGATTTTCTTTTTTGTCCTGCACAATAGCAAAGGTATAGAGAGCTCTGGCAGGTGCTTATTAATAAGTTTTGTAAATCTAGAGATAAATCTTCATTACACCATTTGAGATAAGGATTGAAAGACAGCTGATACTAAGTACCAACACCAGTTGGAAACATTTGAAGTCATGCTTTTGCAGTCACAGCCCCACAGTTATCACATACAGCTTTATGAGTCCTTTGGCCTATTATCTTCATTTACCAAGAGCTGTATCCTCCCATATGAGCTGCACGTATTGAAATAATTCAATTGTGCTCATTGTTTAATTATTTGTTGTCTTATTCCATCTCATCCCTCTCCACAATTCAGTTATAAATCATTCCATGTAGAGGGTGTTGACTCCAACACCCTGCAAGAGCAAACAAAACTCTGTTTCCAAACTCATCAACTACTTAATCAGCTCTTTGTAAATGCTGACTGCAATGCAGTAGTTTTCTATGGAGCGCGTGCAGCAACGTCTCTGTGTGTCAGAATATTTGTGTGGCCCACTCGCTTTGGGATTGCACTACAAAGTTTTGAAGTTGCCCCATCTGTTTTGTTAACCTCTTTTAACCATTTCCTTACCCCACTAATCATGTTTTTACACTTCAGATCCTTAACCTGGTTTTGTCCTCCACATGCACAATTTCTTGATTCTCTCTGGCTTCTCAGCTTATCCCAATTTTGTCCTGCATCCTTCCTTCTTGTCAGACCTATCTTTGATAGGGATCAGTGAGTCCCTGTCTCTTTCTCTGACTAGCCCTAGTCCAACTGTTCACCCCCTATTTTAAAATTCATAGAATAATAGAGGAGTTTGGGTCAGAAGGGACCTTTAAAGGTCATCTAGTCCACCCCCTCTGCAATAGTCAGGCACATCTTCAACTAGACCAGGTTGCTCAGAGACCTGTCCAATTTGACCTCAAATGTTTCCAGGCATGCGGCATCTGCCACCTCTCTGGGCATCCTCTTCTAGTGTTTCACCACCCTCAAAATAAAAAATTTCTTCCTTATATCCAGTCTGAATCTACCCTCTTTTAGTTTAAAACCATTACCCCATGTCCTATTGCAACAAGCTCTGCTGAACAATCTGTCCCCAGATTCCCCTCCCTTTGTTACACAAACCTCCTCCAATTCCCTCTTCCATTTTCTGTACCAGCTGTACCTTCCTTTCTCTTGTCACAGCCATGGTCTTTCTCTCCATCACCTTCCTACACCAATGTTCCTTTCACAGCTCTCAGTCACAGATTTTCCCTTCCCTTTGCTATGTCTAGGTCTCTGGACTCCTTTTATAAATATTCTGCTTGTCTTTTCACAGAATCACAGAATTGTTCTGGTTGGAAAAAAGCTTTAAGATCATCAATGCCAACCTAACCTAGCTCTACTGCATCCAGTGCTAAACTACGTCCCTAAGGGCATGTCTTTTAAACACCTCAAGGGATGGATGCCATTTGTCCTTAGGGCTCTTAAATTAGGCAGATTCCTTGCTTCCCTTCTTGATTACTCAGCAGATGAGAACACTAAGAGGTGGGCTCCAGTACTCAGACTTGTGGAGGGAATGGGTCTCACTTGGTGCCTCAGCCTTGGCCAGCCCGTGGTCCGCAAACTTGCGGGACCAGTCATACCCACCTATAACAGCACCAGGACTGCTGATGCAATATTGCACACTGACAAGCAACATGGCAAAAAATGAATCTGAGAGTAAACATTTTCTGGTAAATGTACTGTCATGTCCATTCTAAGGGTGTTTCTGACATCACAGCTAATTAAGGATCTGTTTTGGATCTGTTTTTCCTCATTTTTGTGCTCAAATATTAAATTAGTAGGGCAAGAAATTACTCCTAGCTATGAGTTCTTTACACAGCATTGTAGATGAAGGTCCTCCTTACAGGTCTAAATGTGTGGGGTTCTGTACACTAGGCAAGATTTGGAACTACTCGCAGACCATCAGTATTTAGGATTGTTATCTAGCAGGTTTACTCTTGAATCCCCCTGTGCTCCCCCATTGCTGGTGAGCATGCATGTGTGTGTAGGTTCCCTTCTCAACAACATTTGAAGTTTGTCTGACATGGACAAATACATTTGGTTGAGTTGTGACAATGATGGAGAGAATTAATCAGTGCCCTGGATGCTGGACAGAAGTGGTCTGGACTAAGGTATAATTGTATTTTATTGATATAAGAAATTATATTGCATGAATCACGGTACAAATGTATTTGACTTGCAGTCTATGTACAAGTAAAATGCAGTTTTAGCTGGAATGCCTACTACTGAAAGCTACTTTGAGAGTCTTGGAGATTAAAGAAACTGCCAAGTTACACTTTTCAGCAGTTTAAGGAGCACCTAGGGACCCTCTTTTCTTCTTTTTCATTGTAATGAGATCTGGGAAGATTAGCTGGCAAAAAATGTCTGCTTACATGCGACACTTGCTTTCATTGTTTTATAACAATAACATGAGCTATAGTTGGCAACTCCACAATCTAGAAAGTAAATAAAGATCACAGTTAAAATGACAGCTGCTTCAAGGGGTTTAGCAGAGCATGGATTATTGGCCAAGATTCTTGCCAAGACTACACCAGCAAAACCTGATGACATTCAGTGCTAACCCTGGGAAACCTAATTGACAGTCTCTGCTGAACGCATGAAGTAACTGTACTGAAAATCCCAAGTGTCCAATTTTGATATTTTTTTTTTTTTTTCCTACTGAAAAGCAGTGTGAAGAGCTAGAGCTGAGCTTTTTTTGTTTTGTTTTGTTTTGTTTTTTTTCTTATTGTTTCTGAGCACTTAGGATGCATTCAAGTCACATCTTGTCAAACATAGGTCACACAGTCATATATTCAAGAAAACTGCTTAAAAATCCAGCATGTGGGTTCTAATGAAATCTCTCCATTCAAAATTATGAGATTTAGGAAAGCAAAACACTGCAAAGCTCACAATACATCTGTAGAGGGAAAATCGTGCTACCATTAACATATATTTCTCAATAGCTGTCTTCAGAGAAATCAAGGACATCTCCAGATAACAGCCACATTTTCTCTGCATCCCAGCATTTGTAAGATAACTGTGAACAATGAGTGACCCTGAATCTCTTTGCATTAACAGAGATGTGAGATTGTTTTTACACCTTCTAGTAATACAAATAATAGAAAAGGTAAATACACTGGGTTTTGTGAGCTTCAGAATATCAAATCCCAAAATAAACCCTGCAGTTTTGTTTACTAATAAATGTGAATCATTACAGATTTTATTAACTTATTTTATTTGCATTAGGTACCGAGGCTTGTCAGATTTGTGTTGAAAAAGTATTAGAAAGCAGTTTCACAGCTGAGGGATCTTAGCTGCAGATATCCTGCTATGAAAATCTGTTACCAGTGTTTTCAACAAACACAAACTAAGAACAGGAAAGGTCAAGTAGTCCACTTACAGATATAATTGAATTTTCAGACAACTATATATAACTATACCACACTAGGATACTTTAGGTGCCAAACTGAATGTGTCATATTTTTGATCCTTGTGTTCTGTGGAGCCTTCATTACAAGGTCATGCATACATTAGGAATTTTTTTTTCCTGGACATGAAGAAAACTTTTATTTCTGAAAGGGTTGTCAGGCATTGGAACAGGCTGCCCAGAGAGGTGCTTGAGTCACCATCCCTGGATGTGTTTAAAAGTCATCTAGATGTGGTGCTTGGGAATATGGTTTTAGCGGTTTAGGTAGAGTAGGGTTAAAGGTTGCAGTTGATGATCTTAAAGGTTTTTTCTAACCTAGATGATCCTATGATTCTATATTCCATAATTCATGTAGAATAATTGCAAATCTTAGTACCAGCCAATTTTATGGCACAGAGTCAAGGAAATTTTAGCTACTTTTGCTTCAGTATCTGGGATCAAGTGACCCAGATTGACTGGTCATGTAGCACATAAATGAGAAAACTCTCAACAAAATCTCAGTGAAACAACAGAACCACTTTTTAAAAGAGTTTTGTGTGAGGCTACAACTGGTCTATAGTTCACTTTAATGCTCAGCAAGAAACACCTTGGAGATAATGGAGGGAAATAAGATAAATGCTCAAGTAAGGCAGCTTCTTTGCTTGAGTATAATTTTGTATAATTTAGCTTGAGTAAGATTTGGATACTCTTTACTGCTGTAATGAAAACTGTCTGCTAGGCAGCCTTCACTTACTACTTTTGCAATCAAAGAAATGAAAACAAGATTTTTAGTCTGACAGAAATACCAGGGGTCCTGCCCAACTTATAAAATAACAACAAACAACCTTCCTGATTTTCATCATCCTTACTAAACACTAGAAAACTGCTGGGACAAAGTACTAAAAGGGATGTCAAAGTGTAACACTTTAAATAGCCCTGAATGCTTTCCTCCTCAGAAAATAAATACAAAACTAAGAGAACACGACACTGTCCAAGTCATCTGTTACCAAAGGCAATCCTTAGCATCTTACAGTTATCACGGATTTCAGTGGAAGATTCAAGTTTCTACAAAATAGATTAATGAAGTCATAAACTTTAATACCAGAAAGGGCCATTACTGTAATCTAGTTGGATGTCTTTAAATTCTGAGAGAATGTCAGTAAATTTTGCTTGCATGGAGCCTATAACTTAAAGTTGAGCTAACACATATCCATAGGAAGGCTTTCAGTCTTGATTTGAAGACTTGTGTTGCAGTGAACCTATCACATCCCAGATAAAGCGCTTCACAGTTAGTTACTTCAGATGTCAGTTCTTTTTTTTTTTTTTCCCCCCCCACCATTTCAGCTTCTAGCATTATATTTCATTATGACCTTATCTGTTAAACCACACTTTTCTACCCAGGAATTATGATTAGCATGCAGTAAGGCTCTATTTAATTGTTTCGTTACAAGAGAGTCAGAGGAAAATGACACAGAACTTGTGGGGGGAAAAATGCACATTCACACTCCTGATACACACAGTCCGTATTTGCTGGCAGGTCAAGAGGTCCCCAAGGAGCCAGGGACCCTGGGGCGAGAAGGTAAGGAGGCACAGTACCCGGAGCAGGCAATGCAGGATGGAGTGTCAGGGCCCTTGGCATACAGGGAGAGCAGGCAGTACCCTTGCAGCTCTAGCAATCCTGCATAGACATCATGGTTGCAGAGCCCCGTGAAGATGCTTTCCCCCCATTCAGATTTTTTTCCTTTTACAAGACATGCTCTAGACAGTCAGCAGTCTTTGGCCTCCACCCCCTAAGCCATACACGTACCTTGGGATACTGGACAGTGTCACTTTCTCAGGTCTCAGCTAAGGCCTGCTCCTCTTGCTTGGCTGTGTTTCTCTTGCTCAGCTGCTGCACTCCTTTGCCATGCTCAAAGAACTTGTCTTCATAAGTTGCTATGCTGTGTTTTTGTCGACCACTAACTTTTAAAAATAATGTTGGGTCCTCTGTTTTCACCAATACTTTTGAGGCTTTTGCTGTTAAACTCCTGTTTGTAACAGCTGTCAGGCACAAAGCTCCAGCTCTCTGGGCAGGTTCTCACCACAGGTTGACCGCAGGCCTCACGGGCCAGCCCTGAGGCCTTGGGAAGCTGACACTGGGCCTGCAGCCAGCTGCTAGCAAGGGCAGTGCTCTTCTTAATAGCTTTCATTTATTCTAGGTTCCAGGAAATTAATACTTTGCTGGCTGTGCAGCGTGATCTCCGCAGCATTTATTGTACTGCTGTTCTCTAAAATGTGCTCCCTGATATTTAGTGCACCCCAAAAGCCCCATCCCTCTGTAACTTTGAGTTCAAGTGTATTAAGTTATGCCTTGTTCAAATGAGACCAATGCACGGTAAGAACACTTTAATCAACCTACCTTCATCACCACTTAGCACTTCACCCTCGGTCACCCTCGGTATTTATTTATTTGGACATTGGCACTTATTCTACGTTCTCTTTTGGATTACTGCTAAAGATACGGCACAAGTCTGGACTAAACCTTGAAGATCACCTGGTTCCCACCTCCCTGCGTGGACAGGGACACCTCCCACCCGACCAGGCCGCTGGAAGTTCTGTCCAGCCTGGCCTGGAACGCTCCGAGGGGGGGGCCTCCACAGCCTCCCTTCAGCTAAACGTGCCCTGGTTTCTCAGCGAAGAGCCGCCCACACGAGTGGCTGGGCAGGAGTGACGGGCCCGCAGCTCGGCCAGGGGACATCACCCCCCGCCCGCGGCCCTTCCCGCCCCGGCCGCTC
>NW_009970723.1:6100571-6168056 GCF_000747805.2 Chaetura pelagica
GGGAGCGGCCGCAGCGCTGCCCGGGCGAGGGAGGGGACGCCGGTGGTGAAGGTGTTTGTGTCTGGGCCTGCAGCGCTTTGCTGCTTGTCCTGCCGCCTTTCTGTAACCCTGGGAACGCAGCGGTGCTTGGGAGCCGCAACAGTGCGTTAACGTGATGTTAACGTTTGGCTGCTTTGTTTTTTAAGTTAAAGAAGGTGAGTTTTTGTAAGTCATTTTAGATTGAAAAGCCTACGTGCGGTTCCTCGCTGCCCAGGCACTTACTTTTCTTCATTCGCGGTGCCATTGGTGTAAAATGAACTTTCACGTTATGTCCAGGCACGGGGAAGTATCTATAATAGATCTGTGTTGTGTGGTCATACAGTGCTGCATATGAGCTGTTCGTCAGCCACATTTCACCTACCTTGTGACAGTGGTTTAATATAATAAAGTAGGTCAGAGAGTTGGATTCTCTTGAGTTTTGTAGTCGATTATAACATTTTTGTTAAGTCGGTCTTACTGCTGATATATTGGTATGGTCTTTTGTTTGTCTTTTTTGATATGTAAGCAAGCAGGCCCATCTGCAGCCTTTTATCAGTCAGAGGGTTAAGGATGAGGAGAGACACTATTGGGCTGTATGTTGTCATTAAGTCTATAAGAATTTACTGTTTTGAGATGCCTTTTCCTCCCTCAAATTTGGTTGAAATTGGAAAGAGGGGTGGGAATCAAGCATTGTGTTTAGGTGGCTGGAGCACGTGACACATGGATGGGGATAGGCTGAGGAACAGAGGGTTTTTCCACCTAGAGAAAATGATAGGGTGGGAGGGATATACAGAAGACAGAGTCCCAGTCTTCCCAGTTAGGGGAGGCAGATGACCTATAGACAGACATTTTCCTACTTCAAAAATACATTCCTGGTAAGTTCAATGGTTAACTGTTTGACAGATAGAAACCTAGTATGTTCATAAAAATTAAGATAAGGTGTGTTTTAGCCTCTAAGAATCCAGCATCTCTTCCAGTTGATGATTCTTATCTCCACCACCCCTCATATACTCTCCTTATGTATTTGTATGGATTTCCTTGTTCCCCATTAGATTAATTTTTATTAACAAAACTGTTTTTCTGTCTGACAAACAGCTGATTCATCTGTGAGGCTGAATGCTTCACATAAATCTTTCAGTGTGACCGTTCTTGCTGCCTCCTCTGGAAGAGTTTTATTATTATCATCATCTTCAGCTCAATTGTGTCAGTTAAGGCTGAAAGCTAGGAAAGTGTACAGGTGATGAATACTGAGCAGGGTTCTGACTAAATGGTGCTGTAGCTGTAAAGCAGTGAATACAGAAATGAGGAGAGCTAGCAGGGAGTGTTCACACAAGAGCACAGGCTGTGGAAGGTGTTTGCTCAGAAGACTGGGGCAGATCTAGTTGTAGCTTCCACTGCACACTGGATGGATCCAGATGATTTTAGAGCTTATTGCCCAGCTAATTTTTTTGAAGGTGACAGATTAACATCTGCTTCATTGATTAAGTTTGCAAGTATTTTTAATAGTAACCTGGCACAAGTTTTTCTCTTCTTCAAATATAGTGTTTGCATCCTTTAAGAAAAAACAGCATCTTTAAAACATGATGATTGCAACAGACAGTTTCATAGCTAAACCCTTAAAACGTACTGGTATGTTGATATTTGTAACTTTTTATGTATGACTTGGCAGTTCTCTTTTTCTGCGATGACTGTGGAATATCTATATTTAGAGGTAATGTTCTATTACACAACTTCTCTTACAGCAAAAATTCAAGGCATGAAAAATGCTGTTCCCAAGAATGATAAAAAGAGACGAAAACAGTTGTCTGATGAAGTTGCCAAACTAGAGGCAGAACTTGAGCAGAAGCACAAGGAGGAATTAAAGCAGCTGAAGGAAGCTTCACCTGAGCAGGATAAAGTAGGTGCCTGAACTTTAACTGAAGTTGTACAGATACAGTTTGTGTTAGGGATATTTAAACTTTTACAAATTATAATGAAGTAACACTTCAGAGTATTCTCTGGTGGCAGCTGTTTGGTTTCTCTGGTAACTGGCAGCAAAACTGGGGGTGGGGGGACTCTGGCCCCGTCAGCTGCGGAAAGGACCTGGTGCTCCAGGGGTCAGAATCCCGGCACGCAGGGACCAGAATCCCAGCACGCTCACCGTTCAAGGCTCAGGCTCGATCCCCAGGGCAGGCAGGCCAGGCAGTCCCAGCACCAGGCTCCGCAGCAGGGGGGGGTCCCACGCAGGAAGCGTCTGAGCAGGTCTCAGTCCCACCTGCTAAACTCACTGCCTTTTTATACCCCTGTGACCCCCCTGTCCAGTCAGTGCCCTGTCCAGAGCCAGTTGGCACCCATGAGCCCCAGGTTAGGGCGGTAAATAGCAGGGGCAATGCATAACTTGTTGCCCATCATTCCTGCCTTGTATCATACCTGTTGTTTTGCTTTTGTTTGTCCTGAGTAGCAGGCCTGGTTTTGGTCTGTTAGCTGGGAATAATCAGGAGAAGGGCTTTGCTGACTTAAAAGATGTTTAGATTTATGTGGGAAGGAAGAAGAACCGTTTCCCACAAAGAGTTAAGACCCTATAACAGTCTTCTGTAGTAGTTTTAAATTAGATGCTTAAGCAGATGATTAATGCATAAACATGAATCATAATGCTTCTGTTTACCTGTGTCATGGTTGGGACCCAACAAGACAACAAAGGAACAGCCCCATGGCTGCTTGCTCAACTGCCCCCCCTCCCCCCCCCCACACACACCCGGGCAAAACAGACTCAACTTGGGAAAAAAAATAATAATTTAATTTCACACTAAACAAACACACACAGGACACAGACAACACAAAGAGCAGGGCTTGCATATGTTACCCCACCCCTCCCTTCTTCCCAGGCCCAAATCCTTTTGTTCCCGGTTTCTCTCCCTCCTTCACCCCAGTGGCACAGGGGGACAGGGGATGGGGTTTAGAGTCAGTTCACAGGCTGGTGGTTCCTGCTGCTCCTTCCTCCTTAGGAAGAAGGATTCCTTACCGTCCTTACCTGCTTCCCCACGGGGACCCTCCCAAGCAAGAGAGTCCTCCATGAACCTCTCCTTCACGAGTCCTTCCCACGAGGTTCGGAGCTTCTCCAGCCTGGGTTTCCCACAGAGTCAGGAGCTGCTTTGGGAACAGCCACCTCCTCTGGCACCGGGGTCTTCCAAAGCTGCGTAATCCACAGGCAGCAAATCCTCTGGCCACAAAATCCAAGTCTGCTGGCCAAGTTCACCCCTCCTGGCGCCTTCAGGGAATGTTCCACCATGTTCCTCCATACGTGCACGGCAACAGCTGCCATCTCGCCATGGGTTGCAGGGAAACTTCTGCTTGGGCGCCTTCTTCCCCCTCTTCCTCACCAACCACCAGCACCGCTCTCCTTCTCCAGCAAAGCTCTTCTCTGTTCTTTAAGTGCCTGCTCTGCTCCAGTCTCATTTCAGTTCTTTTGTAGGTTAATCGCTGACGTGCATCTGTTGTCCCTCTAATGGCTTCTTGGCTGGGTTTGGAGCAGGGGGACCTTCTCAGCTTCTTTCCGGAGCCACTCCTGTGGCCCTTTTCCCTGCTACCAAAAAACCTTCCAAACCTTCTCAACCTGTATCTTAGATTAGTTTAAATAGTTTGTTTTTGTTTTGGTAAAAGAACTGCACGAACTTTACGATGGAGGCCCTTTCTAGCTAAAATTCTTAGCCTGGACATAACTTTTGCCCGAGATATATTGTTTCTTTTACTTCTCATTGTTTTTATTGGTATTGAAACATGTCTGTGCTTCCTAGGGTGACATCTAGTTCAGACTACAGAAAAAGTAATAAAATGTATGACAGTGGTTTGGGGTGGGAAATACTTTGTTTAGTTCTGTGGTATACATATTTCTTTGCAGTTAAAATTCATAAATATACCATGGAATTATCTAGGAACAGAACTTAAAACTGTTTCAGGAGATGCATATCTCAGTTATCATTTATACTAATGAGCATTTAACTTTTTTATTTCCATTTCAGACAGGTTCTATAGCTGATGGGGTTGCAAATTTAGAGCTTGAAGGAGCAGAGCAACAGATTCAGCATCCTCGAATATCAAAAGCACAGAAGAGGCGGGTATGACTTAACAGCTAAACGTTTTACATGTACTTGATTGAGGGTATATACAATTAAACTTCACTGTAATAACCAGAGTTAAATAATTTTGCAGGGGACATTGCCAGGCTGTTTCAGTATTGTCGCTGTACCAGTTGGGTTCTTAGAAAAATCTGTAAAGTTTCTACCTAGAGATATGTAAGCATTTTATAAATAGTTGTACTTTTTTTAATCCTCAGCCATGAGCTGGGAATCAGAACAGGTCAGGAGAAGGGAGCCAGAAAAAACAACTGATGTAGATTATTACAGAAATAAGGTAATTTAATTAAAGTAATGTAAAATACTATGTGGAAAATACACAAGTAGTAAAACTTTACACATTTAACAGAAGAACATTAATATGGAAACTCCCCTAAATTCTTGAGTTGTTAAGAAACACTAGCTGCTCTCCAGGCCATTAGGGTTAAATCATGTTAAGCTTTGGATGTTAAAATGTGAGGTAATGACATTCTTATTGTATCTGCATGAATGGTGGTTCAGGTCCAGAGGAGCACTGCTTTATTGCAGAGTCTGTCTCCTGTTACGTAATCACTAGTGCAGAACTGCCTTGTAACAAACATGCTAAAAGGATGTTCATATTCATTGCACCATGTCTAGGCAAACTACACTCTGTAGTTTAGTATTCCTATATTGTGGTTGCCTAAAACAGCCTGGCCTTGATTTGTGGTGAATTTTAAGTGTGGAAGTGAAAATACCATTCACTGTATTGTTTTCTTTTTTATTCACTTGTTTACTTTGACTCTTATTCCCTTATTAACTTGTCTAAACTTATAAAGCACTCTACTAAAGTAATCTTTATATTATTATCATTACACCTCCTCTAGTATTCTGTGGATGCATTCTTATCCACCTTCAGGTCAGGAGCAGTCTTTTATGATGTATAATACCTAGGCTGAGGGAGCTTCAGTTTCATGACAGTCATACGTCTGAGTGGTAGATCTCACATTATTATGAAAGACTGGTATTTTCTGTTGTTCAGTTAGAATTCCCATACTTGAGTTGTTTGCCAGTGTGGTGAAACAGGTGATCCTGAAGAAATTACTGCTATTAATAGCGTTTTTGCATGTGTTGTAAAGTGTTATTTGGCAGGTTGATACAATTAGGATATCCTCTGTCACATGATTTTGGGTGTGGTGTCAGAAGCAGTTAGGATACACTGGTCACCATTTGCTAAAGTTTGTGTTTAGGAGGTCTCTTAAGATTTCGTAGCCCTGATTCAGGAGAACATTTGACAGATAGGAATATTCTGAGAAAACATTTGAAGAGTTAGAAGCAAGCACAAGGCCAAGAACTATGCAGGCATCTTCTAAATTTTAACATTTGTTGTGATTTTTGTGTTTATAATTTAAGGAAAAAAAAGCTGCCTTGGAGAAAGAAAGAGAAGAAAGGATAGCTGAAGCTGAGATAGAAAACTTAACAGGGGCTAGACATCTTGAAAGTCAGAAACTTTCCTCCTTATTGGCAGCAAGGCACTTAGAGATCAAACAGATCCCTTCAGATGGACATTGCATGTACAGAGCTATTGAAGATCAGCTCAAGGATCTCCAGAATTCCTGGACTGTTGCAACTCTAAGGAACCAAACAGCAAAGTATATGCGAAATCACTTTGATGATTTCTTGCCATTTCTTACAAACCCTAGTACTGGAGGCATGTATAGCAGAGGTAAGACTTGTGGCATGAGATTTTAAAAACTGTTACAACTATTTATCATAATTCTTGATCTCAGTTATAGCTGAATTGTGTGTGTTGTGGTGTTTGTTCCTGAACTATTTACTTTGTTGGTTCGGCTGGGTTCTATGGATCTGCTATGAAACTTGGTACACCTGAATCTTTGTAATGTATGTTTTGTTGTTCTTTTTTTTTTTAATTAGCAAACATTCTTCCCCATTTTAAAAAATAAGTAATCAGAACTTGATGGTTACTAGAAAGTAAGAATATTCTGGGTGTTATTTAAGTTGTATTATAAATAGCTCGTCTATGAGGCATGGGCTGATTTTTGTCAACTTTTATGTGGGTGTTTTCAATGTACATAGGAAACCTGTTAAACATGAGTGTGAAACTTAAGCAAGCCTGTTTTATAGTAGTTTGCATAGATGCTTTTTCTTATTCTACCGTTTATTTTCACTAGGTCTTTTGAAGTCCTTTCTTACAAACAGACTAAATGAAAAAATAAAAAGACATATGTGGAGCAGTGGTGTAGGCAGAATAAATGCAGTTAAAATGGAATTTACGTGTGTCTTCTTTGGGCAATACATGATTTATTAATTTCTTACTGTGTATTTGGAAAACCATGCAAATGATATAGTAAGTTTTTTAACTTACTTCTGCATTCATTTAATAGTATTGCTGTGGATTTCATCTGGTCACCAGGGGCTGTTGTGAAGTAAGAGATGTCTTTCCCCTGTTGAAAGACATAATTGTTACAGGATAAATGTTCCCGAAGAGAAGACTGAATTAAGTTCTGCAGAGCAGCAGGGAGTTGTGGTTTTCTTATGTCTCTTAAGTCTGTTATGAGGGAAATGCATGAAAACCAACTCTGACCAATCTTCAGAAAATCTTCTTTCTTTATCAGAGTCTATTCATAGAGTTCAGAACCCAGAGGGGTTGGAATTCATAAATTTGAAAGCTTGTTTTCTGTATAACATGATCTATCTGCAAAATGTTCCTTTAGCTATTAACAAAGGAACTATTGGGAATAAATACTTCAGAGGTTAAAAACAAGGCAACTAATTTGGATATTTAAAACCCCCAAAACAACAGTTGAACTACACAGTTACAAGATTTTAAAAACAGCTTTGTCATGTAGCTAAGAACGTAGCATGCTACTTGCTATCAAGTTATTTTCTAGTCTCAAACCAACATCCTCTGTAGCTTACCAGGAAGAAAACTGTATGTAATTTCATGCTTATTGCTGATAGTTCCCTGAATGAAAAGTTTAAAATATTAACCTGTACTTTTTATTCCCATATTTGTCTTTATTCCCATCTTCAGTCTAAATTTTTCTTTCTAAAATAGGTGTGGGTTTGGGTTTTGTGATTATTTTTTTTTTTTTTTTACCTCTAGTGTTTTTCTTTTCCTGTTCTTTCCCTTTCCTTCTTTTCAGTGAACACATTTTTCTGTATAATGTATTTGGACTTTCCAGGCTCTAGTTCTTCATTGTGCAGTTACATTTTTCCCTCAGTTGCTCATTCATCAAGTAAGAGCAGTACTAAAAGTTGCTTTTTTATTTTTTTCCCTGCAGAGGAATTTGAAAAATACTGTGATGATATAGCAAATACAGCTGCATGGGGTGGTCAGCTTGAATTTCCTGTTCTTTCCCTTTCCTTCTTTTCAGTGAACACATTTTTCTGTATAATGTATTTGGACTTTCCAGGCTCTAGTTCTTCATTGTGCAGTTACATTTTTCCCTCAGTTGCTCATTCATCAAGTAAGAGCAGTACTAAAAGTTGCTTTTTTATTTTTTTCCCTGCAGAGGAATTTGAAAAATACTGTGATGATATAGCAAATACAG
Organism: Chaetura pelagica; assembly: GCF_000747805.2. Classification (NCBI taxonomy): domain Eukaryota; kingdom Metazoa; phylum Chordata; class Aves; order Apodiformes; family Apodidae; genus Chaetura; species Chaetura pelagica. The sequence goes on from NW_009970723.1 coordinate 6,108,235, forward strand.
CTGCATGGGGTGGTCAGCTTGAAGTAAGTATTGAATTGGTAATATTTATTTGTGAAATTCTAAAGTGGCTGAATATACTGTCAAAAAAAAGGGCTTAAGAAAAAAATACCTGAAGGCATAAGGGCACATAGTTATAAATAGTTTATCAAGAACTTTCTTCTGTGGTTATAAAGAGTTTTCCCAAGTGAGTAGCTTTTCTGATCGTGCATTGCTGTACTTGTGTATTTGACAAGACTGGCAGTACGAGTGGGCTAAGACTTTCCAAGGAGAAAGCATTTTGTTATGCAGATTTAGATGGCAGTAAAGCTGACTAGAGCAGAGCAATGTTAGATTTTTGTAATGTAAACCAGAACTTGAGTTTAAGAAAATAAATACGTAGTTTGTCTTATTGTTTTATAGGGTAGTTACCAAATCACTGAAGCTTGACCAGTGTTACCTATGTTGTATCATCAAAACAATGATTAGCTTTCAGTTAAAGTTTAAAAAATTAAAATAATTTTGCTTAATATTTTATTTTCTAACAGTCCTTGAAATGTTACCCCCAAACTCATATCTGCTAATACTAAACGCCATGTCTTTCTCTCTCCTCCATGCTTTTGATTTAATCCTATTAATCAATTGGTTTTATGCCTTAAAGCTGAGGGCTTTGTCACACATTTTGCAAGCACCTATTGAAGTAGTGCAGATGGATTCCCCTCCTATTATTGTTGGTGAAGAATATTCAGGCAAACCGATTATACTTGTGTAAGTATGTAATTTTATCCCTTTTTCAAATAAGTGTGCTTAGTTCTGTAAGTGAGGGTTCAGCTTTGATTCTCGCCTGCTCTTTTATTTTCTCTTATGATCTGATGGTGAAATGCTGCTTCAGTAAAGATCCTGCAGGTCAGAAATGGTTTGTGATTGACACACTTATTTGAAGGATATTGTAATTAGAGTTCTTAAAATGTTAACAAAATATCTGAAGTATGATTCAGTCATTGTTTAAAAATAATGCTGCGAGATCACTTTACCTGTTAGATAAATGCAAAATAATAGTGAAATTGATACAAGGTACAGCAGGAAACTTTTTTCCTCTTCAAAGTTTATGTCAATCTGTGCCTGAAAGTTGACAGAATTAAAAACTGTCTGTATTTATACTCTCCTGTTTCATGACCCTACATATTTCCTGTGCTAAAATGTGAATTTAAGTATCTTCCAATGCTGTAATACTTGGCATGACATACTTTTAGTCAAACTGAACATTAATTCTGTAACTTATTTCTTTTTTTTAGGTATATGAGACATGCTTATGGATTAGGAGAACATTACAATTCCGTAAAAATTCTAACAGACACTGCTACAGAAAATGGCAGCTAGCATACAGAAGTCATAAATCCACGTGGATAACAGTTGCATCTTAATATGTTGGGCTCCAGACAAATCCCAGAATGGATAGTAAAACTACATGGAATGGAGTATAAATGAAAAAAACACATATAAGGCTTGTCTATAAATCAGAAATAGCTTTTGATTTAAAACAAAACAAAAACAAACTGCTACAACAGTATTTTGAACTTGTTCATATTAATCATGTTTAGAAGATCCCTAAAATGGTGGCTGTAGACCAGTGGGGTTTTTTTAACAGAACTTCATCCTATGCCACAGTGAAAATACAGAGTAGTAAATGTTTTGCTTAATCTTCATTTCTGCTGAAGTATTAAAGTTACCTGAAGGTTCCTGTTAACATTTTTCTGGCAGATTTTGATGATCATGGGCGAGTTAAAGGCATTTAAAATAATTTATTTTGATTGATGGAATATTCTCTATGGTGTTTCTTCAGTGCTATCAGGATCTAGCTCCATCGCTGTAGTAGTGATCCCCTTCTTTATTTGGGCAGAGAAGAGCTGGAGGCAAATCTAGTAGTAGAATATCTTGCTTGACTGAAGGCTTTGCACAGTCTTTTTATTTTAAAGACTTTCTTCTAAGATTTTTACCAAGGTTTGAGGTGTTCTAGTTGACAGTAGGAACTTAAGGTGGGGTGCTGTTCCTAATACTGAACCTGTAGGAAGAGCATTGTTCTTTATGACTACTTCAGAACATTGATGAAAGTTAACTGTACATAGTCTTTCATCTATGCATTTTGATGGTACAGAAATCTTGCACACAAAAGCTCCTCGGTGTCCTCACTTCAGGTGGAGAAACTCATCTGAACTGATCATTTCTGGATCTGCTGATCTAAGCACTTCATCTGAAGTGTGATTGATGGCTTATAATGTTTAAAACAGCTGGTCGCATAGTGGTGTAAAAATAACCACCTTGGCTTTTGTCAGTAAGTTGAAAGGTGATCTACAGAAGAATTAAGTTTATTGTTACTGCTCCTTGTGATGCACAGAGACTTGAAAGATACATTTTTTTTTTAATATGGCTTGATTTTTTTACATTAGAAATGTAGATTTTTGTCTTTATGTCACTGTAAATGTGACTCCAAAATGAACAGCATACTGAAACAAAAGCAATAATGCATTAAAAAAGAACCTCTAGTCAACAACATTGTAATTGTCTTTATTTTAGTGTTGATGGATTTTAGTGTTTGGAGAAAATCTGTTTGTATCAAGTTTAGACACCTTTGCCTTGATTTGAGGATTATGAGTTGACTCTGCATCCTGTAGTCCTTCTGTAAAGCCAGCCAGCAGATTGACATTCCTGGGACTTAAAAATTAGAAAGAAAAATCTGCTCTTACTTGGGGAGATAAGTGTTCGCTTTGTGGATCAGATTATGTTTGATTTAAAGCACTTTGAGCAAGAAAGGGGGGAAGAAAACCAGACAATTATAGCAGAGGGGTTTGATAAACAGAACTTGAATATGACTTCTCTAGGCTGGTGCCTGCCAGGAAAATAAAGTATTAACCAGATTAGGAGTTTTTACATGCTTATTTATCTGATACAGTATAGCAAATATATTTATAGCAGCTGGTTTACTGCCTTGATTGTATGAAGCAATGTTTTTAATTTCAAACCAAAAATGGGATAGGACAGTATGGCTAGTGTCTCTATTCATAATACCACTCTGAATTTCACTAAAAATAATAATCAAGAGATACTGTTACCTGTGTCACTTAGAATTGATGCAATATGAAATGCACATGCTAGATGTCACAGATACCCTGTGAAAAAAGTTCTTTGTTGGCTTTTCATTCTTGTTTGATTAACTGACAGAAAAGATGCCAGAATCGTGGAACACTTGTACCAACAGTTTGTCCTGTTGAAGATGTTTACAGTTTGTATAAAGCAAAATAATGTTTTAATACAGTGAGGGAAAGATCCTTGCTCCTGCTGTTTGGGACTTGCCAAAAAGTAATAAATTGATTTATTTGTGGCAGATCTTGTTATTATCACTTTTTATTTTGCACTTAGATTGTTCACTTATTTCCTAGTACAAGCAAGTTTTCAACATTATAAAAAAAATGAGGATTTGATTTAGCCAGTTACAAATTGGTATATGACAAACCACTGTAGGAAAATAATTGCCACCCAGCAGATAAGGCATCACGAGCTATCACACTGAGCTTAGTAGTATATACATCGCACACGGTGAAAAGGAACATCTTTCATCTCTTCCCTGTGATCCCTGGCATAGTCCCAAAGATAATAATCAAGTAAAACCGCATTGATCTTCTCACGCATGTCCTGACCCTTCTTCTCATACAGCTCCAGCAGGTGCTTACAAATCATTGCACAACACCAAATAGAACAGCCACGTATCTCCACCTCCACCATTTACCTTTTATGGCTTTAAAGTTCTACTGTAATAAGAATTCTTCAACAACTTCCTGTTCCTATTCAAGCAGGCAAACCTTAACTCTTTACAAAATGATGTTGTTTCTAAACAAAGTAAATCCTCAGCATTTTAGCAGTTAAACTTCAACTCTTCTGAAAAGCTGTATTTGAAAATACTATTGAGCTTCTCCATATGTAAAAATTATCAAGTTAAACTGAGGATTTTTTCAGAATTTAGCTTTTAACTTGTTCAGATTACGTTTTCCCTGCAGAACTTACTTTGAGTAGTCACTTGTTTTGATTTTTATGTGTATTTAAGTAGCTTTCCTTGCTTTTATCTGCAGTTCATGGACAGTTTCTTCACCCACTCTTTTCTGTTAAGGGCTGTTAGGTAATTTTTTTGTAAAATAAATTGAGATTAGTCTCCAGTAGGAGCACTGATGTGAATGGGAGGGAAACAGCTTGGTGGTCTGCAGTAATGTGCAGTATTATTAAGCTGAAGAACTTGTTGAAAGCCATGGGTGTAGAGGTAGGTCCTGATCTCTCAAGGAACCTGTGGGGTGATGTGGAGTATGTCATGCGAGGCTGAAGTGTTGCCATAGCAGTGCTTGTAGTGCCTGTGGCTTTGCAAGGGTAGGCTGGAGCAATGAAGAGACCAGCTTACTCTTTGAGCCATACATGGTGTTTGGAGTTCCTCCTGATGCCCTTCACTTAGTCTGCAGCCAGTCTCTGCTCTCCTGTGCATCCCCGGTGGTGTGAGCTGCAGCCAGCACCAGAGAGTGGGTAGGAGGTGGGTAGCAGAAGGACAGAGCAGGCCTGTCATAAATTCTTTAAATGTTCCATTACTTTAAGGACTTTTTAAAAATAAGTAAATAATATAAAATGCAGTAATAGGTACAATACTCATAACCTGTTATATCTGTATATATTAAATAAATACACCAAAGCTAAAACACCATGAAGAGGGGAATTTCTTTCACAACCACTTGTCCTGAGGCGAAACTGTCACTAGAGGTGTTTTTTGTCTACTGTCTATGCTCTGTCCTTCCTGTTGCCTCTTTTTAACAGGCTGTTCAACAGGGCCTATGACAGTCCCCAGGGAAAAATGGCTGAAGGACATCGACCTGCTGGAGCGAGTCCAGAGGAGGGCCCTGAAGATGATCAGAGGGCTGGAGCACCTCTCCTGTGAAGACAGGCTGAGAGAGTTGGGGTTGTTCACCCAGGAGAAGAGAAGGCTCCAGAAAAACTTTACAGCTGCCTTCCAGTACCCGAAGGGGCCTACAGAAAAGCTGGGGAGGAACTTGATAGGGCCATGTAGTGGTAGGGCAAGGAGGAATGGCTTTAAACTGGAAGAGGATGGATTTACGTTAGACATTAGGAAGCAATTTTTCACTGTGAGGGTGGTGAGATTCTGGAACAGGTTGCTCAGGGAAGCTGTGGAAGCCCTCTCCCTGGAAATGTTCAAGGCCATGTTGGATGGGGCTTTGAGCAACCTTGTCTAGTGTGAGGTGTCCCTGCCTATGCAGGGGGGTTGGAAATAAATGTTCTTTAAGGTCCCTTCCAACCCAAACCATTTGCTATCCTCCAGTCCTTAGGCACCTCTCCTGTTGCCCACTCGTTACCAAAGATGATGGAGAGTGGCCTAGCAATGACCTCCACCAGCTCCCTCAGCACCCGCAGGTGCATTCTATCCAGACCCATCAATTTATGGATGTCCAGATTGCTTAACTGATCCCTAACCCAATCCTCATCTACCAAAGCAAACTCCTCTTTCATCCTGACTTCTGGGGTTTTAGGGATCTGGGGCTCCTGGGGAGAGTCTGCAGCAGTAAAGACAGAGACACAGAAGGCATTCAGCACCGCTGCTGCCTTTATATCCTCTGTCACCAGGGCACCCACCTCATTCAGCAGCCGGCTTATATTGCTTCTAGTGTTAGTTCTATCTGCAATGTATTTGAAGAAGCCCTTTCTATTGTCTTTGACCTCACTAGCAAAGTTTAGTTCCAAGGAGGCCTTAGCTTTCCTAATTGCCTCCCTACATCCTCTGACAACAGTCCTATATTCTTCCCAAGTGGTCAGCCCCTCCTTCCATGGACTGTAGATTTTCCTTTTCCACTTGAGTTTGCCCAGCAGTTCCCTGTTTAACCATGTGGGTCTCCTGGCTTTGTTACTCGATTTCCTACCCATTGGGATGCTCTGATCCTGAGCTTGGAACTGGTCCTTGAATGCTGACCAACTATCTTGTGCCCGTTCACCGTCTCGTACTCTGTCCTGTGGGACTTCTCTTAATAATTGATTGAAGAGGCCAAAGTTAGCCCTGCAGAAGTCCAGCGTTCTGGTCCTGCTAGGTATTCTGTTCCTCCCACACAGGATCCTGCACTGCACCATCTCATGATCACTTCTGCCATTGACTGCCACCACTTCAACCAGACCCTCCTTGATACTGGTGTTGTTTCTAAAGCTGTGGATTATTCTAACAGTGTAATAATTCTCTTAACCTAAGGACATCCCTTTATTTCAACAGAAAAGCTTGCAACTAAGCAGTTTTGCTGCTTCAGTTTACATCAACTTCTATAAATTAAGAGGCTATTTGAGGACAAAGGAACTAAGACAGATGTTCTATGCAGTATGCTAAGTTAAGGATCATTGTACTTTGTAGAAATGTAGAAGCACACAGTCCCCTCGTGTTTCTAATAAACAGTTCTTTTAATCAGACAGCTAATTCTCGCTTGCTCTGTTAGATTAATCTTGCCACTTGAGTGACAGTTTACTGGAAAGCTAGGAATTGTCAAACTACTTAAGACTCAAAAGATCATCAGAATATCTGAGATTAACACAAAAAATATCTTCTGCTTGACTGATGTTAGATGTACTACAGTTTTGTTACCAGTAACTGCTTAAGTGCAAATCACAGAGCAGGTTTTAATAGCAGGTTTAATAATCTCAGCAATGAAACACTGCTTGCTTCCAATTGTTCAAGTGAAGATTGACAAATTATTTCTTAAAGCACAGTACATGTGAATTATGTATTAACAAGAGTGAAACCATCAGTAAATCTTAACTGAATAGCCTTAAAAGCATAGAAGCAGCTTTGCTTCTCACTTAGCATATAGTACATCTCACAAACATTGGCTTTTGAGATACAGAAGCTTGGGAATGGAGAACCCATAACTATACTGAACCACTCAAATTATATTTAAACTATGAAACTGTGATTCTGCATGTCACTCAAAAAATATATACACACCACATATTTGATACTTTTTCTTCAGTTTATTTTCTAAAGTAAAACGATAGTTAAGTGAATTTCTGAAGTCAATGTTGAACATATTGCTGGCTCACTAAGCACATAATACTGTTTGTTCAATTAATGACTTCAAGGATAGTTTAACCATGTATTTGAAAGACTGCAACAATATTAGAGATATATGTTATATATCCTTTACTTTTTATCCCTTAACTATAATAATCTGTTTTTAAAATAACATGAATCATAAATGCAAGGTGATCGACTATGGGTCTCGAAATGGAGCAAAAAATTATTGACAACTTTATCAGTGTCCTCAGTAGCACACATTATTATACAATTAAGCAAGTACCTTCTAACATTTGGTTTGCAAAATGTCAGAATTTGATCACACTTCACTAAAATGAAGTGCAAACTAGATGAGTAAACATGAACCATGATTTTTGTGTAAAATGTTAGTTTTGAAGGGATCTCTGGTGGTCCTTCTGACTGACATCCAGTTCAGAGCAGCATTAACTTCAGATAGATCAGATTATTGTGTCTTTCACTGTCCTCCTGTTTGTGGAAAAAGGAGGAGGAAAGACTACTAAAAACCCTGTAGACATGGGCAGAAGAGAAACGCTTGGTGCTTGTGTTTGCTGCAGGTTGCAGGTCCCTTGTTCCTGTTGCTGTGCTAGTTGAAGGGACCACAGTTCTCAGGAATTCTTTAGCTGACAATTTCCTCAGTTGGAGCTGAGTTTTACAGCTTCTTCAGGTTCAGCCTGCTAGGTCACAGGGAGGGAGACAATTTTGGGGGAGGGAGGGGTTTCTGCTCACTCTGTCTTGGATTGGTGGAGCCAGCTGACAGACTAGAACAGCTTTAAAGGTATTCCTGGTTATTCAGCCTATATACAATGCTGGTGTGTTGTATTCAGTAGGATTAACTCATCTGATGTTTATTCCTTCAGACCAGCCTTCCATTCAATTTATTCGTTTTTTTTCCTTTGTCGTGCCTATATCGTATGAGATATCATACTTAGGGGTCTTCAGATAAATTATCTCATTGGAACACAGCTGCAGCATTGCAGTGACAGACAGTAGTGTCTTTCTTCTGGGGCTGGGGACTGTTGAAGTTGTTACTGAAGAACTTCACCCATTTGACCTCGGTCCTTGCTTGAACCTCCCAGTGCTGTCACCTGTACACTATGGCGGTAGTAAAGACATCCCTTGCAAAGACATCTTCTTACCACTTTGGGGCAGACGAAGAACAATGCACCCTTTGCTTTCCACTTGAATTTCAATTTGGTATATTTCCTTTGTATTTCCAAGAATCTTTATATGATTGCACCTCCCTCCAATTTAGCAGCCACTGCGTATGTCATTAAAGCATTTTCTGCTTCTTGCACCTCATTAAATGAAGGCTATGTAAGACTGGACAGCAGTAGTAGATTTTGCCACACAGCATTAGCTATCTTGCTGAGTGGATGCATTCAACTTATGTAATTCACCCTGATTCCATCTACATCACAGAGCATCAGTCCCAAGTAAGGAATGTTTCTGGCAGACTTTATTAAATGTGCCATCAAATACTTTATTAGCTGGACACAAACTGTGCCAATTTTTACACTGAAATCACTCATTTCATATGCCTTTCACCTCTTTTGAAAGGATTTCTCCATCTCAGAGTAGGTAATATCCCTGCACATGCAGTTCTTACTGCCTCTGCTGTGACTGCCAGTAAGAGCCCAAACCATACGATCATTTTTTTAAAAAACTGGACTTTATCCAGCAATGTCTGGAAATAGGCCAGAGAGGTAATGTCAAATGCTTTGTAGTAACAACTCTTTTGATTATTACTCATAGAGCACATAATGAAAAGAGTGACTTGGAAATGGAAGGTCCTAAATACCATTGCCATCTCCTGCAGCCATCCAGTCCTCAAGACAGACTTTCAAATATATTTACTTTCTGTAGCATCCTAGCTTTTCCCTAGATTCTCTTAAAGTTACAGAGTTTTGGGAGTAAATTATTTGTGTTCTGGATAATGAACTTTCAACCCCATATTAAATGATGTAACGCAGTTAAAAACTGCTCTTGAAAGAGACTGAGGTGGATATGCCTCATTCCAAATGTGTGTGACTTAAGAAGTCACATTATGAAAATTATGGAAAAATAAATGCAGTTTAATAGCCATAATCACTTTAGCTGACATGTTTAGCTGAGCAGCAATAAAATATACATCATCTTAATATGTATTGTTAATCTTGCCAATGATTTATACCATGAAAGCTGAAGTTACCTTGCCAAGTTAGATAGAAAGAAGCCAGTGAAAAGCAGCTAAGCTTGATAATAAAGCTAGACAAAGTGGCAAGCAGACTTTTTACTGCGTAATATGTTATTGTAATTTATTTAAGTACTGAAAGACAAATGAAAATTCTTTCTCTTAACTATGAATGGTCCTGCTGTGGATGTTGTTCAAACAGAACCAGGTTATTTCAGGTGTTTTCTAACAGTGAATACACAGGTTTTTATTTCATTTGGAGAGCTGCACTGGAGTCTGCTAAGATTTTAGGTTAAGAAATACTCCCAGCTTTGAAATTCTTCTAGCTCATAGAAGGAAACAACAAATAAGAGAACCTCACTATTTGTTGGGGTGTTTTAAATACCTTTCTGTCTGTATTGCTTGAGGGAGGATTTTTTTTTTAAGGTATTTTTCTTGCTGTCTTTTCATATCTGAAAGAAGTCAGCGTGGTGTTGACAGGAACTGGTAATCTTTGTAATAGCAGAAAAATCAAGTTGTGTAATTGTGTGTTCCTCTACCTTTTCCATTTGAATATTATTATTTAGATAAAATGTACTGCATTTATACTTATCCTAGGGTATTTTCAAGCGCTGTAGCATAAAATGAGATAATTAGATTTCATCAGTAAGCAATATCCTCTTTTTCAATTTTGCCTTCGATTCAGTTTTTGTAGCATCATTGTGCAAGATGGGCTTCTCAGTTTGCTAATTTTTTTAAGCGTTCTATAATGGAAATCAGATGAGCAATTACATTTAAAAATTAGGAGCAGTAATTCAAATCTAAAATTTGGAGGAAAAGAAAATCCACGTTTTTTATTTCTTCTGTTGTAGTTTGACATCTTAGTCCAAGATTTCAAACAGATCATAGTTGGCTTCTTTAGTTATAGAATCATTGAGTGGCTAGTGTTGGAAGGGATCCTAAAGATCATCTAGTTGCAACTCCCCTGTATTGGCAGGCACACCTCCCCCTGGACCAGGTTGCTCAGAACCCCATCCAACACAGCTTTGAACACTTCCAGGGATGGGCAGCCACAGCTTCCCTGGGTAACCTGTGCCAGTGTCTCACCACCCTCATAGTAAATATTTTCTTCCTAATATCTCATCTAAATCTCACTTCTTCAAGTTTTAATTCATTACCCCTCGTCCTCTTGCTACAAACCCTTGGTTACACAGTCTCTTAAAGGCACTAGCACTTAGGTTCTGCATGCCAGTGAATGTAGGAAAATACAAAGGTCTTCAAAATAGCAGCCTGATATGATAACCTCTTTGTGATTACTCTTAGGTTTTGTTTATGACTGAGTTGTAAAGGGTGTACTCTTACACAAGCCTGATTTTTATGAGCTGTTGTGAATTAATTATGTCATTTTTCAGTGCTATTGGTTGAACACAGGTGTGTCTTTATGCTCATTATACAGGCCACTGATTTGCTATAGAAGATAAGGTCATAGAGGTTAAATGGTTTATCTGTAATACGGTGAATTGTGTGTCAGGAAAGAGAATTGGGTTACATGTGCATGTGGGATGAGAAATTGAGATGAAATTGTAAATCTCTAGGAAGCATTTGGATGTGCAATACTGAGAAACAGGAAATCCTGAATGTTCATCATGAGCATACATTTCTATGAAAGTAAATACATTTAAAAGTACTGAATAATTTGGATTTTAAAGGTTTGTTGTTTTTCTGATTCTGGATGATCCTAGCCAAGAGGAATTGCAGTAATTATTATACAGCTGTCTAATCAAAAGCCTTACGCTTTTATAATTTTTAGGTCTATAAAACCTTTTAAGACACTAGAAATGAATGCATTTTGGATCCTAGTGTGAATGATGGAAGTGAGGGTTGAAATTAATCAACATCTTGGAAAACCAAATCTCTTAAGAGCCATTTGAAAGTGGAACTGCTCCCAGCCAACAGCTAGATTTAGGCAACAGCTTAAACAACTTCCCAGCTGGATGTGTCTTCTGCTCCCATTTCTCTTGACACAGGTAATATTATTAAAAAAGAGTGAGAAATATGAAGATCAGTTTATGGGGTCTCTGTGGTGCTTGCTTCATGATTACTGGCAAGCAATCTATTTCATGGAGCCAGAGAATAGCAGAATTGTCTTGGTTGGAAGGGATCTCTTGAGATCATCCAGTGTTAAGCCCCTGCTCAGGCAATTAAAATATCTTAGTGTGTTAGCTATAGATAGTAATGGAGTTAAGTTTTTTAAAATGTTGAACTGAATGTTGGATAGCATATAATATCTGTTGCCCCTCTACTCTGCACTTGTGAGACCTCACCTGGAATACTGTGTCCACTTCTGGAGCCCTCTAACACACAAAAGACATGGACCTCCTGGAGAAAGCCCAGAGGAGGGTCACAAAGATGATCCGAGGGCTAGAGCACCTCTCCTGTGAAGACAGGCTGAGGGAGTTGGGGCTGTTCAGCCTGGAGAAGAGAAGGCTCTGAGGAGACCTCATAGTGGCTTTCCAGTACCTGAAGGGGGCCTACAGAAAAGCTGAGGAGGGACTTTTTACTAGGGTGTGTAGTAATATGGTGAGGGGTATGGTTTTAAGATGGAAGAGGAGAGATTTAGGCTAGACATTGGGAAGAAATTATTTAGTGTAAGGGTGTTGAGACCCTGGAACAGGTTGCCCAGGAAGGTTGTGGATGCCCCCTCCCTGGAAGTGTTCAGGGGCAGGTTGGATGGGGCTTTGAGCAACCTGATCCAATGGGAGATGTCTCTGCCCATGCGGGGTGGTTGGAACCTGATGTTCTTTAAGGTCCCTCCCAACCCAAACCATTCTATGATTCTATGAGAAACAGTATCTTGAATTTTGAAGTGAGGAGTTAGTAATCTGCTGGATGCATCACATGGCTAGACCTGGATGAGTAAAGCAGGGCAGCTGGTCTCTGCAGCCAATGCCAGGAGTCAGTGTACTCTTCCTCTCTTGCCACGCAATTTTTCCATCCTGTGTCTTCAACATTCAGCTGTTCAGGACTGAAAACACTTCTTGTTATATGGGTAGTCAGCCCGTGGCCGTGAAGCCAAGTGACACAGGCTGCCTGGTACCTGTGTTGCTCTCCATAGCAGCCTGTCTGAAGCTGGGTGGCACAGCAGTTCCTTTGGCTCTCTTCTGGGCCCTGAGTGGTGTGCCTGTTGGTCTAAGAGACAGGCATTATTCTGTGTGTGCTCCTCTCATTTTAAAGTTTCTGAAATAAATTGGGCACTGTTGGCCTGGCTCATCAGGGCGATGTTTTCATAGGATGGAAGTGAAGGCAGGTATGCATGTTTTGGAGTGCAGTGTGAGAATTTTTAGGGGTTTGTGTGGATGGAAAAACTGGGATACACCATTGAATGATTTGACATACAGAAAAAAACAAAACTGATGTAACCTTATTCATACTGCTTTATGGGTGTGTTTTTTGAAGTGAACCCTTCTTCAGGCTTTGCTTAGTTACCTGGAGCAGCTCAAAAGATCCACAGAGTCAGCAAAAAAAGGAAGCAGTGTGGACACTGAAGTGTCTGATGTATAAGCTTATTTTCTAGCCCTCATTTGTTGGTATGGATGTTTTCCATGAAGTCCAATCCCAGTTTATATTGTATTGTTGTACAAATACTAAGTTAATTTGTTCTTTCTAAATTAAAAATAATCTAAGTCACTTTTGTGGTCTCAGAAAACTTCTGTTTTCTGCAGCAACATTACTGTCCACTCCTTGCTCAGTGTTGTTTATGGCACAGCAGATATCAGTGGTCTCTGTCCTAAAGATCTTGACATGTAAATGTTAGCCTTGAAGACAAAATATGGAGTTTAAATTGGGCCCTTGAAAGCCTTTATGCCTTTTAAACCATTTGGCAAAAATTTAACACGTTACAGGATGTTTGACAGAGTATTCAGCAGTATTTTTGGTACAGATTTCTGGTAAGTGTTTTGAAGTATTTGCGTTAAAGTTTTCTTCAGAAATTGTGTGCAATATTTCTTATTTTCAGAAGAAAATGAAAATAAAGTCAAACGTACACCTGCTACCTATAGGAACAGTGCTGTGCTCCTACTCAGCAGGGTCACAGACTGGTTGCTGTGGCTGTGCCATAGAGCAAGCAAGGAATGCACTTGGTAGATCTATCAGATTGCTCTCCTTCGTGTTGTTTACAATAATTGCTAATTAGCTTCTGAGGATAGCACCTCATTTGTAGTTCAAAATAAAATGAAGACCAAATGGAGACAAAATTAATTCCAAATTAGTAATCTATTCATATATGTAATTATTCCTCGTAACTCTGTAGCAGTGGTGGTTTTGACTGTTAAAATCCAGTAAGACAGATCAAGCAGATGACATTAAACATTATTCATGACTTTATTGTGTAAACCATAAATAACTGATACATGATTGCTGTTTGACTGGCTTCTTCCATGTGTTCTAATTTGATACTGTGATAAACATTTTTTAGTTTAGAGATTTTGAGTTCAAATTTTAAAGCTGCAGAAAATATTTGGATGTGCATAAGGTGTTACTTGTAATCACTTTTAGCATTTTCATTATAAGTCCTACTTTTCCTGGCTTTTTAAACATAGTGTATAGATGTCTGGATATTGAAACAGGTGCATTCTTAGAAATGAAGAAAAAATATTAGGTTTCAAGTGTTTGGGGCCTTTTGTATCTTTTTTTCTGGAACAACTTTAAACTAAGGAGAGACTTTTATACCTCATGAAAAACACTGAGAAGGCATGAATTACTTTATCTTTAGAAATCCTGTATTTGTATTTTGACTTAGTTTTTATTCCTATGGATGATTTCATGTTGAAGCAAGATTATAGTTACTTTCTTTTATGCTAAGAGACTGATTATTTGCGTCATTTGTCTCTCCCCTGAAATTACATTTGTTTGTTATTTCTCATCCTTTTGAAATGACCATGATGTTGCAAAGACAAAGGTCTTTGTCAGGAGACATATTCCTAAATGTAAGTATATAATTAGTCAGTAATTTCAGTGACATTCTCAATATGCTTGAATTTAAGGGTGTGCTTAGTAAGCTTTTTCAAGTGGTCCAAAGTTAGTTATTCTGAAATAATTCTACTAAATCTACTGCTTCAATAGTAGATACTTGTAAGGCTTAAGAATAGGTAAATAAAAGTTCCATAAACAGGTGCAGATTTTTTTCTTTAGGTTTTCTGTTTAGAATAAAAGATTGCTGGAATGCAGGCATTTCTGGAGACTTTTGGGTCCTTGATAGATCCAAGGGAGGCTTCTGGGACTATCTTTTCACTTTGAATAATGAGAGTGGCTGAGAGACGATGAACTTCTTTATACTCCAATATTCTGATACCTTCCTGAATCTGAAGATTTCCTCAAGAGGATGGTTAATTCTTGTCTGATTTTCAGGTAGAATAAAAAGATAAACACAGCACCCTAAATTCATATCCTTATCACATTGAAAGGATGTTAAGAAGGCTATGGAAGGTGCCCAAATGTATGGAAATACAAAACCAGAGTTGGCTAGGTGACCCTAGTTGTACCTTCCCTTTACGTTCTTTAGAAAGCAATATTTGATGTGCAATCAGATAGTATTTCCAAATTCACGAAGATTAGTCAGACTATTTTCATAGCTGCCTAGTCTAAGAGATAACATTACATATGATACCAAAGCCAGGATTAATTTCAGGGAAATAATTCTAAGCTGGGAAGGTGCAAAACTGATCTGTGGTAGAAAAAAAATCAGCCAATAATTGCATCAGTGCATTTGAGCACACAAGACAGATTTTAAGGGGATGGAAGGGAAATGTCTGTATGGAATATGAGAGGCAGAATGTAGAAATCTTTTGTAAGAGGAGGAAGATGAATTGTAAACCAGTGAAAGACAAGACCTAAAAAGTCTGTATTTCACAAGTAGCACTAGAAAAGGAACTAGAGTAAAAGGCAAAAGAAAATGCTTTCTGTCATTTGTAAAAATAAGGAACTAAACAAAAGCAACTACTAAGCGCCTGAATCAGCAAACTACCCAGCCATATGCTCAAGTGCATTTTTATTTAACAAAGCACTCCACAGTCAATTAAGCAGTCACTGGGATCAGGACAAATCTTTCCACACTGCCTTTTTTAATATTTTTTTTTTTTTTTTAATCCAGTAAGGTGTAGGTTTTGTGTTCCCATTGTTTATGGGATTACAGAAAATGAGGCTAAGAAAATGTTTAAACAAAGATTTTTAAAGATTATATGTGAAATTTTAAATGCATATACAATGAAAGGCAGAATCTTCCTGATTATTTTCCAAAATGTATTTGAAAAATGTGCGTGTAAGCAAACAGTGGCTTTCTCTTTTGGTAATGCATCTTAAAAATGTAAAATTCCAGCATGGAACGGTCTTGGATGCCTGTGCTTCCTCACTGTGATAAGGAGGGGTGACCATTTCATAAGATTTGGAGCTGTCTAGAGCAGTTACTAATTATTTTGGAAAACAATTGAAGTTCTGCAACAGTTGTCCAGTATCAGTGGGTGTATTTCTCTTGCCTGGAGAGCATGTTTCTAACAAACTTTCCAAACATCTAATAAAGGTGATGTAATTAATTTATTTTCAGCAGGCCATGGCCAAAGGTCTTAGCCTTCCTCCCTGCTCCCTCAAGCCAGGCCAAGCATGTTGTCCCATTTTTATCAGCTGTTCTCCACTCTCTAGTTGCTGCCTTATTCCTATTCCTTAGGAAAACAAGGCATACTATGTTGTGCAATGTAGATAATTTACCTAGAACCCCAAGAAAGGGATCATGCTTCAAAACCATAAGGCTTTTACTGAGACTACCTAATTTACTTCTATTTAATATTAAATTGTCTAATCTGAGTAACTGCTGATACTTAAGAAAGCAGCAAAACAACAGCCTTTACTTCATCAAGGAGGTCATTAGCAATCACATCAGAAAAGAACAGGAGTATATGTTAATTGGCATGTGAAGCAGAGGTATAAAGACAGGACACATTGCTCTGGATCACCTAGAAGACATCATTCTGTAGTAATTATAGACCGATAATGAGGCAAAAGCATCCAATTGATAGAGTCTGGGCCATGTGAGTCTGATGGTACATAGTATTGCTTTCTTATGTAATCATTTGTATAAAATGTTCACAGTTGAACAAAAGGAACAAGTAACTGCATTTGGTTGGGCCGTCATCTCAATTATTCTGTATTTTTAATACAAATTAAAACAGACTATGGCTTGGGAATCGTGGACTATGGATCTGTGTAGTAGGAACTTTGAATAAAATATATGGGCTTGCTTGGATGGTGTCTTTGAATGAGCAATCTCTTTTTCCATCTGTTTTCACGGCTTCTTAAGGACCTGGCATACAGGTCACTGCATTCTGAGTTACTGTACATAGACTGGGTTGTTTTTATTCCTGACACTTGGGAAGAAAGTGCTGGAGAAGTAGCAAAAAGGTTCCTGATTTCAGAGCACTTGGCAAGTGTACAGGGGGGTTTAGTTTCACTTGTTTCTAAACTATGGGAATTTCAAATGTATTTATTTATTTAAATAAGCTGAGGACACACATATGGGGTACTTTAAAATACTTTCTTTCAAATTTAAGTGTTTTGTGTGTATTTTGTTCTCTACATCCCAAGTAAGGATGAGACTATTGAAATAAGAAGGATAGTTCAGTGCAACTATTATGTGAATTCTCTGAAGTACTCTCTGTTTTAGTAGTAAAGTGTTTAGGAAAGCAATGTTCTTATGCCTCTGTATATCTCTGGAACCAGTACTTGATGTTACAATTAAGATTATTATTAACACAGAAGTTTTTGTTTTCTCCCTGACTTCTTAGCCATGAGGGTAGCATTGTGCTATTTTTTAGTACACACTGTGCACTCCTAATGTGAAACTTTCTGCAAAGTATGCAGACTACAAAGTACTAGTCTCATAAAATACCTTTGCAAATATTTTAAATTAAAATGACGAAACAAAGGACTATGTGTATTTATTGATGCTTTTTGATCAGTTTTTTTAGGAACTGTTTTTGTGGTCCCATAGTCTTAATTAATTTGGCTGTGACTCTGGAATTCCATCAGTTTGCTGCCTCTGAGGTCAGCAAGATACTAGCCATTTAAATAGTAAATTGTAATTATTACACTTCATAGTCTTTCCTTTTTCAATGACTATAGTTGACATCCTATATTGTAAAATCTATTACCACTGTTATTTACAGCCTACAAATCTGGATTAATATGCTGCTTTATAAATGCACTGTTAACTTAGTTTCTTCAGGGAGATGGTAAGTATCCATTTCAGATCGCTAAATTAAGCCAATGAGTAAAATACATGGACACTCTAAACTTGCAGCTTTTTCTAACACTTGCACTGAATGTGTCTCTGTAAAATACTTTGCTTCAGTAGTGTTTTGTAAGAGTAGATAGAAGCAAGACATTTAGATGCTTTCACACAGAGGGAAAGAAGTGTGGTAAGATTATAATGGGATGTGAAAGACGGGATCTTATCTGCTGAAGTGACTGGAGACAAGGTATTGCTGGTTATTCAGAGTGGTGTGTTCTCTCTGTAAGAGTGTAAGAACAAAAACTTACTATTGAAGGAAGGCTGTGTAAATTGGGATAATCCTTGATTTAGTATCCATTCCTCTGCCATAAGATGATGTAACACTCTAGAGAGAATGTGCAAAACTTGCTACATTGCCCACAGTGTTTAACGTAGTGTGTATTTTGGGGGAAAAATGGTAGCTCAGAAGATTCTACAGGGAAGTGACTCTTTCTGCACTACTTTCAAAACAAAAGGACACTGATACTACATTTCAGCACTGTTTCTCTTACTTGAAATTCTTTTTATTGATCTGTTATGTGACTGTTAAACCAAATCTTTTCCATGATCCTGATGTCTGTGAAGCTTTTCCTGCTTTCAACATTCTCACAGGCAGTAGAATTACTGTGACATAGGAATGGCTTTGTTTTAGTCACATTGCTACTTCTCCACTACAGTGAAGTTTCTAGCACCTTTAATATATTTTTTGTGTGTCTGAAGGCTTGGAATCAATTTGCTTTATCTATTGGTACAAAAGACAATTACTGTTTTTGTTAGCTTCATGGGTGGTTATTTTTCTAATAAGGCTGCCTTATCTTATGAGTCCACTTGAAAGTTATGTCAACTGAAGCAATGGAGTCTTATGTCTGAGGAGCAGGTAAAAGAAGCTAATAGAGAAAAGAGAATGAGCCTCTTGTCAGAGTTGAACAGCAGAAGGACAAGAGCCAATGCTCGCAAGCAGTAGCAAAAGAAATTGTTTGAATTCATAGTGAGGGGGTGGGGAGGGAAATGCAGTAAGGAGAGTAAAGCACAGGAACAGTTTGTCCCCAGGGCTTGTGGAATCTCCATCTCTGGAGATTTGCAAAATGTTCCTGAGCGACTTGACCTGGCTTTGAAGTTATCCCTTATCTGAGGAATTATTTGGATGAGATGACCTTCAGAGATTACTCCCCTCTTAAATTATTCTATGATTCTAAGGATATCTGAAGATAAAGTTCCTCAGGAACGGTTATTTCATTATACTTGTTGCCAAATAATTCTTTCATGAGACAAACCATAATCAGTGAGCACCTAAATGTTCTGTGGTTCAAGAAAACATTATATTATATTCATTCAGGTAAAAAGTAACTTAATATATGAACCCTGGGTGGCTTGGGAACAGTAGGTTGCACTTTTTGAACACAGTTACATTTAAGACCTATCAACTGTTTTTCCTACTCAAAAGGTTGTTGCAGCTGAATTCCAGGAAAAATGGAACCCTGACTCGGAAGGTCAGGTTAGGTCTTCCCAGCTGAATCAGAGCCTTGGTGTTTCAGAGCATTTGGAGGTCCAGGTCTTAGCACTATTGTTTACAGATCAGGTCTCAGACACTAGGAGGGATACTTCTTCAAGGTGTGTTTAAATGCTCAGAACACTGGAAATTGAAGGAGATCTGGAGTAAGAAGAGGTTTTGAACCTCATTCTCCAGCGGTCAAAGGTAGAACTGAAAGCAGAAAAGAGCTGCATTTTCTGTGTGGCTGCTCAGCTCCTTCTCAGGGTGCTAAACACCCACCAGCCAGTAAGGTACACAAGAGAAAGGAGTCACTTGAGTTCGAATCTGCTGGTTTCCAAAGATTAAATGGTCTTCTTTAATTTTGTAGCTTATAGGCTGGTTTGTGCACTCAATTGTCAGAATATCTGGTTCATGCACCCTGCCTTAATATTTGGATAAATTAAATAATATGAAGAAACTGATGCTTGTGATCTAAGTGTTTTCCAACATGCAGTTTTGATTTTGAGACCTGAAGCAGCACCTCTCTTGCATGAGTGAGTCTGTGTCAAGACTAAGGGTTACTGCAAAACATTTCTGTGTTTAATGTTAGTGTATGTATATACATTTTTATGTATGTATTTTAGCTATAAAGATGCATTCTCAAATGTATGAACTCATAAATCTGTTTCCAGTCCACTCCATGATATTTATCTCCATTTGAAAATGAAAAATATAAACCTTTTTTAGGAGTTTGAAGATTAATTTCAAGGTAACCTTCAAACAGCTGCTAGAAGCAACCTTAAGGGAGAAGAAAAAAATGACATTTTCTTTACAGATGTTTTCCCTAAGACACAGATACTATTGGGTTTCTTATGCTCATTTTAGATATGCTAAAATTATTTAATATAATGCCCCAATATTTATTTTTTTTTTCTTCATTAGTACCTGTGTGGCAACTTATTAGCAAACAGCTACAATGTTTGCAATGGGAATCATAGAATCATCCTGGTTGGAAGGGACTTTGAAGATCATCAAGTCCAACCATAACCTAAATCCCCCTACCATAACCTCATTTACCTGTTCAGTGCTTAATTCATGTCGCTAAGCATTATATCTGTATTTCTTTTAAATACTCACAGGGATGCTGACTGGAGTTTAAGAGGAGAGTTGCATCATCAGATTATTTATTTTTTTTTGGCCTGTTCTACACTTGGATTTCTCATTCATTAGATGAGCTGAGGGCAGGCCCTGAGAATTAGGAGCTCCTGTGGTTCAATACCCTGCTAATCCATCAGTTAGATTTCTGACTGGTAAATACATCTTAAATGTAGTGAGTGAACCTTTTTCTGATGCTACAGATGTTTGATTTTAACATATTGTGTTATTGAACTATGGAATTAATATTATTCAAAAACCATTGCGTCACGAGGTGGGGTCAGGTCTGGACAATGCTGGTGGACCTTGCAATAATGGAAGAAAACTACCGCGGGAGGCCACTCGATGTCACTGTTGCTTCACACCGTTTCGTGCCGCAGGGACTCAGAGGACGCTGAAAAGCCCGCTCGCAGAGAAAATTGTTAAAGTCCACCCCAAGCCACCTGAGTCAGGTCTGACTTCTGCGTCCCCTGGATGCTCACCTTTATCTTGTGATAATTGGGATTACTCTGTGGCAAAGGAGATGAAGACTTGAAGCAGTGTCACCATCGTGGCTCCTAAACATCCTGTACGATGAAGTGATGCAGGGTTTGCTAAATCTGTTTTAGAAAGGGCAAGAATCCTATATTTTTCGATTTAGGTCCACATCTAAGTATTTGATGATAAAAATCAAGAGTAATTTTAAAATGAAGTATTACTGAAAATAAATGTGTTGCATACAACACATCTATCTCTGGAATAGCAAACTTTGTGAATTACGTTTGGGTTTAATGCACCAGAATTTCAGAGGGGGAAGTTACTTACATTTCAGCCATAAATAATTTGCATATTTAAACATATGATTCTTCTGTGATCTAGTTTAATATTTCATGCAATACATGTGATTGTTGTTTTTACAAATTCTTAAAATTCAGGAATGCTTTTTTGAGGGTATGGATTTTGGTGCTGTTCCACTTGTCAGCACTGCGTACTTTGATCCCTTTGACCTACTACCTATCACCCCTTATTTTAAATCTGGCTTCCATTCTCATCCAGCTGTGCTTTGTCAAACAAACTTAGATTTTTTCGTAAGATTTCTCTTGGAATTTTAGCCACCCTTCCTAAGGACCCAAGCTTTCTGTGACCAAGATTTTTGCCTGTCTTTTTCTGCTAAGTCTTTCACCTTGTATCCTCCTAATCCTTTGTCCATTGTTGTCTGCATTTGACAGAAAGATAGCAGTATCAAAACCAAGTTCATAGAAACTGTTGATCAGGATAGGGGACAAATATGAAGGGAAATTACTTTCCTTATGGGAAGCTCAATTATTATATATTCAGTAAACATTCAGAATTCAAACACATATGCATATTCTTCCAGTGGCCAGCCAGCCAGAAAGGTCCATGTAGGTTTGGGTTAGTGATAGCATGTACCTTCCCTTGCCCAGTGAAGGCAAATGGGAGAGCAAGAAGAAGTGACTTGGATGATTCTTGGGGAGCAAACGCTGTACATTAGCAGGAATACAGGTTTAGTTAGTCCAAATTGGTTTAATATTGGATGTTTGCAGATATTTGTTAAGTGGTTGGTCTTCCTGAGAAAAATTATACAGAGCAAGTCACATTATTTCCATCATGTCATCTATGCCTACCTAAAGTAAAAATAATTTAACTTCGTGAGCATATGTGAACATAAATAGAATTTTTTAACTTTCCTGTCAGTTTGAAGCAGTTCTCCTGCAAGAGTCCAGTGATTTCCTACAAATCTGCTTCCATATAAAGGTGGGATTAAGGCTTCTATCTCTGAATTTGCTGGAAAATTTTCTTTTTTAAGTCCATGTTGGAACAAAGTGTTAGATTATTATTATTTTTTAATCTTTTGAAGCCAGCTAGAGAATCAAAAGTCCTGTATCCATGAATTCACCAAGTATGTAAATATCCAATGTATGTAAATGTTAGAGGAGCTGATGAAAATACAGACTACCCCCACAGAAGTTACCCATTTTTATGGAACTCATTATAAAGCAGGTTTTAAAAGTCCACCAAATCTGATCAATGATGCAATAGTTCTTTTCCTTTATATACTCTCTGCATTTTTACTTCTGGTAGTTATCTTTTTAGCATTGTACATATGTACACTACTCAAATAACTTTTGTGTATCTCTCAGAAAAAAAACCCCACAAAACAAAGCAACTACACTCGAAAATAGGCTTTACTTATATACAATCATCAAAAGAGCTAATAGTAAAAAATCTGACCTTATAACAGTCTGTGAAGACATTGACTTTAAAGTGCAGAAACAAAATTTCCTCATGCTTATCCTTTGGTGGTCCAGAAAACTGAATTTTATATGCCTATTCCAGGAAAGGAGGGATTCTTTTAGTGCTAATAGCTCTGGTACATTGTGATGCTGTTTGAAGTGTGACAAGTTTGCATAGTTTTGGAGTTTATGGACTGTAAGTTATTGAAAGCCATCCGATGCAAAAATGTTTATACATCATGTGCGTGTGTGACATGCATGTTTCAGTTAGGAAGCTGATGTGTTTTAGGAAAGTGTTTTTAGATGTTTCATTAAGATTAAAATATTGGACTACTGTGTGGTGTGGTACAGATTAAACATCTGTTTTCCCTTAATTTTTATTTTTTTTCGTCTGGAGGTTTTTCAATGGTGTGTTGCTTTGTGACATTGCTAACTAAGGGTGCTTTATTGAGTTCAAAGTTACAACAAGGAACAATGTTTTTCAAGGCTAGTGATGATGTTATCATCTCCAGTTTTAATTATAATGCAATTTTTTAGGCATCAAAGTAATTGCTGGAGTAAAATAAAGTTACTGAACAAGTTCCGTATCCCGAGACTTTGCATGTGCAGTTCTGTCTGTGCCTAACATAATTTATTTTTAAGTATTAGTTGTAAGAAGTTTGCACTCATGCGCATACACAGCCATAGAGAGAAACCATCCCTTGTTATTGGTGAGGGACAAAAGTCTGTTGATATAGGTAATCCTGGGAGTTCAAATACTAATCTGGGGTTGATGAAAACTGTCCAAATTTACTGACTCTGCAAATATGAGGTGGGAAAATCTCAATTACAGACATTTTCAAACAGCTTCAGCATTTTGATGTGAGAAGTTTGAAGAATGGAGATTAAGTTCTTGTGGTTTTTTGTGATGGTTCTTTGGTTTCACAATGGATATTTGTTTGGGTTTTTTTTAACTGTTTCAGAATATTCAGAGCTTCTAGAAAACAGTGATTTGACTGTTGGTTGTTGGTTTTTTTTTGTGAGAGTAGTCTCTTTTATACAATTACCCATCTGTGGGTACATTTTTGTACATACATATCTATGTGTAGAAATGCATTTTGACTTGTTTACCCTCCACCCAGTAAATGCTATTGCAGTTAGAGGCACTGAACATGTTATCAAAAATTGAGCAGCCCCTGACAACTGAGTAATGCTCACTGTAGCTAGAAGGATTCCTCTCCACTTCTGATCACTGAAAGCAGGAAAAAGTCTGTGATGTAAAACACCTGGCAATCATAAAAGCCTTGGTTATCAAGTCCTTGAGCTGCACTTTCAAGCTAAAAGCAGATTGACACACACAAAACCCAAAACACAAACCCATATTAAAAAAAACCAACAACAAAACCAAAACAAAAAACAAAAAAACAATACATGCTTAGAGACTTATTCCAGTAAACAGAAGATAACCCTGTCTTGTGTTTCCCTCTGCTCTTTCAAAACTGTACATGGTTAAAGGATAGGCAGGGCAAAGAATAAGTATACCTGGAAGAGTATGAGTCTGCCTTAAGCAATCTTTTCCTGCCTTTTTTTCTTTTTTCTTTTTTTTTCTTTTTTTTTTTTTTTTTCCCATTTCCCTTTGAACTTCTAAGGGACAACACAGTGGTTGTCACCTGAATGTAACTCAGTAGAATGAACTGTGGTATATTTTGCCTTTATGCTTTTTTCCCCCTATTTCATTTGAAACACAGTCTCATTTTCCTACAGTTATTCTTGATGGGCAGTGCTTCAGTTTTGTTCATCTTAACCTAAAGCAGAGAGTGTAAATTAACTGACATAAATAAAATGGAAAAAAAACCAAACCACTTTTATTGCTTACTGCAGAATAGTGATTGGGAAGACACTTCAGCTGTATGATGGATCTTGCATTTTAACTTAAATTCCTTTGCCATCCAGAGATAAAAATCAAACAGAGGAAAGCCACTCTGTCCTTGCTGCATATCTTCTGTGTTCTTATCACTTTGTGTATGAGCACTTGGTATTGTACACAAGGTGCATGACGTTATTGTAAGAACAAAAGTTACTTGGTGAACTGATTTTATTGAGAGCGTGTCTGCTGAGTGGAGTACCAAGAGCAGAAAGGAATAACTTTGAAGAATGATAGTCACAAGTGTTTTATGCACTTTCCACATGGAGCCATACCTTGCAGTCCTTCACTGCATTTTAAGCTAGTTACACTTAAGTCTGAGGCTTCAGCCTGCGGAGATATCAGCAGGACTTACTGCTACCTGATGTTCTGCATTAGCTACATAAATAAGCTTTTGACTATGAGAAGACAAAATGCTGATGGAGTAGAACAAATTTTCTAGCACCAGGTTTACTGAGGACTTCATACCTTCCAACCACAGCCAGAAAAGCTCCCCCCAGGAGAGGCGAGACTGCTCTCCTGGGTTTGGCAGGGAGATGCCTGCTCCGCTGGGCACTTCCCGCTCTATTAGCATAGCCCAGCCTATATCGCACACACACCCAGTAATACCTCATTTTGCCACTGGACTGAGGCCAAAAGCACAAGCATTACAGGGAATATAAAGCAGGAGGTTACTGGAATGAATCAGAAACTAACGTGAGACTAGACAAAATTTTTGCAAAGAGCAAAAAATGTGATCTTTGCTATAAATGGTTCTCGAGTTTCATGTAGCTGTTTATATGACTGAAGCATTTAATAAGTGTTTTTATTGAGTGTAGTTAGAGAGCAGCTGCAACAATCTTACATGCTTCTGGTTTTTTCTTTTTTTTTTTTTTTTCTGTGTAGTTTCAGAACTGCAGAATCTTAGAAGAAAACTGAAGACTGTCACAAATAAGGTGGATTCATCCACCGTGCACTCTTCTGAAAGAGGAACTGGTTTTGGGGGGTAGGAAGGATGACAGGAGCAAAAAGGAATAGAAGTGCTGTCTGGAGGAAGATTCAGGCTGTTCGCTTTGAAGATATCAAAGTCTGGTGTATAAGAAGGCTGCCCATCTTGAAATGGGTGCCTGTCTACAATTGGAAGGAAAATTTGATTCCTGATGCAGTTTCTGGGATGATGCTAGCCATCCAACAGGTGACTCAAGGTACAGTTAACTAATTTCAGATTCTTATTTTGAAATCTGGCCATGCTGAATTGATGTGGTCTTTTGTTTTTGTTTTTTTTTTTCCTTTCTTTTCTTCTTGTTCCTTTCTTTCTTTCTTTCTTATAAATTGTAAAGTTTTGGTTAAAACAAAGACATGCTTATATATCTAATGCTAATTTAATCTAACTATAAGGGAAATATACATAGCCTTAACTCTTCTGTGAACATAGTGGATGTACAAACATGAATGGAAACATCTTGTGTTGGTTGCAGCTACTTTCTGTGAGCTGGAACTTTACTATATATCCCATCCCTTTGCCAATTTTTCAAAGACTTTATGTAAAAGATGAGAGAGCAGTAATTCTATTCACACAGCTTATGGTTATGTACAGTGCTTTATCGGAAAAATTACCCTCTTTTTCTCTGTTTTGTGTGGGAAACAAAATATATCTGCATGATACTGTAAAAGATGCATTGTAAGAGATGCTGTTGTCAAACATTGGCATTATACCATTACCTGTGAAAAAAACCTAGCAACTTTCTGTGCATAGAGAGCTCTTGCCAGGGACATTTCCCACGGAGAGGATCTGCCTGCATCTGCTGCTTGCGTACCTCAGCTTCTGTGTCCATTTAGTGCTGTATTACGATATCTACCACATCTCTTTTCAAGCAGCAATGCAAAGTAGGGGTGGAGCTAGACTCCATTTGGCAGAGTCGGGTGGGGGGGGATAAGAAGGGAAGAAAAAGAGAGAAAAAGGAAAAATTCCCAAATCCAAAACTCTGCACAGAAACCTAAATTCCTAGTAATCCAGATTTGTAAAGTTACTATTACTGGGAAATAAATGCTTTTGTAAGTTTTTTATGTGCCTTTGACAGTGTCACCTTCTTTTGGCAATATTTGTCTGGGGCAAATCACAGCATCTTATCTGCCTCAGCTGGACTTTAACTCCTTCCCTTATTAAACTATATATATTGTTTCTTATCAATTTCCCATATTAGCTATGCTTAACCATCCTAACTAATATGGTTACAATATAAGTACTCCCTTAGTTGTGTCATGCAGGAGATGGAAACAACCAATTTGTGTAAGTATTTGTGCTTTTAAAGTAATAAGGAACATCTGCATTGGCATGATTTAAGTACTTTAATACCATAACACTGCAAAGTATCCTGTTTCACTGGTATGTGCATATACAACAACTGTAATTAAAGTGCTGCTAAGGAGTATGTTGAAATTAACCAAAAATATTAAGTTAAACAGCAGTTCTGCAGTGATGGCAGTTTTAGCCAGGATTTTCTTGTTTGAGTCTTGTACCAAGAAGTAATTTAATGTAGCAGATAAATCTGAGAAGATCCAGTGGAGACAGAATATATTGGTTTTGTATTTCTAGATTATTAAGTAGTCTAGAATAATTTCTTCCTTATTTTATGCTGCTTAAAAACAAATACATTGATACTCTTCTCTACAGCTGACCTGTTTTTCCTATCTTTCTCCTCACTGCTGCTCAAGATTTTAGAATTATTTTAGAGGATGGTAAAGGAGGAGAGACAGATACCAAAATATTGTATCATGTTTGTGGTGCTTTAACTTGAACACAATACATTTATTTAAACTTTGCTTGCTTTTATCTTTTTCCCTAGTGTTGTAAGCCTTCCACTTACCCGAACTTCAATGCTTTCACAGATAGGGTTACTCTAGAAAATAACAGTCCCATTTCTTACAGAGCATGAAGGGAAAAGACCCCAAATTTGGAAGGTTTTCTTTTGTCTTTTTCCTTCCACTTACAAAATAAAGAAGAAATTTTGTAATGAAGTGAAAGGCAGAAATTCTAAGAATGATAGGAAGAACCTGGTAACCAGTGGTAATTGACATGCAGAATGCTCTGTCATTTGATGTTGCAGCAGCATGTTGAAGTAAACTCAAGTATATGGAAATAAAATTGAGTAATGGAAATATATGGAAAATCTGAAGTTGTATAGAACAGTTTTCTGAGTTATGAAAGGTGCATGATCCAGGATAGAGAGCAATCCAATAGTCTGAGAATAGTTAGGAAAGATCTTCCAATTGATCCTTGTTTTTCACAATTTCTTACCATGGGATTTCTTAATCTTCTGGCATTGGCCATGGTCAGACTACTCAGGTTGGCAACAGCTCTGATCTGGTGTAATGTGTCTGTGTTTCAACTTCTAATCTAAATTTTAGGTAATATAAATGGCTTCCCATTGTAGAGGAAGGAAGGAAAGAATAAAGTCACTGTCCTTAGTGTGCCATAGTAACTGCCACAAATACAATTATCATAACTTCTCTCAGAATTTTTAGATTTTTTCTGGACAATACCTATACAATAGTAGATTTTGGTGTCTGCCTTGTAAGTGAGAAAAACAAAAGAGCAAATTAGTAGAAATACCAGCAATCAATGTATGTAGATAATGTCTGCTCCCCAAAAAGTCTTTTATAAAGGTATAGGACAGTTTGGAAAGGCTGTCCTTATGCCATTTTTAATTTTTGTTAAAGTTTTGAAGGGCTAGTAGTTTCTAAATGTGACTGAGGCCTTCAAGCTCCTGTAAGGTACCTTCAAGTGAGCTACTTGAAAATTGAAACACTTGAGCTCATGTATCAGTTTGGGTTTAAATGTCATCCATCATGGCACACATAAACTAGAAGCTATGTCCTGTGGTGACAGTCTAGGAATATTGTGCAAGAAAGAGTATTTAATTGCCAGCTCTCTGAGTGCCTGTTTAATTGTCTGTACTTCCATGTACAATATGGAAAAAATGGATTTTTAGAAGCTAAAGTGTTACCTTGCCTAATACTGAGCTAAGATAAAGCCATATGCCTCTGTGCCTAAGGTGTTATCCTTACTCCTTCACAATACTATTCAATAAAGACTGTAATAATTATCAGAGAATCCATGAGAAATTATGTAATAATTTCTGCAGAGAGTGAATCTCTGACACTACTTTTCAAATGCTTTTGAAACCTGTTTAAAACATATCCAAGTCACATGTGACAATTCAGAGGGAACCTATTGATCAATAGCATTGAGTACAATGAATGGATCCAGTACTGGGGTGGGGGAGAGGAGGCTGAGGAATTTAGGGAGATGGGAAGGAAAAGCATGGGATCATCATGTGCTGCTTGTCGTTTGTGATGAAATAGTCATTGCTGAAAGCAAGCGGTCATTCTCCAACTGTTGTCTGCTAAAAGTGCCAAGTTAATCTTAATTAATGAGTCCCAAAATTCACTGCTGAAATCTTTAGTCCTATTTACCTGTTGAGACAATACTTGTGTGGTCTCTGTGTATGTCTTTCAATTTATAGTCCTTTAGGCAATTCCACTAAGGATGGATAAAGGAGTGCCAAAGATAATAATGTTTCTACAAATTTTATGAAAATGGCCAGTGGAAACAGACTCTGCAAGTTATAATATGTGATAACAGAAACTCTTATCTTTTAGGCATTAGATAATCTGTGTAGGAAAAAAAAAGAACTTTAAAAAAAAAGATTTTTCAAACACACCAATTGCTGGAAAGTTTCAGCTGGAATTTGCTCTGTCTCAGACTGCAGAGTTAGTCAGCCATGAGTCAAAACCAGTAAAAGAAACTAGGCTTCATTAGTTCCAGATATCATTTAATAACACAGAGCTCAACACCTTACTTTTTAGGCATATAATCCTTATTCTTAGTCTGATACCTAAGCCTGAAAAATAACCTTTGAATCTAAAATTAACTTTGTCATCCAATCTTGAAGTGTGCTACACAGACAATTAAGAAATTTGAGCTTTCATGTTTTGGTAATTGCTTCCTAATTCATCTGTGTTTCTCAAAAACCTGTGATTGGTAAGAGTAGAGCAAGACTTATCTGAATTAATAAATTTGGCTCTTGGACTAGCACTTTATTGTGCTCTTCTTTTTCCCTTTAAAACTTTTTTATGTGCCATCAACAGTCATCATATGCAGATATTTTTTTCTGTTCCATTCTGTATTCCTCTCCCATACACACAAATTCAATAGCTAGGTCCATGTAACTGTCTCATAAATGCCTAATATATGTTTATCTCTCCAAATTGAAATCATGTTAATAAAACAAAAGTTCAGCACTGTAGATATCTAGTTCTCAGCAAGCCATTCTTGTCAATGGAGATCTAGCTGGTAAGAGTTATAGAAATGTATGGCGTTCAGTCTGCTGGAGGAAGGTCACAAATAACCACCTTTACATAACTTCCCTGCTCCCCCCCTCCTTTCCTTTTGTTCACTTATTAAGTTGTCTTTATCTTGACCCATGAGTTTTTTCGCTTTTGTTTCTCTTGAGTCTCTCTGCCACCCTTTGAGGGGGAGTGAGTGAGTGGTTGGATGGGTACTTAGCTGCTGGCCAGGATCAACCCACCACAGGTGTGATTCCTCTGACTAAATCTTATCACCTACTTTGATTTTATTATGATTTCCACTGACTGTAACAGGGGACTGGCTCAGGTGTAGACCCACATGATGTAGACATCAAAATTTAGGTGAGCTGTGTCTCAACCATTATTGTATTTTGCCTTGTAGATAATAAGCTGTTCATTTTCAACACGACTAAGAGCAGGTCTTACTATATTCTTTCCTGTAACTTATCCCTAGATCTGTCACAATAATATCAGAATTCTTTCTGTGGCTTATTCATGAGTCCTGGACACTGCCTACTTGTTTGAGAGGCATATTTCAATCAAGTTGTGTCAAAGTTTTTCTCAGTTTCTTTGCATGATAATATTAAGATGCATTAGGATGTTTTTCCATGTAGCTAAATCTCATAAAGCTGCCACTGTGGTTTTTTCTGTAGCCTTCTGAACATGTGCTATAGCTCTTTCATATCTCTTCAGAATGCAACTACTTAGCTCATTTTCACAGTCTGTGGTAACTTTTTATTGCACCAAGCAAATTACTCATCTTTACTTTCAAAGCCTTTCATAGGTGATCTTTCCTGGCATCATTTATTCATTACCAAGCTGTTGATCCACCTCTCATTAAACCATTTTGCTAGCCTTCTTAACCCAATCTTGTATTTTCAACCAAATACCTTTGTGCTTTCTCTCAGGATTTAAAATACACAATATATGTTGGTTGGTATATCACATCTCAGTATTTGCTTTTGGATTGTTATTTAAAATATGTTTCTTTGTGGTTTATTTTTTTTAGTTTTGTTTGTTTGACTCTTTTTGGCTTTTTATTCTGGGCAGAACTGTGCATACTATCCACAAAGACAGAAATGTAGAAGCCATGTAGGTAATCCTGCAACCCATCAGTAACTTTTTCTGACTGTTATGGACTGTAAAACAATTAAGTCTGAGTTTCTCTGAAAAACCATATAGAAATATAGCTTCTCTAGTGCAGCTGAGCTCATCATCAGAGAAGTTATTCCCAAAGTTAGTCTGCTTGAATATGTATATTTATTTCTATACATCAATTCTCTATATAGTTAGGGAAGACAAATGTACCCAAAACATTTTGGTTAGGAAATTTGGTAATGTAAGAATTAAATACTTTGTGTAACACCCAAAGTTGCCTTACTCTTTCTGGAATCTAAATTCCTAATGTAACCATCTAACTTCAGACAATGTCAACCCTTCCTCTCAAGCTTCTTCCAAGATCTTGCTTGAGGTTTTGGTAACTATAATCCTCTTCTGCAAGCCCTTAATGACCAGAGAGACTCCTGCTTAGACAAATACATAACTTACTTTCTGTTTTGTCATTCACTAGGTGGTGACGTTACTTGCACCCTGCACTTTTCATTATAGCATCTTGGACCTCTTTACATTGTCCAGTAATAGAAACATAGATTGGGAGGAAAATTAGAAACATAGCAGTGCTTTTGCTTGGAACACAGAAATGACCAATGCAATATTGTATTGACAGTTTATGGTGCAAAGAATATGGGTTTTAATTGGTTTCTACTAATAGGGATATTCAGCATCATAACTGAGTTAGACCCTTTCCAGAAAAACCCAAACCTACAAATTTTTATATTGGTTTCTCTAATAGGGATATTCAGCATCATAACTGAGTTAGACCCTTTCCAGAAAAACCCAAACCTACAAATTTTTATTCAGAGAAAAAGATGACAAAACCAAGACATAATGGTTTCTACTGAAGTATTTGGTCTAAACTGAAGCCTCAGCACAATATTTGCACTTTGTCTCAGTTTTCCTGAAAGATGATGACTTTGTCCATGTAGAAAAAGGCCAAGTGCGTGGATATGTAACTGAGGCTAAACGCACAAAATGAAACACACTAAAATCAAGGGCTGAGATGGGTAATTGTCATCTCAGAATTCTGAAAGAATAGGTAAGTGACATTGCAGCTCCAGTAACAAGTACCTTTGATGATTCTGTCAAATTTGGAATGATATTCTATGATTGGATCATAGTGAGTATGCTGTTGTATCCATATTAGAAGTCTGCATTGCCGATGAGGGACTGGATTAGATACAAGCAATAGATTTATTTATGATAAGAAATTATATTTGCATGTATAGCAATAAAGGATACCAGAGTGTTTGATTCTGCTACTCAATTCTGAAGCAAGGCTCCAGGGCAGCTACCGAGTTTTGCTTAAGTTTTATGTATGCATTCTAAAGACAGCTCTGCTGATACTCTCAGGGTAGTTTTAAAGATCTGCTGGAAAATAATTAACTTAAGTTGAAAAAAATAGATCATTAGGTAAGTTAGAAGCTGATGACCACAGGTAATTCTAACTGTTGATCCATTATCTAAAATAGTTAGTACTTTTGGTTGCCTCTGTTCAGGGAAGATGATTTCAGACTTCAGTAGGAGAAGAAAAGGGGAGGAGAAGGATCAGAACAACAAAGATTATATTTGGGAGAAGACTTAAATGGCATGGACAGGTTCATTACAACCTGAGAAAGCGTTTCACACAGAGTCACAGAAAGACTTTGGGTGGAAAAGACCCTTAAGATCTTTGAGTCCTTATGAGGAAAAGCTTTTGAAGTAAAACAGAGTTGCAGCACATGAACAAATATTATAAAATATATACAATATGTTTGAACTTAAAATTGGAAGTAGTTCTAAAAATATTCCATTAAAATATTGGGATAAGAAGATCTAGCTCCTTTTCACATAATTCCATTTATAGATGTACTAAATTACATGTTTGCCTGTCATAAGAGGGAACAGGGCAGAGGGCACATACACATTCTTCACAAATTTGTTTTTCCTTTCAATATCTGCTGCTGCTGCTCAAAAAACCCTGGGAAGTTTTGAACTGAGGTATATCTATCAATAAGTTAAGACTGTGGGGTTTTTTTCAATCTAAAATGCTGTTTCTGCTTTTCTGGATTCAGTTGTTAACATGCTAAGTTCCTGCAGGAGAAGAACAGGTTTGTGACCATCTAAAGAACCCAAAGGTGCACAAATCTGTGGGACCTGATGGGGTCCATCCGCAGGTCCTGAGGGAGCTGGTGGATGCAGCTTCTAAGAATCTGTCCATGATATTTGAGAGGTCATGCCAGTCTGATGAGGTTCCTGCCAATTGGAAAAAAGGTGACATAGCCCTTATTTTTAAAAAGGGAAAAATGGAAGACCCGGGGAAGTACAGGCTGGTCAGTCTCACCTCTGTGCTGGGCAAGATCATGGAGCAGATTCTTCTGGAAAGTCTGCTAAGGTACATGGAAAATAAGGAGGTGATTGGTGACAGCCAACATGGCTTCACTAAGGGCAAGTCATGCCTGACCAATCTGGTGGCCTTCTACAACAAGGCTACAGAGATGGTGGATGGTGGCAGAGCAACTGATGTCATCTACCAGGATTTGTGCAAGGCCTTTGACACTGTCCCACGTGACATTCTGGTCTCCAAACTGACAAGACATGGATTTGACAGATGGACCACTCAGTGGGTAAGAGATTGGCTGGATGGCTGCACTCAGAGAGTTGTGGTCAATGATTTAATGTCCCAGTGGAGGCAAGTTACAAGTCATGTTCCTCAGGGGTCAGTACTGGGACCAGTGCTGTTTAACATCTTTCTTGGAGACATGGAGAGTGGGATTGAGCGTGTCCTCGGCAAGTTTGCTGAGAATACGATGCTGTGTGGTGTGGTTGACACCCTAGAGGGAAGGGACACCATCCAGAGAGACCTTGACAGGCTGCAGAGCTGGGCCAGTGCCAGCCTCATGAAGTTCAACAAGGCCAAGCGCAAGGTCTTGCACATGGGCTGGCACAACCCCAGGCACAAATACAGGCTGGAGGAAGAATGGCTGGAGAGCAGTCCTGAGGAGAAGGACTTGGGGGTGTTAAAAGATGAGAAGCTCAACATGAGCCGCCAGTGTGTGCTGGAGCCCAGAGAGCAACTGCATCCTGGGCTGCATCAAAAACGTGGCCAGCAGGGCCAGGGGAGGATTCTGCCCCTCTGCTTTCATGAGACCCACCTGGAATACTGCACTCAGCTCTGGAGTCCTCATTACAGGAAAGTCATGAAGCTATTGGCGAGGGTCCAGAGAAGGGCCACCAAGATGATCAAAGGCCAGGAGCACCTCTGCTATGAAGACAGGCTGAAAGAGTTGGGGCTGTTCAGCCTTGAGAAGAGAAGGCTCTGGGAGACCTTATAGCACCTTCCAGTACTTGAAGGGGCCTACGGGAAAGCTGGGAAGGGCTTTTCATCAGAGAAGTTAGTGATGGGACAAGGGGTAATGGTTTTAAACTGAGAGAGGTGAGATTTAGGTTAGACATCAGGAAGAAATTCTTCACCATTAGGGTCGTAAGGCACTGGAATAGGTTGCCTGAGGAGGATGTTGAAGCCCCCCTCCTGGAGATGTTTAACACCAGGCTGGTTGGGGCCTCGTGCAACCTGGTCTAATGTGAGGTGTCACTGCTCATGGCAGGGAGGCTGGAACCTGATGATATTTAAGGTCACTTCCAAACCTAACCATTCTATGATTCTGTGATTTTATTTGGCTGGACTCATAAACATTATGCTGTTTGTTTTGAAATCAACATCTGTCCAGATGCTTTACTTCATATACTCAAATTTTGCCCAAGTGGAAGCATGATAGTATAAGATTTGAACCTTCAAATTTATCAGATTTGATAAACACTATGGCAGAGTTTGTAATTTTTTTAAAAAGGTCGTTTTTGTAGCCAGCTAAGCACATGGATATACTTCATACAAAATTTATGGTGTTAATATATTTGCTGCCTTTCCTTTGACCTATCATGAACAAGAAATACTTTGGCTCAAGTGGGTTTTGGTGGGCTGTTTTTTGGGGGGTGGAGGGCCCTTGAGACATATTTCCTCTAAATGTGAAATATGTAGATGGCATCTGATGAAATCAGTGTTTTTATTCCTGCCAACTCCTTTTTTCGTTCTGCAAGCCCCAAAATAAGTCACTGAGGATCGGTGTGTTTTGTATGTTTTAATTAAAGTTAAGTTAATCCCAAGCTGGATTTATTGCTGAACAACTAATTCTTTAACGCTGGCTGGAGACCTTGCCATTAAAAAGAATGAACTATTCTGCCTTCATGAATTTCAGAACTGGTGCCCAGTGTTTTGGAAGGAATAAAGCCAAAAGCTTTTTTTTTAGCTTTTCATGGAGGAACCCCAGCTGTGTCTTCGCAAGGGTGATGGTTGCCAGACGTTTTTTTCAAGCTCTGACCATAAATGTAGACATAAAAATACTCTCAGCAGGCTAACTGGAGCTAATAATTTTATTAAGGGGTAGAGCTGTCTTGTAAATACATATCTGGCATACAAATAGCATGTGTAGATGAAATTGAATAAGTACATTTAGAAACAGAGCCAGAAATATCTCCTAGAGAATGAATTAGAGAATCCATGTAGTTCATAAATGATTTGTGAAAGAGAGTGTCCAGCTGAACTCTGTTATAGTTCTCCCATACGAAGAATAATGATGTAAGCTGATCATGAAATGTTACATGTTAGTAAGTAAATGTAGGGCAATGCTTAATATTTATTCAACTTTCCAACAGAGGAGAAAGGCACTGATGCTGCTGTGCATGCAATATTTCATTCCAAATGTCTGTTAGAATTCTTCCAAGTTATGTATGTGCTAATACAAACCTTGTCTAACAGACTACTAGAAATGTGAATTGAGCTTCTGAGTGACCTCTGAATCCTTTGGAGCCAAATGTCCAGGTACACTTGTCTTAGTATGCCAAGATAAGCTGGGCAGAGGTCCAACCCTTGCACCCAGGAGTGCCTAAGTGAAATGGATGGAGACTGACAGACCCAGTGAACATTGATCCCCTGAAGGAAGAAGAAGGAAGTACTTCACCTATCATCTTCCAGATCAGAGAGATCAGGAAAGCTGTTAGTACTGAGATCCTTGGCCAATGCTTTGTCAAAATGGATGCCCTTTTCATGGATTTCAAGCAGTCTAGTGCATCTTGATAAAGGCCTGTCATCAGTCATTATTGGTCTTTGGTTCTCCACAGCATGGATGCTTCTCGAAAGACTACCTTATTCTTAGCTGCTTGCCAGAAACTTAGGGGTTTAATTCTCTCTTTATTCTTACTGAGATGCAGAAGAATTTCCCTATAATCCACTTTCAAAATGCCTCTTTTGTTTTGGAGGTGGCCAGATTCTTCAGATGAACTGGCTGAAGAGTGTATAATAGTTCATAGAATGATCTGTGTAATAGTTTATAAAATCTCTGTGGTGTTAAGATATCATGTCAAATTCATTCTGAAGAGGTGTAAACATTTAGTCTCTGATGAATCTGTCAAGAGTCATAGCTTTTTTCCAGGAGCTCCATTAAAAGAAAAGACTAGATTTTTTTCCCTGTCTATTTTTGTGTGTATTCAGGCTTTTTATGCAAACAGGGGTCAAGCTATCTCAAATTGACAGTTCATAAATGAGTCACACAATCCATTTATTTCATCTGCTATGCTACTTGCAGATCCTGTCTTTTGAACATCAGTATACAAGTGTCAGTATCTGGAGATTTGCAAAGTGTCAGAACAGAATAGTGTTTTCCCAAATATAGCTTGGATGTAGCTGTCAGATGGTGTGCTGGGAGAGCTGCATTCAGGTACTGTGAAGTTCTGTGAATTCAGGTGCTATGACCAATACAGCTGAGACTGCACAGGAAGAAACTGCACTGAAGCATCCTTCACAAAAGAGAATGGTTGCTAGCTCAATGTTGTCTGGTCTCTGAAAGATTTATGGTACATTTTCAGAATCTGCCCTCCCAGCTTGCTTTTGCATTCTTCGTTTGCCTCAGGCTTCAAAGGGCAGAAGAACTAAGGAGTGATCTTAAGCTCTTGATACTTTGCCTTTAAATAAGTCAGATAGAAGGTACAATCCACACGTGCAGCTCCAGCAAATGGTGCCATTATGAAAGAAATCCTGCAAGCATGAGGTGTATGTGTGCACCATTGAGAAAACCAGACCACAGCTTTCCAGCTTTTGGAGATAAATGATGTTATTTTTAAAGGATCATTTTGTGTTATTAACTTTTAACAAGCCAGGGTCAAAGAATCTTTCAGAACTGTAGGTTTGAACAGGAAAATTGTTATGAAATATAATATTAACAGTGTTTTCTATGGTTTGGTTTTTTTGTTTGTTTTTGCTTTGTTTTCTCCAGTAAAATATAGTTATACTGGAGTTAGAAATTAAAGCCTGCAATGTGAGTTATTTGGTGTCTCATTTGTTGGTTGTCCAAGAAGGATTGATAAAGACTCATTAAATATCTGTTCATTCTACATTTTAAGATATTTCTACAGGAAATAACTTTCTTACTACATAATTCAGCTTTGTGAACAAAGGGAGAAATCATCTTCTGCTGAAGCATCAGAGTAACCACAACCACATTTTGAGCAGAATAAGATGTAGTAGTGTCATTCTGGGTTCCCTAAACTTGGGGTCTGATTATTTTAAAATAATTACATTTAAGAATAAAATGTTACAATAACAGAAAGTTATTGAAGTATACACACTACCAGAAAAACTTTTAAATTTATAGTTTTTTACAGTAAATAGTAAATTATATGCATGTTGAAATTCCTCAAATTAATGATAGACTTACTACTTTTCCTGCTTCTGCATTTTAATTTCTAGTTAGCATATCATATTTCCAAAAGACATGGTATAGCTTGCTTCAGAATATATATATGTTTCATGAGATTTCCAGATGCAGAAAATTGTTAACTAGTTGACCATAGTCTGGTGTTTCCTAGCTCTTTCTATGGAAAATATATTTTTTTTCAGTTGCTGTAGTTTTGGCATTACCTAAAGCCAGCAGAAACAATAAACTTACGCAAAGACCTTTCTCCTCGTAGGAGATGGCTTTGCCTCTTTTTGTATCCAGTTTATTATTTTGTAGTTACCTGCATTTGGCATGGACCAACAGTGGTGCTACATCTTTTGTTTTTCAGCCTGGCGTGCCAGACGAGTTTTTTGCATTTGGTACTAACCAGAGATGAGGTCAGAGAGCGTGGTTTTCAATGGAACTGTTGCACAATGTTATCTCATGATAAGGAGTAGTTAAAACAAAGAACCACAATATTAATGCACTGTATCTGAACTTACTGTTCATTCTTTTGTTTGCATTTCTTTCCATGGAATTTATATTCTTATTTGAAAATCTTCATGTCAGTGCCATGGAGGTCTCTCTGTATTGCCAGTGAAGATTATTTGGGATCCTTACTTTACAATCTATTTCTTTTTATTTTTATTACTGTTTGGAATGAAAAAAATTAAAATAATGTTTCCTGCCTTTGGTTCTCGAGCATATGGAATGCATTGTAGCAATGTTTAATATGAAAATTAATTAAATGAGTTGAAATTTACTACTGATTATATCTGTGAAAGTATTTGAACCTTTAGAACATTATACGCCTAATCAGGAAGCCTGAAGCCTTCACTAATTCTGTTTTATAATGCCTCACTACTCTTGCACACCATTGACATACTTCAGTAATGGGAGCAAAATGCTAACAGAGCCAAGACTAGAATCAAATGCTGGTAATTTTAGCTCTGTCCTGCCTCCTATGACCTCACCATGAGAAAAGTAAGACACCACTTGTAGAAACTCCATACAAAAAGACTGTGAAAGGTTTAAATGTGAGCAGGAAAAAACAAGGACTGGATTTATGTTTAGATTATTTGCCTGTAAACAAGATATTTCTCAGCAGTGAGTCTCTGAGTATTCCTGTTGGATGCTGGGGGTTTGCTGGGCAGGGTAACCTCTTTTCCACTATTTTGCATGACTCATGCCAGATTTCTGTCAGCCAGTCCTTCTGACCATAAGGTTTCATTCAAATTGGGCCTCTCCTTTCCCCTCAGCCGTGTTCAGAGAGCTGAAGTGAGATGTGAACATAGTTTCTGTGTGCATAATCCAGGACTGGGTTGGGCTTCTTGTTCTCTCTGCACAACATGTACAGTTTATGCTGGATCAAACACAGTCTGGCCATAATTGTCAAATGTTTCAGATTCAGGTCTTAGAAAACATAAAAACCAAGTAAACACATATAGAGAATTGAGAATTGGCTTTTACAGCCAGAATAATTTGTGGTAGCCGAACCCTTGTTTTCCTTGTAAATGTTGAGCAGAGGGAACAGTTTATTCTGTTCTTAATCCTGGATTAATTTGAATTATTAAATAGTAAAAGAGCTTGTAGTCCCTCTTCTGGAAATATTTTAGCTTAGCCTGCAGTGTATTTCTGTACCCTTCAGTTTTATTTTGTACAGCTTCTAAGGTAATTGCCTCTAGAACAGAGTGATTTTGTAAGGAAAGCTTCAAAGTCCAAAATTGAAGGGCAAACTTTATAATTATTGGAACATAATCTGTTTTCTGCAAAATTAACCTGGCATTTAAAAACTTATCTTTCAAAATTGTTAAACTTTCCTAAAGAAGAGGGAGGTTTTGTGCTTCCCTTGTAATAATTGATGGAGTCCAAACATTTGGAGGAAAATGTTTGGAGAAGAACCTGTATAGGAACTCATTGATGCAAGTGTAGTTACAGTGTGTGAATAAGAATTTTTTGAAATACAAATGTTTTCATATGAAAATGTTCTATTTTTGTAATTCTCTAGTTCAGTGTTAGAGAATTCCTTTCATTTAACAGGTATCTTAAACACAGACAATTTTGCAGATTATCTTAACCAGTATTTATAGTCCTTTTCCCAACACTGCTTATAAAGTACATATCTGGCTCAGTATTCAGTACTGAATCTTGTGTATTTCCCTTATGCTTGTCCACCAGATGTCACTTAATTTCAATTATGTTGTTAAAGTGTGGCTGAAGTAATTCTGATTTTGCTGATTCCTTTACTTTTTGGAGAGTAAAATAATCTGCCTTGCACAATGCATTTTTGCAAGACTGGAATATTCATGTGAATAGTATTGTACTGCCATTTAATTCCAAAGTTTTTTTTGTTGTTGTTTCTTTGGTTTTGTTTCAAAAGAATGTTTATAATAGACGAGCTTTTCAGTGTTGAACAAACCTTTAAAATCTTTCTCTTTTCTCTGTCTTTTTTTCACCATGCTCTCTTCTGTCTAGCTAAAGTTGTCCAGTTCTTTCCTGTGCTGTTTTTATTCTTCTCAGGCACACCCTTCTGTGTTGTACTTGGATCAGAATCTTCTTTTAAATCTATTGACCATGAACATTGAACCAGTGAACATAGATGTAGAACTATAATTTCAAAGATCTTTCTAATTCATGATAACTGGATGCTAAAAGGACAAAGGCAGAGGTGGTAATCAGTAGATAACACTAATTAAATGGCAAAAGAGCAATGAAGACCATTTGTGTTTAAAAGAAGGCATCAAAGTTTTAAAACACACATGGTTTTAAGTATCTGTTCTCCAAGTCAGAACTGATAGTGCTAACTTTGCTGAGAACAATGTGGATGAAGATAATCCATGTAAGATCCATCTCATGATGTTTTTCTAAGAAGACGTGAACTGCCAGGCCTTGTCTTCTTCACAGAGAACTAGACACTTCTGGCCTTTTGGCCTT
Organism: Chaetura pelagica; assembly: GCF_000747805.2. Classification (NCBI taxonomy): domain Eukaryota; kingdom Metazoa; phylum Chordata; class Aves; order Apodiformes; family Apodidae; genus Chaetura; species Chaetura pelagica. The sequence goes on from NW_009970723.1 coordinate 6,148,705, forward strand.
TTGTTGCTTCCTCCCACCTTGTGCTCTTTGTTACACACTCAAATTCAAGAGGAGAGCTCTTGAATCAAGATGTTTAGAATTACCACTGCAAGCCTATAAGCAAAGATGTTCTTTGGCACTCTCACTCTCCATATTATTAAAATCCCATACATCAATGTTTCAGGTAAAAAAATGCTCTCTGGAGCAGTCAGAAAAATTTGGTGAGAAAAAATAATCCTACATATTTAATTTTCTTTGGGGATTTCAAATGTACACAGAATACAACTCCCATTTCATAGATCTGAATCACTTCTGTGACAGATCATACCAGTCATTCTCCCAATACACACACATATCACTAACTTAGATTGGTGACTTGGGCTGAAGGTGAACTTCAGAAAGTCACTTTGTGTATTACACAAGCCAACCCTGTCTTCCCTACTGCATGACAAGGTATTCACCAAGATAGGGTAGATTTAGATTAGATGTTAGGAAGAAATTCCTTAGTGTGAGGGTTGTGAGATATTGGCCCAGGTTGTCAAGGGAAGTTGTGGATGCTCCCTCCATGGAAGTGTTTCAGGTCAGGTTGGATGGTGCTTGGAGCAACCTGATTTCGTGAGAGGTGTTCCTGCCCATATCAGGGGGATTGAATTTAGATGACCTGTAAGGTCTCTTCTAACCCAAAATCATCTATTGTTCTATGATTCTATGATTTACAGAGTGACACTACCAGACAATTTCTCCTACTCTTAGTTTCAAGGAGTAAAAACTGTGAAATGGCAGTAGAAGGTGCTGGTCTGAAGCACAGTCTGAGGAGTCTCTGTTGACTTACAAGAAGACAATGCAGACTTCTTTGCTGTCTTAGGTATCTGAAGTTGAACAACTACCAAAGCTGCTGTTTCGCAGGAATTTCTGCTGTTAAAAGCTGATGTCTAGGCATATCCTGAGACTTCCTAAGAAAAGAGTAGATGCTGACCTCATAGCTAAACAATGAAGGTCAATAAGAAGTCTGTAAAGTTAAATCTTAATCAATTCAGTTCATTCTCCATCTCAATTAAGGTGGAGTCAAATACTTTCCATTTCTGGACTGACAGTTGGCATATGCTGTAGGTTTTTATAACTTAAGGTGAGGTTCTTCCTGCTCTTAATAAAAAAGCAGACATTTCCTTATAAATAAAATAAAATAATAAATTCAGAGTTTTATCTTCATATATTCAATAATTCCATTTAACTTTCTATAGGACTGGCCTTCGCGGTTCTGTCTTCAGTCCATCCAGTTTTTGGTTTATATGGCTCTTTCTTCCCTGTCATTGTTTATGCCATCTTTGGGATGGGACGCCACGTCGCAACAGGTAAGTGTCTATTTGCTAAGAACATTTTCAGAAAAAAGGTACTGGAAACTAATTTATTCTTTTGTTATAAGATCAATGGAAAGAATATTATCTAAGACTAAAGAGAAATAAGATGATTTTGTTCTTCTTTTCCGCACTATTTTTTGCTAGTTTAAGTACTGGCAAAATTTTCGCGTTACTTCTGTCATTATCGTTTAATATTGCATTGACACTTCCTTTGTGCATGTAGTTTACCAAGGGCTGTTGTATTTTAACTGTGCTTTAGAAATCTGCTTCAGGCTAAGATTTTAAGAAAGGGATCAGACAACAAGATATATCCAAGCAGGAATTAAAAAGACTTGACTGCTTCTTAAAAGCAGGAATGAAAAAGACTTGACTGCTTCTTAAGCTACAGAAAGCACACATTGCTTCTCACATGTCTAAAACATAAACCCTGCATTTCTCAGGAAAAAATATAAATAAATAAATAAATAAATAAATAAATATTTCTGTGCCTATAACCTGCTATTGTATTAAAGCTAGAATTCAATACAACTCCTGTCCACTTGTTGATCAACCAGGTAGGCAAAAAAAGATGTTCCCTGGCTACTATTCTAGTAGTTATGATTTGATTAATCGAGGTGAGCAGGAAGGCGATGCAATATTGTAGGTCAATTATATGTGGGAATTTCAGGAGGCTGAAAAAGGGAATTTTAAGAGTGTCATGGAGAGGATGATCAAACTGCTAGTTAATTTTTTTTAAATGTACCAAAATCAGGAAGCTGGGAAAAAACTGGTCGACAAAAGGTGTCCCACAGATATTCTGTGACAAGGCCACAGAACTCTCAGTCATATGTAATTTCATCTGCCATGAGGGCTCTGGAGAGACTCCTGAGAATTGCAGACCCCAATTATTATATATTATAATAAAAATAAAGTCTACTGAAATGTATGTATAATTAAAGTCTGTTTGGAGCAGTTTATGTGACTCCTGTAAAGAAAAACCCTACCTCACTAAGTTCCTAGAGTACAGTATGAGTGTCAGTAATCACATTGAAAAGGGAAAACTTCGAATTTAGAATGGTTAAACAGCTACCGATAAGGGTCCATACCAAAGGTTACTAAAGAAACTAAGTTGCCCTTGTGATAGAAGAAAAGTCATTTTATTCATTATTAGCAGATTAACAGATAAGAAGCAAAAGACAGAACTTATTGGTAAATTTTCCAGGGTGGCTGTCCCTGGTAGGTTTCCAAGGAATTCATGCTGGGAGGTTTACTCTATGAATGCTAGAGGTGAAAGTAGGACTGGATTCACCAGGTCCTGCAACAGAAGACATAAGAAGAGCTCAATGAAACTGGTGAGAGATCACTTTAAAAGACTTTTGAAGTATGGATTAAAGAAAATACTATAGCAGATGGTGAACTTCTCGAAGCTGCTCCTGAGGACATTGTGAAGGCAGGAAATACAAAATGGTTCAAACAGGTTTGACAAATTCATGAATGTTATTCCATAAACAAAATATAAAAGGACCAGATAAGGATGAACTTCACTAACACAACAGCTATGGATGCTTGGGGATTATGAGAGGAATGGCCTTCAGAGAATGGCCAGGCTTTGTGCTTTCCCTGGGTAGCACCTTTGATCACCACACTTGCATCTGGAGGCAGATGGATCATTGGTCTGACAGAGTAGACCATTTCTTATGCCCTTAGAGATCTACATGCTGTGTTTGTGCTTCTTAATGTTGAATTAGCATCCTTTTTTATCTGTGTGTCATTAATCTTGCTTTACCTCTCTCAGCAATTAAATGTTTATCTCATCCTCTACTTCTAATGTCTAAATGAATGTTCTCACCAATAAACAAACAAAAAAGACATTTAATCAATGTATGCAAATTGTATTTTATATTTTAAAAATGTATGTTACATAAAAATATTGCCTTAAAATTGTTCTTAGCATAGCATGAATGAATAAAATGTCACTTTTACTCCTGATAGCCAACTTTTGAAAAAGACACCAGGAGTCATGAGTACAGAGAGACAGAGAATTTTTTGGTGACTAATGTGTGACTTTTTTTATAGGAACTTTTGCTTTAACTTCCTTAATATCTGCCAACGCAGTTGAACGTCTTGTTCCTTCGGTCAACATTAGTTTCACTGCAAACAATAACTCAGGAGTTTTGGGCCTCTCAGAGTTTGAAATGCAGAGGATTGGAGTTGCAGCAGCAGTTTCATTTCTAGGAGGAATCATTCAGGTCAGTGGCAAATACATGTTCTGTTTGCTACTGATGCATTGCACTTGTGAGAGCTATGAGTTCTGTATTATGATTTTTTTCACTTCTCTGAGAAGAACTATGAATCTGATCTGTTGTTTGTGAATTATGAAACTAATGTGTTATAAGAATTATCTGCTCCCTTGTTGAGGTGTAGTAATTGTCTGTACACATACTCCTAGGGTGTTGCAAAAGGAAGTAAAACCACATTCGGTCAGCTCTAATACAATATTCAGTTGCTGTTGGTGCTCCCCTTCCTTCTCCTTCAGACACAAAATATGAATCAACTCCTAGCAAGCACTGACATACATATTCCTCAAGTTTTCTATTGCACTTGGCTTGGAGAGAAATACTATACAATATTCAATAATTAAAAACAGTAGAGAAAAGCTCTTTAAATTCTCTTTAGAGTTCACATACCCATCGTTAAAGCAAAATAAATGAATAAAACAGATGTCTCCAAGTGATCCTCCAAAGCTTATTCAAATGATCAGAAGTCTTTTAAACTTTTTCTCTTTTCCTCCTCTAAGTTCCTTTATCCACTGCCAATTACTTAGGTCTTCAAAGAAACCTTCCTTCTCTCCTTATAAATATTACAATGGAATAAATGTTCCAACAGTCAACTTCGCAAAACCTCCTTGGTACCAGACTGCTGAAAATAAACTCTGCATTTGGTGCTTTGATTCTCTCTACCACACAGAAAATGAGCCCAGAGTGATCTCCAATCCCCTGCATGCTGGGCAGGAACTGTGGCACAGGGAGAGTAGCAAGAAGCATGGTCATTCCTGTTGCATTTTTTAAATTCTTTTATCAGTTGGAGAATTATGACTTGGGGTAGCATGAGGGAAGCCTTACAGACAGCACTTGGAGTAGAGCTGATGCAGGTTCTGCCTGGCTACACCAAGGTGTGCAACAGCATTGCATCCACTGTATTGTGTGCAGGGTGCTTGTAGCAGCAGAATCCTCTGAGTGTTTACAGAGCTCTTCACGTGGGAGTGCTGTGCTCACAGCCTGGCAGTCACCTACATCATCCCCAGAGAGGCTTGAGTGTTAAAGGCCAGAATGCCTTTAAGAGAGAAGATGGTGCCTGGATGTGATCTAACTTCAAAATCTAATGCAGAAATTTCTTGCTTAGCTGCTGCAGAATCTCATTAGGTGTGTAAATCCTCTGGACCTCTTCCATTCTGAAAAGTTCTGCTTTTTTACATGCCTTCAGCTGACTCACCTTATTGATGTCCTGTTTAAGCCTGATTGGAATGAGAACTGCTTGCAACTTCAAAGCAGGTCTAACAGGGACCTGTGCCATGTGCATGGGCTCCTCTCCCTAGTCAGTAATGTCACTTGCACTGGAGTCACACTAATACAACTTGTGCTCGTACTGCTGACACTAGTGCTTTATGGGAGTTTAATAGAGAGAGCAGACTGAAATACTTATTTCCTAGGGGAATGCCTTGAAGTTACTGAGCTGTGCTATTCAAGTGAAAGTCTGAATCAAAACTGTGGTTAAACCTTGCCATCATCCCAGGCATGTTAAGTGTGGGAATTCATGTTTCTCGTTGCAATTCCAGTTTCCTGACTAATAGTTGCTTCAATTCCCAGATAAGGTGACAGGGCACATCTTGCTGGTAGTGGAGAGCTGAGTCAGTGATCTGCTTCTACTTATCAGACTAAACTAAAAATTACTGAATAGCCTGCAGCAGTTGAGGTACTCTGGGACAAGAAGAAAAATATGATGTATTTTGGGGAAAGAATCTTCAGTTGAAGACATCTTGAAATACAAAGTAGAATTGTCAGTGTAGTTGGGATGGTAATTCTCTGGGAAGGGAGCAGACCTGTGTCTGCTATTTCTTTATATATATGTCTTTATATATAATGCTATTTTTTTATACTTGAAAAAGTAATTATTAAATTAAATGTTCTAACCAGCCACTAATCACTCAAAAACAACTGATGCTGTTACTATTGCATACTTCTAGCACCTTCGACAGAAGGGATGACATGTCTCTCTCCAAAACACTTGGTTCTTTCTTAGAAAGTGTAGGCAAAGACTTTAGCCTCCTTGGTCAGAAAAGCAATTTGATACTATTTTTCCAGTAACCTGGCTAAGTACTCTAATTAGCAAATAACAGTAAAGCAAAAAAGGAAAAAAAATATATATATAGTGAGTCATAGAAGGGAGGCAAAGGGAAGAAGTGTGGTTTTGAGATGAACTGCTCCTGTGTGCTTTGTGTTTTGTGAAGAACATGAGTGTGCATTTGGGTGTGAGACAAGCTCTGAGCTGGCTGTGAATCTCAGTGCTGTCAAGACACAAGAGAAATTAAAACTGGCTTCTGATCTGATTTGATAAGATTTGAAATTCGGGGTTTAGCTGCCTACATTTTTCAATTAATTAATTTCAGAATCTTGAGTGTTCATCAAAGATTTTTACTTATCCTAAGAGGCATCCTCATGAAGATAAGATAGTATTTAAACAGAAAATAACTAAACATAAACAAAAACTGATATTAACAAAAGCATTTAATATAATACATTCACAGAGACTATTTCATTTTTTAAAGCAGAATGGAAAGTATAATGCAGATTTTTTTTTAATGTTCATGTAACTGCTACATTATGAAGTAAAACAGGGCATGGAATGCTAATAAAAATAATGGAATTATTCCTTGATATTAAATACCTCAGAGGTATTGATGAGGAGTGGAAATAAGAGAACATAACAGATGCCTATGGAATGATTTTTCAATTAGGATTTGATTATGCATTTACAGATTAAAGAATCCTCAAAAAAAGCCTTTGGTTAAGATGAGTGTTTTTTTCTGTTAATGCTTTATATGCACAAGAATGCTTGCATAAATGTATGTGTCTATGAAAAACAGAAGCATATTAAACTGAAATTCCACATGAAATTTGCTGAATAAATAGAGGAAAGGTGCTAGCAGTTCAAAGTAAGAAAAAAATATTTTTTATCCTAGAAAACAAGTTTTGGTCTCTTAAGTAACACTGTAATACTGACTTCAGTTGTGTTACTCCTCTATAAATGAGAAATGGCTGGTTATTGCATTCCAGTATTCTATATTTTTACTGGGCCAATGTACAATATTGGAAAGAATTATTTTTTTTCTGGTTATCTGGAAAATAAGTTTACATGGTCTATTATCATATTCTTGATAATGACGGACACTGAAATACAAAGTGTGGTTTGGTAAGGCTAATCTTGTCCAAATCGTTGTTTCCCTGTGAGGAAAACTATACTGCACTATTCTATGTTATACATAGTTATTCATGAAGTATAAACACGAGTCTTGATTATACAGTGACAATCAGGAAAAGAGTTCATTTTCTTTTCACAGTGGAAATAGCTTCTTGCAGGCTAATATTCTGTATCTTGAAAAAGACAAATAGGCTGGATCCCACAGCTGGCTCCTGGTTGCCGCAATTACTACATGTGCTACGTTAGTCCAGCTCACACTCCTATCTATTGAGATAGGACAAAAAAAGTTTTAAATTTGTGGCCCAATCAAGCTGAACCGTCTGTGTCTGGCTCTACACAGTCCATAGGCATCTTCACTTTTGCAGCCTCCAATTTTAAGATAACCAATGCAAGATAACAAATGAGAGACTCACAGTCTGTACTGTTTCATTCCAAGAGGTATTCCCTGGGGCTGACCTCATTTTCTTAGCCCATGCAGCAAATGGCTGGAAAGAGCACCATCAATTTTTGTTTGGCTTAATGGGGAAAAAACCCCACACCTTCAAGAATGTGGGGTTTTGGGGGGTTTAAAGTTCATTCTCCAAAACTAAATTCATGCAGCAGGTAACATGATAGCAACCTTTCCATTTATATGAACAGAAATTTTGAGATTAGTTGTTTCCAAGGTTCTTGTTATGTTATAAAAATTTTGACTGGCCATAAAGTTAAATTGACTACACAGAGTGGAATTTTAACAATAATAAACTGAGGACATTGTCATGGGAAGAAGGTATTGAAAGTGGACAAGAACCAAAAAGGCTTGAATTAATTAACATAAGGGCTTTTATTTTTGCAATTACTATTTTCTCATCTCCTGGCTAAATCCCTATTCTCTTCTACTTGTAAGTGTAAACTTATGGAGCAGAAAAGATAGCTGAAAGAAAAATGTTCCCCTTGCATTATCTTTCTTCCATTCTAAATTTTGGTTTTAATTTTTCTCTGTAACTTTTTTTAGAAATCCTGCCTTCTACCACTTCAGTCTAATCACATAATTTATAATTTCTTTACATGATCTTTTGTCCTTTACTGTGCATAAACTCAAGGCTGGTTTCCCTCACTTTCTGCTGTGTTTTTGTTGTGTTTTTTTTCTTTCTATAACAGCTCATGATTTCATTCACATTAATTTAATCATGATTTTGTACCTGGTGAAAGAAAAATAGTTTATTCTACTTTTAACATAGCAGGATGTACAGAAAAAGCTGCACAAAACTGTAGCCGTGCACCTTTCCAACAATTTTTGTTACTGTGATTGTTTTCTTTCTGAAGTATTCCCTCATCCCCTACATACAAAAATTTTGAAAAATATAAAATTCTGGATTCAATTCTAAAATATGTGATTTTTTTTCCTTTTACAGGAAAAGTAAGTATATATATATATAAGAAAGTGTATATATGTGTATATATATAAAGTAAGTATATATCTATTCTTACAGTGTAAGAAAATCCTATTATTACAAGTAAAGAAAAGAGAAAACTATTTGCCTTTGGCATTTTTTTGTACTTTATGTTGTTGCTCTTCTGCCACTTCGGTGTCTGTTTTGTCTGTAGTTTTTCTACACCAAGAAGGAAGAAAAATTATGCAATATAGAATCATAGAATGGTTTGGGTTAGTAGGGATCCTAAAGATCATCTAGTTCCAACCCCTCTGCATGGGCAGGGACACCTCCCACTGGACCACATTGCTCAAAGCACCATCCCATCTGCCTTTGAATATTTCCAGGGATGAGGCATCCATAGCTTCCCTGGGCTGCCTTTTCCAGTGTCTCACCACCCTCATAGCGAAGAATTTCTTCCTAATGTCTAACTTAAATCTACCCTCTTCCAGTTTAATGCCATTCCCCATTGTCCTCTTACTGCATGCCCTTGTAAAAAGCCCCTCCCCAGCTTTCCTTTAGGCCCCCAGCAGGTACTGGAAGGCTGCTATGAGGACTCCCTGCAGCCTTCTCCAGGCTGAAAGACTCCAGAAATTAAGATGGGAAGACCACATCATGACCACAGCAAGGATAAAGTAGTGTATTAGAAATATCTTTAAGAATGTTGAGCTTTCTACATTTTGGTTATTGCTTAGTGGGTGAAAGATTTAATGACATAATGTAATGTGATGCAATCATATGCTGTCAACTCAGCCTAATTTCAAATTCTGTGATTCTGTGATTATGTAAAAAGCAGTGTCAGCCAAGCTGGGAGCTGTATGTGTGTTCCCAAGCCCAGAGGGTTAACTGGAGAGTTGATCTGGGCCTCTATAACTGCCAAAAAAATATAAAGTATATGTCAAGAAAACTCACATGCGACTAGATTGGAGAGGATTGTTTCAAAATCACTTTTTACCCTTTCTTCATCTAAGCAGTTTCTGTCCATTACTCTTGTTGCAAGGACAGCAGGAGATTCCCATACCAACTTATACGGAAAATTAAATCCTCTTCCCCAGATGTTTTCTGTTTTTTTTTCTTTTTCACTGTTAAGTGCCCTGGATGAGGGGATTGAGTGTGCCCACAGTAAGTTTGCAGATGATACTAGGTTGGGAGGAAGTGTTGATCTGCTAGAGGGTAGGAAGGCTCTGCAGAGGCACCTGGACAGGCTGGATTGATTGGCCACAGCCAGTTGTATGAGGTTCAACAAGGCCAAGTGCCAGGTCCTGCACTTGGGTCACAACAACCCCAGGCAATGCTACAGGCCTGGGAAGAGTGGCTGGAAAGCTGCTCCCTGCACCTTAACAACTTCCTCTGAAATGCTAGTATTAGCTAATATTTCTCTGTGATATTATGTGCTTCACAGAATTGTCTCTGTGGTTTTAAATCCACAGCTGAATAAACATCCATCTTATTCTCTGGAAACTTAGTGGTTACACGGTTAGAAATTTCACATCCCTACAATACAAACTGATCTTGGAAACCAAACAAAAATTCACTATGGAAGGGAGAATTTGTTTCTTATTGAACTTTGCTACTGTGAACAATGTTTTAAATGTATGAATAGGCATCCTGTTATTAAAACAAAGAGCTAAACAAAATATCTGAAGTTAGTAATTATTGTGTTTAGGCCTGACTAGCTAAATTGCTACTCACTAAGGTTATAACAGTCATTATAATTATTGGGATCCAAACCTGAATGGCAATCAATGTTCTTGATTGTTCATACTACAGAGCCATTCAGATGCAGTTAGTGGGAAAGAGAAGAAAGACCCTCAGATTTAATCTCTCAGATAGAAGAGGAAATTGCTCACTAGAGGTTTTTGTGATAAATTAAAAGCCACTCACTTTGGTATTTTTGTTTATTTTGTGCTATTATGCTTGTAACTCACTGCATACAGGTGAGATTTATGGTGAAAAATGGTGTTCAAGCATAAAGAATGGTAACATTCGGGAATTATTCTTTTAGCTTCAGAACCAACCAAAATAAGCAAAATACGTTGTGATATATTCCAAAAGGATGATAATTAGTAAGGTAAACACAAAACTATCTTCTCAGAAGGTACTGTAACAAACAACCCTGTGCCAAGAGCATGTCACTTTTCAAGCAGAAGAATAGCAAATGCAAAAGATCATAGAAGTAAGAAACTGCTTTTTTATCTAATGAATTTGCAGAAGGAAAGATAATTTAACTATAACTTAGTATCTAAATATGAATCAGAAAAGGATTAAGTGTTATGCAACAACACCTGTAGATACTTAACAACCTTGTTGGAAGAATAAAGACCTGCCAAATCTCATTCTTCAGAGGAAAAGAGTGACTACGGTCTAAGATAAGGGGAGAAAACACAGTAGTACACAGTATTATTTTAGGCATTGGTCTTATATTTCCGCAAAGTATCTGCAATAGTTGTAGATTCAACTGTAGTCCAGATTCCTGGATTAGAGAGGAATATTATTCTTTCATTATATGCACGTACGCAGAAATAACTTCTGTAAAAGTTGCAACAAAGCTGAAATAATCTTCAGGGTCAGATACAGCTGAGCCAAAGCCTACTCTTTCCTTTTTTTTTTTTTTTTCCCCAAGCAGAGGAATTCAGTTTGTATATGGGACTGTTTATGAAATTGAATTTTTCTTCCTGTTTTACAGTTTCTGATTGTATACAGATATTCTATTTTAGATTAGTTCAAGTATTTCTCAAGTGCACAGGAAATAGATTTTAAAGGTCTTTAAAATAGCTTACTTTTCTGTGTTTATAAGGTTTGCTTATATAGAACACGTAACTATATAAATATCCCTGTTTCTCTGTAAAGAAGAAAAGTGTTTTTATACCCTCTATCATCTGCAGCTGCTGTTGCTCACTTAAATGAATACCTTCAAAACCACAAACTTCAGTGTATGAATCTGATGTAGTACAACTGGAGGTAATGAACTGCAGATACTTGACTTATTTGATATTATGATGTTGTAGCATGAGGACACTAAGTATCCCAGTATATTGAACCACATGTGCACATCTGCCTGGGGAAGGGCAGGCCTCTGAGGGGTGATAGAGCTCTCACTGTGAGACTTATATCTCTGTAGTTTTAGTAACTAATGAATTTGACAGCTGTTGAAATTACTAACCTTGGGAATCCTGATGTTGACATATTGACAATTGGTAACATGGGCCAAAATACAGCCCTTAACCTACTCAGGCTGGAGCAGAGATGAGTCTTAGCACCACACTCACCTTTGAAGTTGCTTTACTTCATGTTGCTATGTTGAGTTGATGTTTTTGTAATGTTTCTTGTGATCACATCTTGGAGCAAGAGAGAATATTAAGCACTGCATTAAGACAGTTTGTCTAAGCCTGCTTTTGTAACTAAACTAATTTTAGAGCCTGTTGAACTAGTATTGCGAGTAAGGTAATGCGGGTAAACCCACAGAGGCTCAGTGGGTTCTGTTTTCAGCTGGAGTCGCCCTTTGAAGGACTTTTGCTTTTTATCTTTATCTCATTTATCTTACAACCTATTACAATAACCCTGGCTCATTGTCCTATCACCAGGAAGCTGCATATTATTAAACTGCTGATACTTATCCCTTTCCCTTTTAGGTAGCCATGTTTATGCTGCAGTTGGGCAGTGCTACCTTTTTGTTAACAGAACCAGTGATAAGCGCAATGACAACAGGAGCAGCTACACACGTGGTGACTTCACAAGTGAAGTATCTGCTGGGAATGAAAATGCCTTATATATCGGGACCACTGGGATTTTTTCATGTAAGTTCAAGAAAAGAGATGGGCTATTCCATTAGCCAACATTTTCTTCAAGAACTATGCTATTTGTCTATACTTAAGTGTAAGAAATTTGTTAGGCATGCGTGTGACTGAACAGAAGATGTAATATAAAAATCTTCATCTTGCTAGGTCTGTTTGTAAGAACAGGTTAGGAAAACTTGATGAAGGATTAACAGGAAAGGGTTTTATTTTGAGAGGGTAACAGTAATAAATTTAAAATATATATATTACACTATCAGTAATTCCATTTGTTAACCTGAGCAATTGCACACTTGTACAGGGAGGGTTAACTCTGGATCAAGTTGTGGGGAGGATATATTGTAGTACACTCCAAATGCCATGCTAAACACGCTTTTTTTCTTATTTGCTGAATGAAACCTGACCATCATGTGGTAAAAGGAACATGACTCATGATTTGTGGATTTCCAATGTAAAAATTACCCTAGATATGATACTTATTGATTTATCACATATTACTTTGCCATAAACACAGCAAGTATACAGCTTTAAGGCAATTTTTATAAAATGCATGCAGTCTTTCATGCAGTATTATGGTTACTCCCTTTGGAAAGCAGATATTGTTGGGTGAAAACTTAAAGACCAAAGCTGCAAATTCTTCTGGCATAAAAATTATGATAACATATTCTTTATGGCAACTTATTCCAGCAAACACTGAGTTTAGGTGCTGTGAGTGAAATTTCTTGGCAGAAGCAGTAATAGTATTACAACAGTATTTGTTAAAATGATATGTTGCTCATAATAAAACTTTATGTATTGCTGAGGAGATATTTACATTGCACTCATGGCACTAAATGAAGTGGTTGCCAGGTGAAGTGAGGCTACATCTAGTGAACCACTAAATTGGGGCACCTTGTTTAAAAAGACTGACTGTATTATCTTGCACTGCTCTGCTCATCATTTTTTCCTACTATTTTGGGAAATTTGTTAATGTGAACTCTGTGTTCTGTGATAAGATGTTACTGTCTAGAATGTTATTTCGTAGTATTCTATAAATTTGGTAACATTTTGTATCTATACGATTCCTTGCCAAGTTTTTTACAGGACCAATTTCTTAGTGAGAATGAGGGGCATGTATTAAACACAAGAAATTAATCTTGTAGGGACATACCTAAAAGTTTCATAGCCTTTTTTATGCGTACTTCGTTGTCCTGCAAGACTATTACAAATTATTTATCATATATGAAAATATTTTTTCATTCTTTAAAAACCTTTTGATAAATACTTCTTAGTAGAAAATTCTCCCCAGAGAGGTTGTGGAGTCTCCTCTGGAGAGTTTCAAGACCTGTCTGGATGCCTTTCTGAGTGATCTGCCCTGGTTTTTTTGGTCCTGCTCTGGCAAGGGTGTTGGAGTCGATGATCTTCATAGGTCCCTTCCAACCCCTAATATTCTGTGATTCTGTGACTAGCCTCTTTTCCATGGTGTTTCCACAGAGACTGTACTTACATATAGGAATATTGCCATCTTACAGAGCTGACTGGTGTTAAGTACTGCAGCCAAGACATAATCAAAATACACACTATGAGCAATAATAAAAACCAGCAGTGATACAAAGAATTATTTCCATGTTGGTGTACTGATGATATAATAAATGAGGTAATTTGAATGTTTTGAAAGAAATCTATTCCCCTATTCCTTGTATTTTTTAATGTATCTGAAACAAGTTCTTTGCCCTTCACTTCACTTTTTAGGTCAAACCCCTTTGAACGTATTCCAAAGAAATAAATTTCCTCTTTTTTTGAAGGTTCCGAATTGCTCCAAAGAATTGTGTGAAAACAAAGGAACAAACAGAACCCCCTCTCCGCAGCTTAGAAGAATAATAAAAAGTCCTCATATTTAGAAGAACAATTTTACCATGCAACATTTTGAAAGGTTTTTGGTATCTGTTCAGCCTTATGGATTCCTTTACAAAGGTCCAGTACCTCAGCAAGAAACACCAGATTCAGATTTTGACAATAATCTTTTTCTGCCATGGTAGTTTTATATGAAAATTATAATAATTAGGTATATATTAGCATTTTTATGTAACCAGAAAGTGAAAAGCAATTTTGGCATGTGTGTCCAAACATATTTTTTACTCCAAATTCTTGAAACCTAAAGACTGGTATTTTTGCTTACATTATTTTTCTTTCTCCTCTCCAAAACACCTTCCACTCACAGAGCTGGTTTCTTTGCCTCAGGCAGCCTTTGGGTTGGCAAAGCAAGAATAAGAACTTTTAATAAAGTGTGATAGGAGAGTTGAAAGTAAAGCAAGCCAGTGAAATGGATCTTTAAAGCAAGTGAGATCATGATCAAATATGTAAAAATAAACTTTGCATAGGGGGAACAAATCTACTACACTAGTGTTGAGCTTATGGGGTTTTTGTGTTTACGCATAGTGGAATATATTAATCTTAATTTTCCCTAAGGAAGTGTGGTCTTGATGATCAGGTAGTGAGGTGGATCGTGAACTGGTTGAAAGGAAGAAGTCAGAGAGTTGTGGTCAATGGGACAGAATCTAGTTGGAAGTCTGTGACTAGTGGAGTCCCTCAGGGGTTGGTACTGGTACCGGTACTATTCAATATTTTCATCAGCTGCCTGGATGAGGAACAGAGTGTGCCCTCAGCAAGTTTGCTGATGACACTAAACTGGGAGGAGTGGCTGACACACCAGAAGGCTGTGCTGCCATTCAGTGAGACCTGGACAGGCTGGAGAGTTGGGCAGGGAGAAACTTGATGAAATTCCACAAGGGCAAGTGTAGAGTTTTGCATTTGGGGAAGAACAACCCCATGTACCAGTACAGGTTGGAGGCTGAGCTGCTGGAGAGCAGTGTAGGAGAAAGGGACCTGGGGGTCTTGGTGGACAGGAGGATGACCATGAGCCAGCAATGTGTCCTTGTGGCCAAGAAGGCCGGTGGCATCCTGGAGTGTATTAGAAAGGGTGTGGTTAGTAGGTCAAAGGAGGTTCTCCTCCCTCTCTATTCTACCTTGGTGAGGCCACATCTGGAGTATTGTGTCCAGTTCTGGGCCCCTCAGTTCAAGAAGGACAGGGAACTGCCTGAAAGAGTCCAGTGCAGAGCCACAAAGATGATGAAGTGAGTGGAACATCTCCCTTATGAAGAACGGCTGAGGGAGCTGGGTCTCTTTAGCTTGGAGAAAAGGAGACTGAGGGGTGACCTCATCAAAGTTTAGAAATATGTTAAGGGTGAGTGTCTGGAGGATGGAGCCAGGCTTTTTTCATTAATGTCCAGTGATAGGACAAGGGGCAATGGGTGCAAACTGGAGCATAGGAGGTTCCATGTAAATATCAGAAAATACTTCTTTCCTGTGAGAGTGACAGAGCACTGGGACAGGCTGCCCAGAGAGATTGTGGAGTCTTCTTTGCTGGAGACATTCAAAACCTGCCTGGACACATTCCTATGTGATGTAGTCTAGGTGATCCTGCTCTGGCAGGGGGATTGGACTAGATGGTCTTTTGAGGTTCCTTCCAACCCCTAAGATTCTGTGATTCCCTATACCAGGTTTGTAACACTGCAGTTGAGCTGCCCACTGCACATTGCATAAATGGAAAAGGCAAGGTGAGGCTGAAGAAGAAAAACAGTGAGGAAACAATGTAAAGGAGAGCTAACTTTTACAAGGGACAAGAAAAATGTCATCATGTTTTACTTAGTATCTGAAAACAGCAAAACATACCTAAATTTGCCCTTTATCCCCTATGTTCATACATTTATCCTTCCACAAGTTTCTGAGAAAATGCAGCTTGGCAAAATGAACTGCAACTTTAACAAATCCACTGAACAACACAGTTCTCTTGTGGTTGTGTTGCAAGTCTGTTGCAAAACCTCTGTGGTTGCACTTAGATGAGAAAACTCTCTATGTTCATGCTACTCGTCCTTTCCCTGTGCCCCCCCAACCCCAACCAAAGTCTGTTCCCTGTACTGTTCAGAGCAGTTGCCTGTACTTTTCTCCCATGGTGTGTTGCATTTGTCTAATTAATTTTAGAATGAAACATTTTTGAAAATGCAAGGAAGTTGTCTACATTTAAAATGTGTTAAGTGTTTTAACTAATATGTTCCTTTGATTCTTTTGTTTGCTTCAGCCTCTACGCTCATTTTAGACTTAACGTTTGGGGTTTTCATATACATATATATATAAAGAACTCAGAACTTTTCATTAATTCATCAGAATACATGATATATTTTTAGAATATAAACCATTAGAACATTCACTATTACCCTATGAAAGTATGTGAAAATTTAGTGGAATTCAAACCCATTAATTTTGCATAAGAAAAAACATTCAGTGCCCAAATACATATGTGTGAAAAATGAGGATATTGACTTTTTTCACTTCTGTGCAAATTTTCATTGATTGCCAAAAGGTTTACTGATTCCTCATAGTATTGCCAGGCAATGTCCATTAAAAATCCTTACACAAAGCTAAAAATAATAAAGAGGCAAATAACTCAATTAGTAGATTGTTGCTGCATTTAAAAATTTAGCTAGTTCTATAATGACACAAAAAAATGCTTTGTATTCTGCAATTTCAAACTAAATTCTGCTATGTAATTTCTAAACTGCTTCATTAAGTGCATAATCAAAATGTGTAACATACTGAGTTCATAATTATGTTTGTGGTGAAAACCTTTGTACGTATTTCTTTTGAATCAGATGCCAGTGCTATTACAAGCTTGAGCTGTAGGGGCTCACATTTAGGATTTACACTGTCACCTTGGGTGAGTACAGTAACTGGCTGGACAGTAAAACCTGTGAACTTTATAGTATAGAAAGATGGCTGTACTATGTGTTAACTACACATGTGTTAAGAGCTACATACTCCTTTTTTTCTGAAGACTCCAGGAGTGGTTTGTGAAATGGTCTCCTGGCTTTGTTGGTCATACCTTGAAATGGGTGGATTTGCGTTTTTAGAGAATAGTTACCCAGGAACAGACTAGTCAGTGGAAGCTCTTTAGTCTGATGTAGTACTGAAGTGAATATTTAGGTATTACAGTTGGATTTCTTTCAGTGTACTACAGACATTTTGGGGAAAGGGCTCTTGGTGCTACTGAACTCATAGGAGCTACCAAGGTTGGTAGTCCTGTTCTTTTTCATTCATTGGCTGATGTAGACCACATCCTGACAGGCAGGATTTGAAGACAAACAGCAAAGAATACACAAGTTCACCTAAAGTATTTGTTGTGAAGTCTGAAAAAGCTGTGATAAAGGTCTCCAAGATCTGGCTATATATTTTTAAAATTTAACAGAAACTTATTTTTTTAGTTAATTTAGTTAATTTTAGTAAATTTTAGCCAGTTGTAAAGACACAAATTCCAAAAGCTTATACATATTTTTTTTTTTTGTAATCCTTCACTAAAATTGTACTTATTCACTGACTCTTATGTCTCACTTTGTCTAGGCAAATTAAATTAAATGCTAGAAACATAGATAGCTAATGCTGACATTTCAACAGACACTGTTCATTTCAAAACAAGCCCACATCTCTTTAACAATCAGGAATCAACCCATTTCTTCCCTTTTCTTTCCACTTCACCTTCTGTCTAGCTCAGCCTTTGGTGAGTTTGTGGGCAGTTTGCAACACAGTCTTCCAGATTGTCTCCCTTTGTCCTAATTAATCACAGCTTCTGCTTGGGCACTGAGCCAAGTCCTGTACTCTCTTGAAAATGCATTCTTGGAAAATTAAGGGTACAGAGACCAGTTCCAAGCCACTCAACACACAACCCACATACTGTCTGATTGCAGTGGAAAACAATGTGGTTAAAAACTATGGTTTGAGTACAATATTCCAGATTTATGACATATAGAGATCATATTATTTGACAAGTTGATTTTAAAATGCTTTCCTAGCCTCTGATAAATGTTTTTGCTGGATTATATGGTGCATCTTTAATCAAAAGTCAAGAGGCTGAATTTCAAAAGACTGGACTAAATTTTCCTCTTTATGATGAAAATTGCATTTTTTTTCCTACAGCCATTTTTAAAGGACTTTTATTGTTTTTTCCCCCTTATAGATTATGAAAATATTCTTAGAAAGGATGAAAGTGGAAGAATCAGGAAGTTATTTTTAAATACTCATTCTTCAAGCCGTGACAGAATCAGGACAGTGGAAAAAAAAATATCTTTATATTGACCACCTTTCTGCTGGAACAGGGTTCCTTCCTAAGATAATTTTTCTACTACTTTCTCCTGTCAAATAAAAGTATATATATTTAGTTCCAAACTGTCAAATCCTGTTAGCATTATACATGTATTTCAGAATAGGTTCTCTGGGGCAGAAACTTTTTAATCTTTGCTTTGATAAACTACAATTGTCACTCTTCATTTATTTTAGTGATCTTCTTAACTGTTGCCAGAGAAAACACTTTTAAAATAATATATTATTATTTCAAACCTCAGTTGCTTCACTTTATTATCTTCAACATTGTGGTTTAAAAAGAAGTTACTTGTGCTACATTCTGAATTTTAACTTCTGTTCTCTATATAGTTTTAATTTCAGGCTACACAATAGTTCTCAGAATATAAATGCAGAATTCAAGGGACCGAGCCTTCCTTGTTTTTTCTTTAGCTCTGCTGCTTTATTAAGCTTTGGTATTACATCCATCTTCAAGCCTCTTTGTTCCTCCAGGCAATAGACTATTGCTTTCACTCAGGAAGCCTGAAAATAAATTGTGATAGGGGTCTGATTATTTCTTTGTTTATTGTGACAGAAGTTGACTCTTTACTTTCTTCACCCCTTCTGATCACTTTAGTAAGCCTGTGATTTTTTATCACTTTCTTTTAATCTGTTATCATACTGATTTATGCCTCATCTTCTGAACCCTCAAATTCAGAGTAGAACTGAATTTACAATTCACTGATAATTGTGTCATCTGTGCTGGTGCAAAGACAACTGGCGTCTTCTGAGTCTGTTACTCAACATTGTATACGTCATCAGTGATCCCTCTTACTCATCATCATTGGTCATTCTATTCCTACTCCATGTGTTTCTTATATTCAGTGTCTTATTTCCTTTCTTCATCATAGACCCAACTGTAGTTTTCTGACCATGTTTTACAGCATGTTGCACCACAGCTTAACCTTTGAAAAGGTGAAGGCTTCCCATTTGCAGCTCTCTAGCTCTGTTTCAGTCTCCTCGTTCCCTTTTAACTCTGCAGGACTCGGCTCCTAGTGGCCCAGTGTGCACCACCCTTCACACCTGCAATTCCTGCACCTTGTCATGCAGTTTTCCCTGGAAAGCACTGGCCTCTGATGTGTGAATCACCCCTTCTTCTGCTACCCTCTTTTCACCTCTTGCTTTGCAGCTTTTAAATTAAAATT
>NW_009970723.1:6168099-6179440 GCF_000747805.2 Chaetura pelagica
GCCAAGAAGACATGTACACAAATCTTGACAGCTAATTCGAGTGTGTGACATCTGGACCTGATCAAAGCATGGTCCATGCAGCACTGTTTGTTTGATGATAAGAGCAGCCCACAGGGAGACTGAGTGTGCCCTGCTGAAGCTGTACAGTTACTCTGGAAAAATATTTTGATGGATCCACTCATGCACTGGAGAGGATGCCCTGAAGAAGACTCCTGTTGCTTCTCTTCCCAGCCAGCCATTAGTGCATTTTTCTTTCCCTTTTTGTTCTTCCTCTGTCTCCTTTCTGTCTTTTAAAATTCTTTCTCAGAAGTAACTTTTACTAATAGAGTTGATGGATGTTATGAGCTAATGTCACAGAAAATAAATCTTTGTACATATAAGCTTCTCTCAACATTTTTGTGCAATGCTTTCACTGAATATGAAAAAGATACATGTCACTTCACTGGAATTTTCTTGGTTGCCTCTACCAATAGACATTTGTAAATACATATATATAAATATTCACTGCATTTATTGTGTTTTCAAGAGTACTATTACTACTATTAGTAGTGTCTTAGCAATAGTAAATTGGTTATTTTCTTCCTCGCAAAATCTGAAGTGAAGGTCAGCTTGTTGGATTACTCTGCTCCTGCAGTATTGATTCAGCTCTCATGGATACTTTCGGTTATCAGAACTTATGTTGAATATGCCATAGATTATGACCCAGAATGATGTACTTTTTATCTGTCATTTTTATTGTTGTTCTTTGTAGATTTATGCCTACGTATTTGAGAATATCAGATCAGTTCAGTTGGAGGCTTTACTTCTCTCCTTGCTGAGCATTGTGGTCCTTGTTCTTGTTAAAGAGCTGAATGAAAAATTTAAGAGAAACATTAAAGTTGTTCTTCCCATCGATCTAGTTTTGGTAAGTACAAAATCTAATACCAGACTTATTGCATTCCAAAGCTCTCAGTTGTACAACTAGTCTGTTGCAGTTTACTGTGTTGTTTATGGTTAACCACTGCCACACCTGCCACTTATTGAATGCATAGCTAATTTTCATGGCTGTATGTTAAATATAAAAACAGGAAACAGTTTGGCTGAATCATAGGATCATAGAATGGTTTGGAAGTTGGAAGGGACCTCAAAGATCATCTACTTCGAACTCTCCTGCATAGTCAGGGACACCTCACACTAGATCAGGTTTCAGGATTCAGCAAATAACCAGAGCTTGGGTTTTTTTGCCTCTCTTCCACATTTGAAAAAATTTTTGTAATATACTTGCTTTATTACTGATTGATGTAAGGGTAAATGTCTGAACACTGCTGTGTATTTAAGTATGGCAACAACAGGGACCATGTGAGAAGCTAAAAGCAACAGAAACATACCATCTTTTCCTGTACTGCATTAACAGATAATTGCTACATCCATTGCCTGCTACTACGCTGACATGGAATACGTCTATGGGCTAGAAGTTGTGGGACATATTCCTGAAGGGTAATGTGATTTTTATTAATGTGTGGCTTTTAAATATGTTTACTTCTGAGAACAGTCTCTGAAGACGTCAAAGTAGTTTTCTGAAACAAGAAATGGCAGAGATCCATTATGTTCATTTCCAGTCTCCTCAAATACTCTTCCACAATTCAACCTCATGTTAACGAAGTGTATCTCTATGCAGACTTTTTGGTGTATTTTCATAGCTCTTTTGTTAATTGATGGGATAAAATATAAATACTAAATGCCTGATGATGACTGATGGGTGTATGACAAGAGGGCACCACACTCTCTACATGACTATTGCAACCTGCTTTTTAATGGTTGCCTTGGTTTATTGTAACAGATAGGACTTGCAATGAGATAAGGCTTGCAGATAATACACTTTGTTGTTCTCTACTCACTTATAGATTAATTTTTTAAAATGTGGTTTCTGAGGAACAGTAAAGGATTTAGATATGCTTAATCTGAAAAGAACATTCTGACTACAGATAGTGATACACTTTTCTCCATGAATTTATAGAGACAGGAAAAATATTAATTATAATTAGCTGGAAAGAGAAATTAGATTAGATATTAGGATAAATGTTCAAACTCTAAGAGTTGGTAAGGAATAGTACAGCTGTTGTATAATCTCCCACTTGGAAATGGTAGGGTTTCCTCAAATTTTGCACAGATTCATGGTAGCCTCTAAGTAGTCCAAGACAGCATGAGTGCATATGTGGTAGTTTGCACTGACAGACATAATATAAGGGAAGTTGCTAAGAAAGAAAATTATTTTAAGTATACAAGGCATGCAGTTACATGCTATGTACCTGAGATTAAACCAGGGTAAAGTATCCCCCTTTTGGTATGTCTTATGAACAGCTAAACTGTATTGGATGAACAGCAAAATTGTATTGGTGCAGCTTTAATCAGGAGTTTATTCTCTGTCTAACCTTACATGAGAAGATCCTGTAGTGTTGAAAACCACAAGTACAAGCCAGGGTAATTCCTATTTTTAGGCACCTACCTGAAACACCTGACTGCCTTGTCAGTGAAGAACATTACAAACCTTCAGAGCTCTGTCTGGTTCTTAGGTGGTGTGATTTGAGCTCTGGAGGGAATGAAGACTTTTCATGGAGTACAGAAACGGTCAGGGGTGATTTGGTTCTTAACCAGGGCATTTGATTACTGTCCCCATTGGAAGGTCTTCATTAGATGGAATAAATGTCCACAACCTACAGGAATACTAAATTGTTTAAAAGGTTTAAAGTAAACCTTACAGGAAAACCAACTATTTTAAAAAAATACACTACAGAGTTTCTTTTATTACATATTGCAAAATTAGGGAATAGTTGCTGATTTTATCTGTCAGTGAGGGAGCTAATTTATAAGGATCTTTTCATAATTTCTCAAATCAGAGTTTGCAAATGGAAGACTCCATCTTAAACTGTTACATCTTCCTGTACAAATTGTCCCCTGCAATTCCCCACTGACCAAGACCTTTTTAACAGAAAATACTGAAAAATGTAATTTCACAAGTATTTAAAAAATGAGCTGTGCATCCAAAGATTGTTTCTTTTGTATATTCATGAATTGCAGATATGTCAATGCTATGTACTAGGCTTTGCAAAAAGGACTGTCTTCATTTTTGTAGGTTACCATCACCAAAAACACCACCCATGAACATCCTGCCTGAAGTAGTCACTGAAGCTTTTGGAGTAGCACTGGTTGGTTATGTAGCATCACTAGCTCTAGCCCAAGACTCTGCTAAAAAGTTTAAATACACTGTGGATGACAACCAGGTAAAGCTCTTTATCATTACTATCAGCAAACATTGGAATTTCTTCACCATTTTGGAAATGTATTTTAGATTAATGTCCATATGGCATCCTGAGGCCTTCCAATGGTTACAATAAAACCAAAACATAGTCCAAATCAGCTCTGTAGAACACTCTAGTTGGTTGAGCTACTCCTTTTGGGGAAGTGTATCTTTAAGGATCATCTTGCAATGCTGCATTTTGTGTAGTGTTTGGGTGTTAATGTTTTTTCCAGTGTTTTAAGATGAGACAGCTTCTTCTCTGGCAGCTGAGTTCTTACAGACCGGCTAAGATGTTAAATCAGCCACTGGCTAAAGAAACAGCACAGTTCTAAAAATAAACCACATACTTGTAGTCCCAGGACATATCTAAGATTATTAAATGAAGCTTATGCAATTAGAAGTCTCATCCAGAATAAAGGTTTGTTTTTATAAAAGAAGAAGAGTGGATTCAAAAAGCACTGCCAAAGCTGCAATCCAAGGAACCTTCTGTGCAGAGTTCCACTATTCAGTGGACATGCTTAAATAAAAGTGGGATGTTAATTTCTGCACTACCCCACTGCTGGCCTTTGTGGGTTGGTAACTCCAAGTCAACTGGAAATCTGTGGACACAATAGTTCAAGCATTGTGGTAAGAAATGCTCTATTTTAAATAACTGGCAATAGTGCTGTGTGATGAAAATGTTAAGTCCACCTTTGTCTTAAGTGATTTGGAATAAATGACATAAGGTTGAATAAAGAACAGTTGGTTTTGCTGCTAGATGCCTATTTAACCACCCTATCTAGACAGGTCGGTCTTGCTATGTCAGTGCCTGTCTCACAACTCATGTTATTGGAAATTACAGTGGGAATGTTCTTGTCTACTCAGGTCTCTCAAATATTTTTCAGAATAAATACATTGTGCCATAAATTTCCATCAATGTTTCAAAGCCACATTTTCTAGGGAGCAGAGGGAAAATGCTTTGAGCTTAATTCAGGCTTCCAGGGTAATACACGGCATTGTTTCAAGGGCACTAAACCAAACACAGGAACTTGTAAGTCTTTCTGTACCTTTGGAAAACTTGTAGCTTACACAGCTGGATTACTGAAGTCTTAGAAAAGATATGCTTGTCTGCATTGAGTATTGAAGTAAAAGAGCAAACCCTCCACAAGAACAGAGACGACAGTGGCAGTGGGATATTGTGGCTGTATTGCTGTCAGGGGCCAGACACAGGGCTCTGCATGGGGTGGCAGCACCTGGGTGTGCAAGGCTGGCTGGGGATCTTTAAGGTGGTGCTGTTCTGTTAAGATGAACTTATGATCAGGTGTTGCCCTGGCTGGATACAATACCCTTTGTGTCCTAAACACTTCTGACAGGACTGAGGTCTTCTCTTACATGTTGCCTTCAGCAGATGAATGAGCTCATTACAGTCTGGGGAAGAGGATTGACACTGGGTTGCTGAGTTGGGATGCTTTTATAGAAAACACTGTTCAGATCAGGCTGCAGATACAAGGTGGATTCCGCACTTTTTCTTCTATAAATCTTTGTTCAGACATGTCTGCATTTTGACTGTGAATAAACACCAAATATGTTTGTAATGAAAGACAGCATGCAGATAGTATTGCTACCATACTTCACTTTCACCAAAGCATGCTCTAAAAGAAGAAAAAAAAAAAAATCACTGGCTGTCTTTTTCCAGTAAAATCATAAACCAGAAACAACCTGGACACTGTCCAGATCCCCCTACTTGAGACTCTGGCCTATTGAAAAGCAGATGTGGATCAAGATGTAAATATTTTGGCTGAATTTCATTGTAAATCTTACCAATACCATTTATTCTGTGAACAAAATGTGACTCCTGCTTTTGATGAATCTGGTTCAGCAGCTCTACGATTCAAATTCATTCTGAGTTCTGAGAAGATATATTACATTGGGAGATGTTTTATCATGTGCATATGTGATTTTTTTTTTGCTCAAAAATATGGCCATCCATTGTCTTTGCTAATATTTAGATAGTGGACTCCTTTGTTGGCAAGAAGTATCAAAATGTCAGAACAATAGCAAAAAAACCCATATTCTATTTAAAAACTTTGCAGGAATTTTTGGCTCATGGCCTCAGCAACGTGATTCCTTCATTTTTCTTTTGCATACCAAGTGCAGCAGCGATGGGACGGACGGCACTTTTATACAGCACGGGCGCCAAAACACAGGTAAGGGATTAGAGGGAAGAATGTAGGAGAATTAAGGTTATGATACTGCTCACCGGAACTTGCACTTATTTTCCCTTTGTATTTCCTTATTCTCCCTTTTCCTCTCTTCTTGGAAATTACTCGGCTCTGTCAGTTTAAACAATCTGCATGGATTTGCATTTGATCAGAAAAAGTCCTGCTAGAAAAGCTGATGGTTCTACTTACTCACTTTCACCTGTTCAATCTAAATTCTGAAGTCTGTGGTAGTAAGAAGGTTAGGAGCTGTGTTTTCAGACTGAAACCACACAGAAAACCCTTACAGTTTTATGCGGATTTGCTAGCACTGTAACTGAAGTGCCCTCTAACGGTGCTTAGCAGATTTAATGGTACAGGCTAAACTGGGGTTTTAGAAAAAGAATCAAATTTAATGTAGTGCGTCTATCTGATTTTCAAAAGTATAGTGAAAGTAACCTTAAGAGCTGCTTTTTATAAGAAAAACAAGTAATGTCCCAGCTTCTGCTTCGTGACATGGTACCCACAGAGCCCACAGAGACAAGACTCAGATTTTTCAGGATTTTTGGGGCTATTTCCTACTGTTGGAAACTAAACCCACAAGTTCTTTTTGCAGTAGCTCAGAAAGAAGGAACTGCAGTTGTTGAAAATGATGGCTGGGATGCTGTGAGGCTCTTACCTGAACAAACTGTGCTTGTAAACAAGAGAGGTAGCAAAAACCGCTCATCTGTGACCTTCAGGTGGGATGGCACCACATGAGCCCCTGCAGCTGGGACATCCCTGGGGCAGCCCTGTAAGCACTGTCCCTCCCTCCTTCCTCTGAAACTCAAGGGTCCATCAGAGGCATCCTGCCATATAAATGTTATGTCCTTTGGAGTCTATTGCTACTGTCTTTTTATAACTGTTGCTCTTGTCCCTGTAAAGTCCATTCATTCAAAGGAAGAGGTGATGAGGTACAACTGACAGGGCTGAATGCAGTCTATAGGTACTGTGTCTGTCTGACCATGGTCTGCAATTATTTCTCATGCAGATTCCACCATGCTAATAAATAATGCAGGTTTTTGTTTCAAAACTCTACATGTTAACTAATTCCAAATTAGCCTACACAGGGCTCTGAAGTCAATAACTTCTTTAATAATAACAACCCTAAAAAATGTGTATGCAAATAGCTTACCTGCCACTTTGCTATTAGCTATTTCACTGAGTTGGATTCAATGTCATAGCATGTGCCTTCCCCTCCCAGACATCCTCTTCTGTTACCTTTTCACATATTGTCTGTACAGTTTCCAATTGTACTGCATCACATTTTTTTCCAGAAAAGCTTTAAGGCAACCTGAAGACCTATACCTAAAGACCTGTAACCTGAAGGCATATAGGGCACCTGAGCACTTTCACTCTGGTACCTGTAGGTAAAGGCCCCAGTAGAAGATTATTCAATATATGAAATGGAAAACAAACAAACAAACAAGCAAACAAACCACACCATAGTTTGATTTCAAAGTAGGAAGTACATGATACAATTAGCAAGTATCTGCTTGGTTTTATCTATTGGTTTCAGAGTATAGCAGGGACTGCATCAAAAAGTTAGGAGTGTGGCCATGGATTAGCACTATGGGAGTACTTAGTAACATAAAATTCTCTCTCCTTCCTTCTGTTTGGAAAGCAACACATGTACTCAGTCCTCTACTTCAGGGGCTATCTAGGCAAAATGAAGTGATGAGAAGAATGTGACTAATAAATATTGGTCAGATCACAGGCAAAAAGAAGATCAAGGAGTTGCTTTGAGTACACAGAGAGTAATCAGTACTTTGGCGTATGCCATGAAGGAGTGCAAAGACATTTCAGTGGCCCAGAGAAGCCTTTTCTTCAGAGCCACTCAGAGCAGCAGCTATACCTGGGATTCAGTGATGTCATTTATTCTTCCATGACATCTTTACCTGGGAGAAAACAGAAGTGAGGGACTGTATCAGTTTTGTTTATTTATTTATTTTGCTTTTTGGGAAGGCAGAAAGAGGGAAAAGTTCCTGTGACTTTACTAACAGATTTTGTGTTCCTTTTCCTGTAAACACTTTCTATCCTTCTTGACGGTATTTTTAAGTACACTATGGCTTTGATTTCCTAGTGTTTTAACAACTTGTCTGGTTTTGTTTTTAACAACTTGTCTTTTAAAATGAAACCTAATTATTTGAGTAAAGAAACATATTATCAATATAAAAATAAAGTGAGCATCTGTCTACTTATCATCAAAAACCTTCTGGGAATCTGGACTGTATCATAATGAGACCAGAAGTACTCTACTTTGTGAGCAGAACAGAATGGGAGACTGCAATTTTACTATAGTTATCCATCAGATTAATATAATATAATCTGTGAAGAAATATATAATTCTTAGACTATTTATTTATCTGGATTAATGCCACAAGAATTAATTATGCTTTTAAATACATATATATATATATACACACACGTGTATATATATAAGTTTCTCCTACATTTTGTAAAGTCAAGCCCACTGATATTCACTCATGATTGTTGGTGGTTTCTGACTTAACCTAATAGTTTTCTTTTAGTGTTTTTCCCGGTAAAAGAAGTTAGAAATCTTCTCTTGTGCAAATATGATGAAACGGTTCACCTATAATTTCTGCTCAGTGCTATGAGAGATCTGTTATTTAGTGTGACATAGGGTGCTTGGCTATAAATGTGCACACCATATACGTATATAAATAATAGGCACTCCATTTGATAACTGAGTGTGTGAGTGCTGCTGAGGTCTGTGCCTGTGTGCTGTCAGCAGGGCAAGCATAGATGTTGAAGATCTCCTACTGTGTTTTCACTGTAGCTGCCTGAAGGCAATCACTAGAGATTAGAACTGAAATTATATGCATCTGCAATCCAGAGATACCTTCATAGCCAACATCTTCAACATCTGAAACTTGACTTTGTCTACAATATTTGATAATTAATCCTTTTAACACTGAATGATCTGCTTTTCTTGTTTACTGTTTTAGGTGGCCTGCCTTATCTCTTGTGTATTAATTCTTGTGGTAATCTATGCAATTGGACCCATGCTGTACTGGCTGCCTATGGTATGGTACTTATATTCTTTTTTTAAAGATTATATCAATCATTTTTTTCTGACTGAATTACTTTTCAAAAGACAGCACTGCCTCTAAACCAGCTCTGTTTAATTTCAATGTGAGAAAGAAAAGTAAGCACAGCAAGCCACAAAATCATAAAATGCCAAGGTGACAACCTGATACATTTTACACGTATATTCTTACATATATAGGCTATCACATATGTATATAAGAAAGTGTTTCTCTTCTGCTTTCTTTGGCACATAGTTTATGAAAAACATACACCCAGTTGCTGTGGATTTGTAAATTGACAAAGTGTGAGAGAAATGAATGAAGATCCAATTTTTTTCCCTCAGTTATAAATATGATACATTGCTTTTCAAATAAATTTGACACAAATTACTGTAAATAATGATCTAAACTCAATTACAGGAAGATGATGACATATTCCTTTATCTCTGCTATGGAATCTATCTTCTACACTAAGACTGTGTAAAGCAGCATGGTGTGTTCTCACATAAGCTATATCCTGCTTTTGGTATTACAAATTAATAGTTGATTTTAACTAGAGGCATGTCAAAGACGCAAAATAGAGCTCCAAAATTATACATAATTCTGCCTTGCTTGTTCATAAAATTTTAACTCAACTCTGTTTTAAATTTACCTTGTGCTACTGTTTATGTATGTCACATGAAGTTTCTCACTTTTCAAATGCAGATCCTTTTATAGCTTATTTTAATCATGCAAAGAAAGGACACTTGAAGAGGGGTGCACAATATGTCATTTTTCTTTCTATACTGCTGTCCTTTCATTTTTATATGGGTTATATGTAAATTTTGACTGGTTTTTGTAAGCTTTATTCTTCATATTTTAAAAAAATGATTTTTATATATTGTTTTCTTGGTATTTTATTTCTTTTTTATTATGCTTTTTCAGCCCTCCCCACTTGTGCACTGCAAGTCCATTGCTTTGTACTCCATCCTTTTTGGCTCCAGATGGTTTCTTCATCTGTCTCCTCCCGCTTTCTGATTTGGAGAACAAGAAATTATTTTGTTTGCCTGAAAGTTATTGGATTTTTTTTCCTCTAGAGGCCTTTTCTAGAGGTGGTGAAGGAGGAGAATTAAAATTCTTTAATGTGTACAAGTTGAGTGCTGATTTGTTTCCGAGTCCCCCAGACTATGGCAGAATGTAGTTGGTCTGGTGATGTCTGTGGAGTCTTGGGAATTGCTGAAGTTTCTGACATTTTCTCACAATTAGGTGGCCTATAGATAACTTTCATGAAAAAAAGAAAAAAAAAAGTGTTTGATACTGCTACACTTGTGCCACAAGGATGCCTCTGTTTATTTCATTTTTGAAACACTAAATTATTTTTAAAAAAATAATTTAATTATAATATTGACTGCTAAATTGAAGAAAGAACATTTGTTTTCACTACCAGTTCCACAAATGGCTTTTGTTTTTTATATCTTTGCAGTGTGTGCTAGCAAGCATTATTGTTGTGGGCTTGAAGGGGATGTTAATGCAATTTCGTGACTTAAAAAAATACTGGAATGTGGACAAAATAGACTGGGTAAGTGAAAATTAATCTAAGGAGGTTTTCCTGAGATCCTTAACAAATGCCTACTAAATAAACTGTAATAGTTCTCTGGCCCTAGAAGAGACAAATACAAGAGGTTTTGTGTACTCTCAACTAATTTTTGATGTCAGAATAACAGCACCTGTAATATCAATTGTATTTAAAAATGAAATTTTAGCAAATGATAAAGAATCAAACCTAATTTAATGCTAAAGATGTGTATGCAGACGGATCAGGATAATCTGAGCAGATACGTCTTCTTGAGCTGGTTAGCAAGCTTTGGCTATTGTGGTATTATTAAAGAGATTCTGTTATCTTTGTCACATAGAGGAAAAAACAGAACTGGAAACATTAGAGATGCAGAAAGATACAGCTCCTAGAGTGCTGTAGATAAATTGCCTTAAAGCTTTCAGATTTTGCAAACAGAGTATCTATTTTTTATATAATAATGAAAGAGTCTGTAATGTAAGAGGAGGAATACATCAGAAAAAACAGAAAGATGGAAAGAGACATATTATGAAAACGTAGTTTAGTGTGAAGTCTAAATGGCCTGACACACATTAGCAAATATTAAAGATTATTCCATGTTAGGATGACTCCTAGATTTCTCTTCTGTGGGAATTTTTTAATATATTGGCCAATTAGTGCCAAACCCTCTAGCTACTTGCATAAAAGCATATTGACATCCCATAAAGCTTTCTGAACTTCTGTTTATGTGGTTACAGCTAACATATATTAAAAAAGGAATTTTGTCTGTATCCTGCTCCTCTCTGGTGCAAGATAGAGGCTACTGGAGGTAATATTGGGCTTCACTGAACTCACCAGTGACTTAGTATTCTCCAGCAGTAATGGCAAGTCTAGACTGAGTAAAACATGGGGGGTTTAGAGTATTGTATTTAAATACAGAAAGCAGAGCTGAGTAAATAACATCAACTTTGGTTATGTGAGATTTTTCACATTTCATCAAGGAAGATCAGAGTTGTTTTGGGTTTTTTTGTGTGTCATCCAGAAGAAAAGCTCTATCTTTCACAAAATCTTATGTCCCTCAAGCAGCATAATTCTGAAAATGTTTTCTACTACTTGTATTGTATTTGGTCTTCAGCTTAACCTAGATTTCCAGTGTCCCAAGGGGCAGATGATGTGGATCAAGAATCATTTTGGGGACAGAGGACTTCAGAAAATTGGTGTTTACAGGAGAGATATATAGCTTTTCTATCTGTGCATTGAGGTAATA
>NW_009970723.1:6179495-6266446 GCF_000747805.2 Chaetura pelagica
GATAGACTAGCCTGATGGATTTTTGTTTTTGTGGTTTTGGCAGTAAAGAACGGATAAGTAGTTAGTTATTACATCTCTGGCATCTGTAATTATTTCTAAGAAAGGTTACTGAGTGGGAGAGTTTGTTGGGTTTATCTTTTTGACTGGATATGCTTGAGCAATGATTTATCTTCAAGTAGTTGCACCATCAGTCCTTAGCCTGACAGGGTAAATCATATTGTTTTAAATAGCATCATTTAAGTTAGGCTGTAAATGTTGATCTTACGTTGCTGCCTGGTCTGAGAAGCCCCAGCACGCTCAGTTACTTGAGTAAGTACACTGGTGTTGATTTTGGCCTGAAAAGTTTCAACCCAGTGATTGACAGCACATTGGCAATGAATGAGTTCCATTACCCAGGTTATCCAAAGTGTTTTGAAGATAGAAACTCTAAAAAAAACACATTTGGAAATAATTAGCAGCTGTCCTTTCTGGAACTGATTCTTTGAAGGGTGTGTGTCATGTAATATAGAAGTCAGGTTTGTTATGCTCATAGGTCTGGCAAATGAGAATGAGAGGAATTGGAATATTATGGCATTTGTTCCCTTGTTCCTTTGCACTTCTTTCAGCTTCTCATTGAACACAAACAGGATGAGTAAATTTATTTGTTGATTCAGTCTTTCTAAAACATAATCCTGTTAAATGTAAAAGGTACATCTTGAAAGGTATAGCTCAGAAGTTGATCTCGGTGATCCTCCTGGGTCTCTTCCAATTCAGGATGATCTGTGAGTCTATGACATCTCTCCCTTCAGCCATGGATTGCTTTTTCTTGCAGCTCTAATGTTTAGGAGCAGCAGAACTCAAAGGAGTAGCTAGGCTGACAGGCCTAAGTAGCTAATACTAAATATTATCAGCTGAATATTATTACCTATATTTGCTTCAGTTTTCTTTCAACTTGTTTTTTATCAGCTTTCAGGAATGCCCTGTTTTTACATCCCACCTCTCAAATCATAGTAAAATTCTTTCCAGCTAGAACTCCACTGCCCTTACTCCAGGGAGCCCTTTCCTGCCATTCACAGCACTGCAAACATCTCTTGCTTCGGTTAAGGTCTGGTCAGTCTCTACATCGTCTTGGATTACTTCAGTTATTTCAGATCAATAATTGCTCTATTCCACTATTTATGTTAAATGTAATAACTCTCTGCATAATATTGTTTGTCCTCTCTCTGCATCCTAGATGAGCTACACTTTCTAATTGAAAAGTGACAATAAAGAACTGATTATTTCACAAGTTAATTATATAACTGGGATTTGGGGCATTCAACAGAGAAATATGGCATTTAAAGAGAAAAAAATAAATAAATTAAGTTCTACAAACAACCTCACCAGGAAATTACCACATCTGAGGCAGGGCTAAGTTGTATGCCTGCCTTGTAAAGTGGAAAGAATGGCAACAATTTATGGTAAAAGCGATGCATTCACTGCATGGTGATGTGACAGAAGATTTAGTTATGGATGTATGAATTGTAAGTATATGCACATATATTAATATGTAAGGATGTAAAAAATGCCACTAATTCAGCAATTAAAGTAGATCCAACAAGAATGGTCTTACTTTTGACAAGTGTTCTCCAGGATCTTGCCAGTGTGAGTTTCTAAGACACAGAGCCACCACCCTTTCAATCTACTTTGTCAAAATAGACTGGAGTAGGATACCAAGAAGGGTTTCCCATGGAATTTTTGAGCTGCTGCAATTTAATGTATTTTTAGAACTTTTTAACATAATCCTCAGGAAGGAGACAAAATTCTAGATTTGTTCAGGTATTCATCACGCAGGGGCCCCAATCCATGAGAGAGCTTTGCTATATAAACAACTTTCCAAAGAGGAGGAAGCCATCTCTTCTATGATAATAAGTTTACATTAGTGCTTCCAGATTATGATATGCTGCAGAGATTTTCTGTCCTTCCAGCACTAGTGCCTGTGCTACCCTGAGTTATGTTAGTTTTGCTGTAGTTAATTTCTGTGGGGTGAGAAGGAATTTAGAAATGCTTAATCCATTGAAAGTGTGATCACCGTGTACATTCTTTCAAAAGAATAATATTTGTATCAGTCCATCTGTCACCAGCACACTCTGTACAAACAAACACCTTTTAACCATTGTTAACCAGGGAATGCTAGTGAAAAATTGTATTAAAGAACTAGCACATCACTCTAGTATTAAGCAGTTCCTGCTTTGCGGCTGTGGTGGCGTTCACTTCAGGACTTGAATTGTAAGTTTTGATGTAGGGTGCCCTGAGGATGCATGCATACATCAGTGATTTGCAGAAGGATGTGGGAGCATGGGCATGCTACACAGCTTCCCTGGAGCCAGAGCCTCCTCCTGGGCTCCAGCATCTTCTCTGACAAGGCACCCCCTTAATAAACAGGACTTTTATAAGAGTCTTCTGTTGGCTATATGCCAAATGCAGCATGGACCTCCTGAACTGGTGTCACCTGGACAGTCAAGCCATGTGAGGGCATGGTTCAGCTCTTCCTGAGTAGGCCACAACATAATCAGGCAGGAGTCAAGTGAACTACATCCTGAATTCCCCTCACTCTGACAACCAGGTCTCTATTGATTGTGGTGGGAATGCTGACAGCTCACCCCGCTGTAAACATCTGTGAAGTTAATGCCAAGTGAAACAAACATGCAGGCAATAGCTGATCATCTCCTCAGTTTGCAACAAGAAAGGAAGTTTTTAATCTGATTTCAAAGTGCTACAGAAACATTTAGTATGATAGTATTTTAGTGTTGCACTGTTTGGCCATAGGCTCAGAGAGTATTCTCCCACTTCACCTATTATTTTTTCACTTCACCTGTGTTGTTTTTTTCCCCCACCAATTTCCCATTGCACACTCCCCACAATGGTGGATGTGTAGTCCTTATGAAATTAAGAGGTCCATGTGGAAACACTCTGTCCACAGGGTTTTGGATGCAGCTGCTGCATATACAGTCACAGTACCTCTCAGTTCTTCCCGTACTTTCTGATATATGCAGGATTCAGCATAAATCCGTATCTCCTACTTATTTCTTTTCTCTCTCTTTTTTTTTTTTTTTTTTTTTTAATTAATATATTAGAAGCATAATTTAAACTGATCTTGTTTTGGCTTTTGAGAATAACATGTACCTGTAATATATTCTTGCTGAGATGTGAAGAGTTATTAGATTCTGTCTGTTCTGGAGTATGTAATAACCATCTTCAAATAAGTTGCCAAAGAAAACTTGGATGTTTTTATGACTTCTTTGCTGAACCTTGCAACAACCCATAAATTAAATAAGTCTATCAAATCAACATAACTTCTTTCTACAAGTTTGATGCTATCCTACTGAAAAAATACTCACTCCAGGCCAATACAAAGCACTGAAATAGTGACTGACAGATGAGAATATGATTGTTTTGGCTCATGCCCCACAACAATGGCAGTGTCTGCTACTGTTAAGATGTGAGATACTAGGCTGCTTAGTATTCAGCAGTACTTAAACATATGTGGCTTTGATTCTTCCGGCGTAGACTTTGCATTGGGTTTTCATGCTTTCTGTTTTCTTTTCAGACAGAAGAATTTTGCAGGTTCTGCAGCAGTGATTTAGTTAAATGTTTTGAGGCTCAGATCTGCAGCTTAAAGTGGATTGCTTGATCTCAGGCATTGTCAATGGTTCAGCCAAATCAGGATGGGGTAATTCTTGATCTCACCTGATTTGCAGATTCGTGATACTTCTCCTAGTGCTTTCATGTCTAGGGAACACCTTCATACATATATTGGATTTGTAAATCTTAGAATTACCTTCTCACTGGTTAATCAGAACTGAATATTTGTTGCTTGCAAAGGCATTCCTTGCCAATACATAGGCAACAATTTTTACAAGATATCATAAAATATAGCTGGAGGTTGAGCAGCTGTGCCATTGAAGAGACACCAAAACCTTTTACAAAAGTTTAAAATCTTGAGGATCAGGGAGGAAGATGTTTCTTGGTAGTGTCATGCAACACTCCGTTCTCTGTGAAGTACAAATTAGTGTGGTATGACTTACATTTTATAATTCATAAAATAACAGTTCTGAAATCTGCTTGAGAAAAATTCCTGTGGTCAGTTTAAAGGTTCTATTGTCTCTGATTTTCTTGAGCTAAGTGAGAGCATCGGAAAGAATAAAAGTGGCACACTGATTGTGCCACTGTAATGTGACCTGTTCCTCTGCAAACATTAACAAGAAGCACCATAGTTGTTGAAATAGACACCTCTGGAGATCAGTATATTTAGAGGAGTGTAAATACTTTCCATTCTTCTTTAGCACTTTTTATACAAATATTAGGTGGCAGCCTTTGCTTAAGGCTCCCTCAAGGAAAAAAAAAAAAAATACGTGCTGACATTAGGTTGCTGTAAAAAAATAATATCATTTGTACTTTTCTTCTCTGCCTTGTAAAATCCAGGTATCTCTGAGCCATATATATCATTTTAGTATGGGAATATAAGTCATTGTTTCTGTTTAGAAAATAATTAAGAATAAAATTTGAAAAGTTTGAGGTTTTTTAATATTTAAAATTCCTTTTCAAAGTCACTTGTTTCAGGTATGCTTCTTTATATTTTTTATATTGTGTTTAAAATGAATAAAAAATGTTATTAATTAACTATTGGGGAAGTAATCTGAAATCTCACAATTTCCATGTGAAGAAATCAATTCTTCAATAATTGTTATTTTTTATAGGTTTGGTTTAGACAGCTGTGCTCTGATAAATACCATTTTTAATTAACCTCCTTGCAAATTGTAATTCCCACTTTTACAATTAACAGGAGAAGAGCTCTCTATATGTGACCTTTAGAGTACCTCATAAATGTGTGCAGTGAAGAAGCTGACAAATACTTGCAATGTGAAAAATGAAAGATACATTTTACTGAACAACTGAGTTAATGCTGAATTATGTTAGTGCAACTACACATTCTATTTTTAGTAACTCTGAAAGGAACCTCTGTGAGCACTGGGATGAGTACTGTCATGTTATGTGTGTTCTCCCATGGGTTGACATTATTTTAATCACTAAGTCAGTCTTCTGTATTTGCCAGTTCAAAGATTCAAATGTTCACTTCTGAGAAACTATCTTAGTTTCAAAAATCTTTATTTCTGATTGATCAAATGTATATTGCTACAAAAATTAAAACTAATCTCCTTTTCTGTTTTCCTCCTCAAAGAGCATATGGGTTAGTACCTACGTGTTTACAATATGCTTTGCTGCTAACGTGGGACTGTTGTACGGCGTTGTCTGCACTGTAGTAATTGTGACTTTCCGCTTCGCCAGGTGAGAAGTCATTTATTGAAATGTTCTCACAGCACATTTGTATTTTCTTTCTGGCATATTGCTTCACCATCAGGATAGCCATACAGGACACTAAATTTCACAATGAAACTTCAGGTTTTTAGTTTCAGAAAATTATGAGATGAGGCAATTCAAGGGGAAAAGTCACACCTGTGCATTGACTGTAGACTAAGGATCTCTAAAACATTTTGCACTATGCCATTATTCTGCGGTTTCTTTTATGTCTATAACTCATTCTTTACGTGATAATAGCATAAGATCAACAGGAAGATCTATAACTTACAATTTTTTATAGGTTTTTTTTTCCCATTAGAGACTAATTTGCTCCTTAAGGAGAAAGAGCATCTGGCAACCCCTTAGTAACTAAACACCTTTAGAAACTCCTAGATCCTGTGTTGCACAGGAGCTGATAGTTGCCATTTGCACTACTAATACATATTAATGAGGCATAACTGCACAAGTATTCTAATGAAAAGTACATTATAAATTCTATATATGAGTTGGAAAAGCTAGGTCAAAGAAACTAGAGCTAGCACAAGTTCATATGTTCTTTTTCAAATATTTCAGTTGCTACTTTGGATTGTGTGTAAAGGAAAATACCAGTTGGGGTTCATGATCATTTTGTGCTACAAAATTAATACATAACTCACCAGTCCTGCAAATTACTTGGTGCTTGCAGGCAGTTGTTTGCACAAAAAATGAATCTCACTGAAATTAAGTACAATATAGACAGCTTCATTTAGTGCTTGTCAATGATGTTAACCATTTGTGCATAGTTTTGTTCTCATAGGTTAAGTTGCAGAACCATCATGAAAACAGCTCAAAATTGCAAAGCAATTGCAAATTATGGAAAACGGTTTCTGCTTGAATCATTCAGTACTTTTTTAGTAACCTTCTGCTACTGAGCAAGCTAAAATTTTGGGAAATTCTGCTAGTAAAGGAAAAGGCAAGTTTTTACGTTGTTTACACCCTGTGCCTGGATGTCTGAGGTTCTGCCACAGCATTCAGGGGGAGATACCTGACAGAGACCTCATTCTGCACCCGCACTAATTAAAGTAAATAAGATTCTTCCCAGGGATTTCTGTGCTCGTCATCAGGTTGCACTTGATTGTCCATGCAATGTAAAGGCACTGAAAGAGCTAACAGTCTTAAAATCTGTGCTGTGCAGGTGAGCTTAGCAGGACAACATGCAGTTGTGGGTAAAACTGCCAGCAAAAGTGAAGAAAGAAAAATATTGTAGATGATTTATTGGGAAGTTTCTGTTCTGATGCTTGAGTGTCAGACATGGTACACATTATGTATCAGAGTGTATTGAAACCAGCAGCAGCTACAGCTCCATTTATGCAAACAGGAGAGAACAGCTGACTTTTGCAAGCCTCATTTAGCCAATCCCAATGCCTACAAATACTCCCTACACATTGGTGTATCTATTAAATATTTGTATTCTGGGATTATTTCCATTGCCTAGTTCAAGGCGCAGAGCTCAAATGACAGCTAGTTTCCCAGCCTTCTTATTCTGCAGTTACATACTTTCCTGAAAATGATGTCAGAAGGTTGTACACTGAGCTGTATTTTCAAGGAAACTTCCTCTTTCCACTGACCATGTAGAGAACAGAGGGATACTGACTTTTCCAGTTAAGTTTCTCAGTTTGAAAGCTAGAGTGCAATGTTCTGCTTCATCATAGAGAGATAAGTCAAAATTAATGAAAAATGAAACACCCTTAGTTTTCATGGCCCAGAGCTATTCAATATCTTCTTTTTCCCTTCCTTACATTGTGATTTTGCAGGTAAAAAAATATTAAGTAACCTCCTGTACTTTTGAACTTGTAGTTTATATATTAGCTATCTTGACTTGAGAACAGCTCACTGGCCAGCTATTAAAGAGTAACAAAACTTAAAATCAAGATTTTATTTAGCAGAAATTTCCATTAGCTTTTATGCTGCAATTTTGGTGTGTTTCTTCCTGTTTCTATTCAAAACTACTGATATGCCTTACAGATTTTCTCTGTGTATTGATTACAGAGCAAAGACACTGAACTTGAAAAGCGTGAAAGAAATGGAACAAAAATACAAAACAGAAGAAAATTGTGTAAGTTAAATTATCTGATTTTCTTTTAGTTGTTAGAGGGGTTTTTGGTTGGTTGGTTTGTTTGTTTTACCTTGGTTTTTGCTGTGTTAATTCAGATTTGTTTATTTTGTCTAGTTGCTTACTGGATTGTAATCAGTGAGTCAAGGGAACATTTTTATGAGATGACTGCTTGAAATCTAAAGCCAGTGTGACAGTAAATACAAAACTAGTCTGGGCATCACAAATGGAAATATTTTCCTGCAGGTTTGCAAAGTTAGGCAAGTCCTCTCAGATCTGTTTATCTTAGTTGATTTGTTACTTTTAAATTAGGAATTGCTCTTTGCAAAAGTTCTCTGTCTAAGAAAATGACGTGGCAGCAAAGGCAAGCGCCATCTGAGCAGACAATAGCCATCAGGAGAACAGGAGAGGTGCCTAAGGACTGCAGGATAGCAAATGTCACTCTAGTCTACAAGAAGGGCAAGGACCCAGGTAACTATAGACTGGTCAGCATCACCCCCATCCCTGGGAAGATGATGGAACAACTTGTTCTTGGCGCTATCTCTAGGCATATCAATGATGAGCGGGTCATTACGAGCAGCCAACATGGTTTTACCAAGGGGAAGTAATGTTTGACCAACCTTATAGCCTTCTGTGAGGAAGTAACTAGGTGGATAGATGATGGTAGGGCAGTAGACGTGGTTTATATTGATTTCAGCAAAGTATTTGACACTGTCTCCCACACCATCCTCGTAGATAAGCTAAGGAAGTGTGGTCTTGGTGGTCAGGTAGTGAGGTGGATCATGAACTGGTTGAAAGGAAGAAATCAGAGAGTTGTGGTCAATGTGACAGAATCTAGTCTGTGACTAGTGGAGTCCCCCAGGGGTTGGTACTGGGACTGGTGCTGTTCAGTATTTTCATCAACGACCTGGATGAGGGAACAGAGTGTAGAGTCTTGCATCTGAGGAAGAACAACCCCATGGACCAGTACAGGTTGAGGGCTGACCTGCTGGAAAGCAGTGTAGGAGAAAAAGACCTGGGGGTCCTGGTGGACAGGAAGATGACCATGAGTCAACAATCTGTCCTTGTGGCCAAGAAGGCCAATGGCATCCTGGGGTGTATTAGAAAGGGTGTGGTTAGTAGGTCAAGGGAGGTTCTCCTCCCTCTCTCTTCTGCCTTAGGGAGGCTGCATCTGGAATATTGTGTCCAGTTCTGGGTCCCTCAGTTCAGGAAGAACAGAGAAGTGCTTGAAAGAGTCCAGTGCAGAGCCACAAAGATAATGAAGTGAGTGGAACATCTCCTTTATGAAGAAAGGCTAAAGGAACTGGGTCTCTTTAGCTTGGAGAAGAGGTGACTGAGGGGTGACCTCGTCAAAGTTTACGAATATGTTAAGGGCAAGTGTCAGGATGGATGGAGCCAGGCTTTTTTCAGTGATGTCCAGTGGTAGGACAAGGGGCAATGGGTGCAAACTGGAACATATGAGGTTCCATGTAAACATCAGAAAAAACTTCTTTCCTGTGAGAGTGACAGAGCACTCGAACAAGCTGCCCAGAGAGATTGTGGAGTCTTCTTTGCTGGAGACATTCAAAACCCGCCTGGACATGTTCCTGTGTTGTGCTCTAGGTGATCCTGCTCTGGCAGGGGGGTTGGACTAGATGATCTTTCGAGGTCACTTCCAACCCCTAAGATACTGTGATTCTGTGATCCCTATCCTCTTATCATATTTCCTAATTTTCTAAATGTCCTTTGATACTCTCATCATCCACAATCTCTTTTCTGACCACATTTCTGCCATCAACCTCTTGTGATTGAACTGTCCCAGAGGACACTGTGTGACTGGGGAAGGAGGGACAGCACCATGAAGTTGTCACAGGCTACTTCACTCATCTCACCACTCTATCCTCAAACATGGCTACCTTCATATGAAAAATGGATGGAAGAATCTTTCTGAAAGTCTGTGCTTTTAAAATTTGGCTTCTCACAAATTTAAACCTACCAATCAGGGATTTAAAATTCTTTTGGCTTCTTTCATTGCAATTACCATCAAAGTTGCCTGTGGTCAGGCCTATGGTAAGAAGAGCCGGGTAATGACCCAGAGAGGTGAACTCCCTCCTCTGAGATGAAATGTTAGGTCAGCAGCCAAGAGAGAAACAGAACCATGTGTCCTTCCAGCACAGAGTCCTGTCACTAGGACATCCTGCTTTCTCTACCATGGCAGCTTCTACTATGGTTTTCTTTTCCTTCTTAATGCTTATGAAGGGTCTTATGCATCAGTAAGCAATATGCTCAGCAGTTACTACCTCACTGTTAAGGAGCTCTTCTCTAAAGAATTTCTTTTTTCTGGCAAATGTTTTTTATCGGAGCTATCTTGGGCTCAAAATCTGTACTTGGCTCAGGGGTTTTTACTGTTTCGGCATGCTTAACAAAGCTGGAATGTGAAAGGTACATGAGAATGGGGAGGACTGTGAAATGTGAATTAAAAGCATTGTTGTTGAGGCTGGCCCAGCTGTCAGTTATTATATCACTTCTTATTCTTAAGAAAAATGTTGGATTAACTTTGTCAGAGATGGGTAATCAAAATTTGATTTGCCTGCTCTTTTTTTGTATCAGCTAATAAAATATTTTGCACAAATCCCTTTGTGTCTTTTTTTTCAAACTAACTGTTCCCCTGCACTTTTTTCTGAATCATTAAGATGAATGCCAGTAACCAAGTAATAACAAACTAATGTCTGCAGACAGTGGGGGAAATGATGTTTTGTTAAGAAAGCAAATTACACAAGAGCTTATTACACAAAGCAGAGAAGGAAAATATTTTTAAGATTTAGAAAAATGCCTTTAATTAAATTTAGAGTCACTGGGTTGCAGCAGGCATTTAGGGTAATTTTTAATGTATAAATGCTAGACTAATCCAAGTTCCTCTGGTAAATAACAGCTTAGACATAAACAACAGGACCTTTAAACATGAAAATATGCAAACTTTGTGATCTACCCTGCCATTAAAGTCTGTGGATTTGTAGGGGTTAGTTCATCAATAGGAGAAAAGACATTTTAATGTGGAAAAAATCAAGAGGTTACTTAGAAGCTTATGTGAAACACATTGCATCACAGGCATTCACTGAACTGAACTGTTACCTGAGCACAGACAGTGCTGTGCAGAGACCACGGGGCAATCACCTGTCTCCTTCTAAAGGAACATTGGGGATCGGACACCTGTGAAAATATTCCTTCTTTCCTACCAAGATCTCAACAAAGAGCAAGTCCATTTTTCTCAGAACAGTTTTTACTAAGAAAGGAGCTAGAACAAAACGAGAATGAGGAATAACTGAACCAAATTTGGCACGGTTGTCCTTTCCCATCCTGGACAAAAGGTTATACCTAAGTCTGCCATCTGCTTGATTTGGCTTTATGATTTGAGCCTTTCAGGTTTTTCAGCTTGTATTTTTGGAAGCTTATTAACTTCTTGATCACCACAGGCTTTGATACTTGCACATCAGTTCTATTGGGTTCTTTTAGTTTTCATCTTTGCAGTTCTGGTGTGGCACCTAAGTGCCCACCTGTCTGCATGTTGGGCTGCATGTAGCATTGGTTTTAGAGGAATCTGCGGGATGTTGGTGTATTTCTCCCTTCAAGCATATATTGCCATCTATATTGAAGCCTCTTATATTAAAGCTTTCCTTCATATGAACTTAGCCAGTTGAATTGTCAGTTAGGCTTTGCCCTTTAACTGACCAGGGTTTGTTGGTGTTGTGATATTTACCACAGTCACATTAGTAGGTAAATTGCGCAAAGTCCCTGTACATGGTCTGGGGTTCATTGCCTCAATTTTGGATGTTTAGAATGTTTCCTTAGTCTGTATGATTGTTGTTTTGGTGGTGTCCAAGAGATTGTCTGGTTCCCAAAAGTCTGAATAGCAGTCTACAATAAGGAGGCAGTTTGTGTGGTTTGTGGTGAAGATTTCTATTCCTGCTTTGCTTGAAGGTCTGTTGAGAAAACTGCATATGTTAATGCAATCCCATACTCTTTTGAACTACTTAAAAATGGTCTGTGTCAGCTCCACTTACTTGTATTTGAGTGTGACCTTGATACATGTCTCTGACTTCTGTTATGAAGAATAGAAGCTTTTTGAACCTATAGTCTCTTGCAAATTTTTGTTTTTTACTTCCTGTTACCCCCTGTCACATGTAATTCATTTCTGAGACCTGATCCTCCCATAAAATCAGATCTTTTAAAATAAAACACCTTCAAGAAGGTGTTTTATAAGTTCACCTTGAGAATGAGAGGGGTAGGGCTTGTTTTGTGGGAAATGTTTCCCCACTGATGCCTGGGGGTTTATGAAGTTTATTTGATCTCCTTCAGAAAACACCTGCTCTATAACATCTGTGTTTTGAGCTAGACAGTGTTGTTGAAGGTACCTGCTCAACTGGTTGATACTTATTCAAGGAGGTGCAGAGACAGGATTGGAGGCAGCTGATGGTTCTAATGGAGACTGTTTGTTGTACTGGTTGTGGGTATGGGCTGGCAAAGTTTTAAATGTGTCACTCAAGCTTGATCTGGATCTACTAAGTATTTCTATGGAGAAATATTCCTGTTGTATTGAAGTCAGCTTCAGTTGACCAAGATGAATAGTTTCAGCATTCCCCAAACCATCTTCAGTATTTGTGCCCCAAACCCTTGTGTACCTTTCCCAGTACACGTGTTTATCTAAGATATTCCCTGTCTGCAACTCTAGTCTTGCCTATGTTTGAGGATCATACCAACTGAAACAGTGCTACCATTACTCATCAGAAAATAGTTCTTACTATTAGATAAGGAATAAGGAATATTATTTGTATTTATACTAACTTGAATAAAGAATAGTTTTCCTTGTGGTTTACTTATATTTCCTTTTTTACTTTAGTTGTATGTGAAGATTGATCAAGACATTTATCTGTTTAATAATTCTTGCAATTCAAATCCCCTTCTAGGCTGATTTACAGGAATTTTCAGGATTTTTGAAGAAATTAGTTTGTTTTTTATTCTGCAAAACCGTGATTTTTTTCAGCATTATATTTATTTCATTCCACAGGAATCATTAAAACAAGTAAAGATAGTTTCAGTCAACAACCCATTAGTCTTTCTGAATGCCAGGAAATTTCATGCTGACCTGCTAAAGATAGTCCAGAAGGAGACCATGAGCAGCCAGACATGTGAAGATGCAAACAAGGTAGGATGTGCCACGTGCTTCAGTAATCATGCTGACAGTGTTGAAGATCATGATTGCTTTCCTTGTATTTCTTAGAGAATGAATCAGATACTGAAACAGATATAAAAAGATAATATTGCAAATTATTAATTTAGAATTAAGTTAATCTTGATTGTAATAAAATTTAATATGGATTATTTTCTAATTATCACTTGAAAATAATGTCTCTAGTATTTCTTTATAATATCCTGTAAGAGACATTAAAGCACTGATTGAAAAATGTTTAAGATTTCTGGCAAAACTTACATTACCTCAGCTAATATAAAGCTGTGAGTTTAAAAGGACTATGAGTAGCTACAAGCCTACTTGAATAACAAGTCACTTTTTTCTGGAAATGAGTCTTTGAGAGAGACACTTCATTTCTACTTCTAACTATACATAATTCTAGGTGAATTAGAAAGAAGGTACAAACTGGCTAAAGTTTTTCTCAAAGGTAGTGTTACTTTTTTGTTTCCTACATTGACTGTATTGGAAAAATAAACAGTATACAAATTATGTATATCCTGGTTTTGGAGAAAATCTCCATAAGTATAGAATTTTTTGAGTTTATCTGCACCTAACTACTGCAAATTCCTACAACTCTCCCTAAAAAGGGAAACAAAAGAAATTTCTATTTTTTCTGTCATTCTGATGAAGATATTCCAATGCCATACAATGCTTACTGTGGGTAATTTCATGCACTTTGGCAAACTGGGCTGAGAAAATCATAGCTGTTTCTTAGATGGGATGTTAAGAGACTGTTCAGCAACCTGTGTCTATCACATCTGCTGTCTCTTGCCAAAGAGCTCTGCTACCCATACCTGCCTCGATGGTTGGCCTCTCCTTGTCCAGAAGTTCAGCTCAGAAATTGTGCTGCTTTTTTTCCCTTGGTTCTACTAGACTAACTAATTTGGATTAGTATGATAACAAACCCCCCAAATTACTTAGGATTTTCATGGAATTAAGTTATGAATTAATGTAATAAGTGTAATAATTGAATATGGTAATTTAATTAGTTAATTAATAAGTTACTTAGGAAGGAGATTTTATCCTTTGTCTCTTCTATAAGGTACTTGGCAGTACAGCTCCCTATAATACTGTGCATATTTTAACTTTTTTATTTTTAGTGGAATAAAGATCTTTCTGTAGCCCATAATGGGAATGAAAAAAAAAATATGCATTTTTACTTTTCTTTCTGTGCTGTATTTCTGGTTTTAATGCATATTTCTTCTGAGAACTTAACATTCATATTGAAATAAATATAAAAAACATTCTCCAGATAAA
This sequence comes from Chaetura pelagica, assembly GCF_000747805.2. Classification (NCBI taxonomy): domain Eukaryota; kingdom Metazoa; phylum Chordata; class Aves; order Apodiformes; family Apodidae; genus Chaetura; species Chaetura pelagica. The sequence goes on from NW_009970723.1 coordinate 6,193,391, forward strand.
AGTAATTCTTTAATAAATATATATGTAAAAAATGCTTTCACTAAAATATTAGTGTGGCAGATGAGATTGCAGCAAGTAGAAAATTAATCAAAGATTAATCTGATAAAATCACTAGCTAGAATTTATCTTTTCAAGAACATCTTTGAGGAACACTTCTTAAACAACCACTACTTCCCCCCAAATCATCATGTTCATAATCTGCTTTCTAGTGGATCCCAACATGACATAAGTTGAATCATCTAAAAACCAAAGTGAAATACCAGTTTGGTATAACTGTAGAAGGATACTGAGAGACATACTCAGCAAATACTATCTATCCAAAAGGCTGTTACACAGAACATTATTTTGGAGAGAAGTTAACTTTGATATTGAGAAACAGAATTATTATATATTACACTCGTATTCTCTGGTTACTATGCATTGGACTAGTTTTCTTTGGTATGTTAATAGGTTGTTGCTTTGATTTCAGTGTGAGCAGAACACATTGCTCTCTTCATTTTCCAATGGAAATTGCCATGGTGAGTTTACAAATGATAAAAATGGATATAAGTGTGCAAAGTGGCTCCACGCTTTTCTTTTTATCTCTAATGAAACCAAGTTGTCTGGAAACCAATATTTTCCATTAGAGCAAACATTCACTGAAGCATGAACAGCGTTAAACTTTGTTAGCCTTGGCCTAATGGGTCCTATTTTTATTCTGTTCTTGACTGACTTTGAGATTTCAAAACTGGGGAACCCATGGAAGTACCCTTTCTGCAGGGGTCTCTTCTTATTTCACAAGAACCAGTGTGTGCATATGGAGACAGGTACACAGTGGGGGGAGCCAATTCCTGCTTTACTGCCTGGATTGGTCTTCCCACAAAGGGCTAAGAGCTCTTGATAAGCTCTTAGGATTTTTTTGCATTCATGGTGGATGTGCATGTTAACATACAAGAGTAAAAATAGGATAAGATTAAAGCCATGGTAAATCTTTGTGATCTTTAAAGCAACTTTGGAGAAAATCTCAGAACACGTCAACTGAATTATCAGTGACATGGTGGCAACCAATATTGTACAGTGTACAATACACTACAGAATAAAGAAAAAAACCATCAGGGTTTGCTTTCAATTAAGGATTAAGTGGGATATTCCACTCTTCCCACATTTTATGACACTTAAATCAAACCAGAACACATACATTCCCCAGGCAGAACTGCAGCAACCTTTTGCAGAAGATACTTTATACAAATGACTTCACTGTGGATGGAATTGAAGTACTTTGTTCATTTAAAACACTTTAACACACAAAAGCATTAAGACCACAGTAGAGAATCTGATTTGGAGGTTGTTGTCTGAATGTTTACATTTATTAACTAGACTCCTGACATTTTTATGATACTACAGTGTTTAGTTTAGTTTACTTAGGGGTGACATAGTGCTTTGCTGTAACATGCAGCAATTTACTGATAACTGCTACCAAAGACTTTACAGCACTATATTATAAAATGCTAGAAGAGGTCACAGCACTCTATGTGTGAGAAGAACTTGACAGTACATATTTCAGTTGTCTTTTGGAGTGGTTTCTTATGTTACAGAAGTGACAGACAGCACCAAACCCTCTTTTCTGGTCACTTAGGTCATGCCTTGAGGACTTTAATGTTCTGTTGTTCCTTCTACCAAGGAGTCTATGGTTACTCTTCAGGAGGGCTTTGTAATAAAAAACAGAGAGAAAAATGAAAAATGTTTGTAAAAAGAAAAACAAAATATGGGACTTACTTAAATTTTCAGGAAGGAGAGGAGCAAGAGGACATACTTGTTAATCCTTAAGGCAGTCATCCTGGAAAACATGGCAACATACATTTTTCAAAATCCTTTCTCCTTCTGGGGAATACCAATTTGCTGTTGGTCTGTATCAGCACCAAATTAAACAGCTTCTGGTGCACTCACCACTGGTTCAGAGATGGAGCAGGTCTGTACCCATAATTCAGCAGCCAGGCAGCCTGTACTGCACTGCAGGATGCCAGCTGGGTAGGAAGGTAGCACAAATAATAGGGAGAAAGACTAAAGGGCAGAAGAGATGCATAGAAATGATTACAGTGAGCAGCCTAGCAGATCTCATGGTTCCTTTCTGAGTTTCCATCATAGTAATGTCAGGCAGGAGGTTTCCTTTTAAATGCTGTGGTTTTGTTTGGTATGTTTCTAATAATGTCCATAAGACTCCAGTAAATCTCTGGAGGAGCAAGTCCAAAAGGCTTTGGCTCTCAGACAACCATCAGAAAGGAATTAGCTCCATTATAAATTTACACCATGTCAGAACCATTTAGCTTAACCCGCCTTCACATTCATCTTTTGTTCATTTTTTTTATTATTTTTTTTTTAGTTCTGTGCTTTATGATAACTAACATTTATTGACAGAGCAATGCAAGTAAGATATGCATATATTGCTCTTCCCTTTGTGAAAGCCAGGAATTACTTATCTTTGTGGCACTTCAGGATGTATTTAATACAGAGTGTGTTTAGTTTAAGAACAAGGTGGCCTGAGGTTGAAGAATGAGTATAAGACCTTTGCAAATCTTACAAAAATATTTTTTCTCCAGCAGCCATGCATGATAATGTATGGAAAAATAACCAGACAAAAAGCGCCGCAGTAAAACCTTAGAACAATGAAACTTTCCACTTCACACTTTTTTCCTTCTTATATGCAGATACTAGTTAAGCCACAGGTAGGCATTTAGATACTACAGAAATGAATGTCGTATCAAAACTTCAAAGAGAGATACAGTTTCTGTGTATCTGTGTTTTTTAATTCTTGGGAGACTCTTCCTGTCTTAAACATCTCACTAATAGTATGTTCTGTCTGTTGTCACTTCATCCCCTTCATCCTTTATATCTTCCTCTAAAATATGCCATTTATTTGACTGATATCCCAGTACACAGTAGTAAACATTTTGTTGCAATAGTTTGTACTTATTTTGTTGAAATATCATTATTCTTATATGCTTTTCTTAACTATTTACCCTTTTAATTAAAGTTTTTCATTTATCAAATGTGTAGGTGAGTCGTTGCAGTCATGTCACAGTGAGCGATGTATTTTGATATTAGACTGCAGTGGACTGAATTTCTTTGACTACACTGGAGTCTCAGTGCTGCTTCAGGTATTCATGATATCTGACAAATTCTGTACATAGAAACATAATTATACATGCAAGTTATTTGGGTCAGCTTCTAGTCAACCCACCTATAACAGTGGGTAAACCTCTCACTCATGGAAAAGACAAACACAGATTCAGTTTTAAACTGCACTGTGTTTATGTATAGAATTATATAAAAATAATTCTAAAGATTTTGAGTATCATTCAGTGCTAATGTAAGAATCTATATAATGGAGATTAGTTTCTGAACTTTTTTTTTTTTTTTTTTTTTTTTAAATTTTAAACCTGTGTTAGGTCATATTTGATTCAGTTATGTCAGTCACAGGGGAGCCATGTGTGGATTTCCCCTTTAAAATTCACCTTTTAAGTTTGTGATTTTATCTGTATGTCCTGCTTTCTGCTGAGCCACAGGTCTTAGTGATCTCCATGATTTCTCCTGTGGGTTACGTGCCTAGCAGGCTGGGTTCCTCAGGCATTGCAGGAGCTCCACGGAAGTCTCAGAAGACTAAAACAAGTAACCACATAATGAACAGTTCTATACAGTGGGTGACAAATTATGTTCAAAAGCTATTTCTTATGTTTCCATTTAATAGTTGTTCAGTGGGTACAGGTTTAAGTGGGTGTGCAAGGCTTGGTTCATGCAGTTTTTCTGAGTAAGAAAGCAGATTAATTTGAACTTGTGTCTCAGCTCAGGCCTTTTCTTATGCCAACCATTTTCTCAATTTACTGCCGTGATTATCAGTGAAGTAGATGTTGCCTTAAAAATGTTACATTAAAACCAGATATATAAATGAGGATGTAGTGAAAAAGAAACTGGAAAAATAAGGTTTGTGGGAGTTACTATTTATTATGTCTCCTCTCAAAATATGGGGCATTCAATAAAACATTAATTTAAAAAAAAGACCGTGAAACTGATTTCCAAAAGACCTGAGAGGCCTCAGAACTACAAATTACAGCAAAGAAGTGTTTGTCAAATTTGTGAGAGGTAATTCCAGCATGGACTGTGAAGTGCCCAGGTCAGGAGTGCAGCCTCTATGTGAAGGTCTTGTCCGAGATTGAATTAGCCAGAGGAGAAACACCCTCAATGTGTCCTCACTGTTACACTCCTTCCTAAAATATCACCACTGTTGCTGGAGTTGGGGGGGATTTTAGGACAGAGTCAGGGTTTTGGTTTCTTTTTAAAAATACAGTATTCTCATGTGGTTCTCAGAATTCTCTCAGAATTGTTCCACTGTATATGGATTGTTTAAACATTTTTTGAAGCAGGGACTGCTTTGGATGATCCTCATCTGCCAGAAAAAGGCCCTTCTCTGCTTCTAGTTATTTTAACTTTTAAATTATTATTTGTTTTAAATTTATTTTCTACTTTATTGGATACTTAGCCTCTGTGAAGTTATTTTCAAAGACATTTGCAATGAAAGACTAAAGAACATCTGAAGACTAAAGAACAACCTTTCCTATGTCAGACTCATGCCTTTATGGGCTTGTAGGTAAGCATGTAGAGAGCAGATGGAGAAACTTACTGAAAAAAGAGAATTGAAAAAAGCCATCTAAAAACACAGTAAACATGCATAATTGTTAATCAAAGTCAGATTTGTTTTTCAGGTACTTTGAAGGTGTGGGGGAGAAATTGGTGTGTGTTTGTTGTGTTTGACTTATAGGAGGGCTCGCTCTGGTGGCTGCTGGCAGTATAGCTTCAACTGCAGCACTCCATGCTCTCTACCTGATCTGAATATGTTCTTTTTACACGTTTTAGTGTCTGTTGGTATTTTAAACAGTTTTTTGAATTCCATGTTTTCACACCTATAGATCTACATGGACTGTAAAACCAGGCACATCGATGTGTTGCTAGCACACTGCAAAGGCAAGTATCAGCTTACAGCAAATTTTTAACATGATGGTTTATATTTCCTCACTATCTTATCAGTGCTCATGTTTGTTTTATTGCAGCTTCCCTGATAAAAGCAATGCAGTACGGTGGAAATCTTGACTCTGAAAACCCTGTCTTCTTTGAATCTATTTCTTCAGCAATCGATGCCATTCAAATTCACAGGGTGAGACTATCAGCAGGGGTAGGTGAAGTCTGGAGGGATCCTTGGATGTTCACAGCAATTTGCTAAAGTCTGGGGAAATCTTATTTATCCATTGGACCTTTCATGTGGAAATCTTTCATCTGCCTATTTTCTACGACTTGTCCTCAGCCTCTGGACTGCAGTTACTGAGTTTTTACTGCTCTCACTCTTTTCCCATCACAGTCTCTCCTCTGGCAACAACTCCCCAGTTTTCTATGCTAGATCTAGTGGCACTGTGTTCTGGTGCATTAATCTGGCTGCATTCTCCTCTGCAAAGCATATCATCATCTAGAAACACTTAACATAGCTTCTTGGTGAGGCAAATTAACTCATGCCCAGTTCTGCTTCTCTGAAACTCTGCTCCTCAGCCTGGGTTGCTTGAAGCTACTTCACCCAGCGCTGCACTGCTTTCATCAAAACACTTCTGGATCCTTACCATGTATTTTCTAGCTAAAAACTTGCCTCCACCTGCACTGTAGTGTGCTGTGTTGGCTCACAGATGGAAAGAAGGGAGAATAATTGCACAAGGAGGGAGAGCGAGCTAGAAGGAGAAGGAAGAAAAAAGCTTGGCACAGAAACTGAGGTTTGAACATGTATTTACTCCTTGCTCAGTGATAATTCTTGCAATCCCTGTTAAAGGCTGTAAGCCTGGGCTTTCCTCATAAACAGTGCGAGACTGTCCTGTAATCTCAGAGTAACAGGCTGTGTCTTACAAGTAATGTTCTTGCCCATTGTTTTATTTATGATTTCAAACATGAGCTTGGCTCAGAGCATTCTCCAAGAGACATTAAATTCATCACTGTCTGTGGTTTGGGTTTATTTTTCCTCCACTTCATATATTACTAATTCAATTAGAGTTGCCTATGAACAAAACTCACATCCATAGAATCATAGAATGGTTTGGATTGGAAGGGACCTTAAAGCTCATCAGGTTCCAACCCCCATGCATGGACAGTGACACCTCCCACTAGATCAGGTTGCTCAAGGCCCCATCCAACCTGCCCTTGAACACTTCCAGGGAGGGGGCATCCAAAACCTCCATGGGCAACCTGTACCAGCATCTCACCACCCTCTCAGGAAAGAACTTTTTTCCTAATATCCAACCTGAATCTCCCCTCTTTAAGCTTCAAACCATTGCACCTTGTCCTCTCACTATACACCCATGTAAAAAACCCTACCCCAGCCTTCTTGTAGGCCCCCTTCAGATACTGGAAAGTTGCTTCCATTTATTTACTTCCCATTGATTTACTCAGGTAAATTGATTTGGCACTATAGATCTAGTGGATTGACCAGAAAAATATCTTCTTTTCAGAGCTTTACATTATGTTTGATTTTGTGGCAAAAAATAATTTAATGAAAGAGTAACTGCAGGGGAAAAATAATGAGGATGACTTGTGTATTTTGTCTGGGCCTGGTTAGATGAATGAGGATGATTATAGTGTTATAAAATGTCTGCGTTCTTTATAGACATTAATTAACCTTCCTAACATTCTTGTAAGATAGTTATGTACTAGCATTCCCATTTTATGGAGCAGGAACATGGAAATAACAGGGCAGAAAGGGGGAGGTAGAGCTCAGAAGCCCATTTTTCTAGGAACTGGTCCCATGTTTCTACCAGAGCTGCGAGGCAAATCAAAACTCTGAACAATGGCTTAGCAGATTAGTGTGAAAGGCGTGCAATCAGCCTCAAATTTTAATTGTATGCTGATGCCTCTTCAGAGTATTCAAAGTATGTGATTTGGGGTTTTTTATGTGTTTCTTGCTTTTAACACCTGAAGATAAGAGAAGCCAGACAGGAGTAAAAGGGCAGTGTGGCAGCAGTAGCTGCACCACACTACAGCTAATACAGTCTGTGTTCTTCCTGTGCCATTTGAAGATAATGATTAGACATTAGGAAGAGATTCTTTACTGTGAGGGTGGTAAGACACTGGCACAGGTTGCCCATGGAGGTTTTGGATGCCCCCTCCCTGGAAGTGTTCAAGGGCAGGTTGGATGGGGCCTTGAGCAACCTGGTCTAGTAGGAGGTGTCCCTGCCCATGCAGGGGGGTTTGAACGAGGTGATCTTAAAGTTCCCTTCTAACCCAAACCATTCTATGATTCTAAATGAGGTCAGCAAGAATTTTGAGTGCTTACCTGAAGGAAAAATGGCAGGATGGAATGGGATAGGGTAGGATAGGATAGAAATGAACAGGATGAAGGAGTTTTAGATTTTTGGAAAGTGATTCATTCTGATTCACATTTCAGCTTCCCTCCTATAGCAGCAAATAGGCTTTCACTTGCAGAAAGGTAGAGACAAGAGGGCTTTGTCGTTCCTTTTAATCTCTGCTGCTGTTTGGAAAAGAAAGGTGCTCTTATTTACATCCTCCAAGGATAATGTCTTATGATTCTTATTTTACATTGATAAGTTGATATGAGACTAATCTGTTGCTTTATGTAGTTCATCCTCATAATAAATAACTTTTTAAAATTATTTATTAGTCTTCATAACAGTGGTATTTTCAATGCTAGCAATGCTTCTTCTGCTAAGTTTACATTGTATTCTAGGAAATCATTCTAATTTTTTTTTTTTTCTGTTTCTCCCAATATAGAATTACAGCAAGTACAATGAACAGAGTGAAGTGTGATGTCAACCCATTGACTATGGCTACTGTGATCTGCTCGTATTCAGAATTGAATACATCACAGCTTCTTCTTAGCTTTTTTCCACAGGGATCTCATAGATGATCTTTTGTGTGGTATATAAGTTCACTACATTCAGTAATGACAGATCTACCATTCAGGAAAAAAAACAAGCTTTCAGCTGCCACCGCTCGGAGTGTGTTGATACAATTGTTCTATGGTAGCTTTATATAATATTTTTATATAAATTTAGGTACAAATTATTAGAAATCAGACATGAGGTACTGACTGTGTTTACCAGTAAAGTTATCTTCTTTTAGGTATCTTCTATTGTAACATTAGTTGTAACATGCATCTGTAGTTTTGTGCATGTAATAATGAAACATTGTGAATTCTTAAAACCAGTTGTAATTGACACTGCTGTGACACTCCTGTTGCAGGAAACCAAATACCAGTACGTATTGTTTCCAAAGGCTTTACTTATCCCTTATTCTGCTCAAGACAGTCTTTTGCAATAACAGAATCGTATCACAGCTAACATTCTATCATTTCTTGAACTTGGTTTTGTGTGCTTTTTAATGCCTGCCAAGGCCACTGGGAGTGCTGTATATATAGAGAAGGCAGATGTATGTTGGCTTAGTGCTCTCCCCCTCTAGTAGTTGGCTTAGAATCATAGAATCATTAAGGTTGGAAGGGACCTTAAAGATCAATTTCCAACCCCCCTGCCATGAGCAGGGATCCCTACCACCAGACCAGGTTGCACAAAACCTCATCCAACCTGGCCTTAAAAACCTCCAGGGATGGGTCATCAACAGCCTCCCTGGGTGACCCATTCCAGTTCCTCATTATCCTGATAGTGAAGAATTTCTTCCTATTATCTAACCTAAATCTCACCTCTCTCAGTTTAAAACCATTACCCCTTGTCCTATCACTACCTTCTCTGATGAGAAGACCCTTCCCAGCTTTCCTGCAGGCCCCTTTCAAGTACTGGAAGGTGCTATAAGGTCTCCCTGGAGCCTTCTCTTCTCTAGGCTGAACAGCCCCAACTCTTTCAGCCTGTCTTCATAGCAGAGGTGCTCCAGGCCTTTGATCATCTTGGTGGCCCTTCTCTGGACCCTCTCCAATGGGTCCCTATCTTTCTTGTGCTGAGGGCACCAGAACTGTACACAGTATCCCATGTGGGTCTCACCAGAGCAGAGTAGAGGGGCAGAATCACCTCCCTGGCCCTGCTGGCCACACTTCTTTTGATGCAGCCCAGGATGCAGTTGCTCTCTGGGCTTCAGCACACACTGGTGGCTCATGTCGAGCTTCTCATCTACTACCACCCCCAAGTCCTTCTCCTCAGGGCTGCTCTCCAGCCATTCTTCCCCCAGCCTGTATTTGTGCCTGGGGTTGTGCTGACCCAGGTGCAGGACCCTGCACTTGGCCTTGTTGAACTTCATGAGGTTGGCACCGGCCCACCTCTCCAGCCTGTCATGGTCTCTCTGGATGGCCTCCCTTCCCTCTAGGGTGTCAACCACACCACACAGCTTGGTATCATCAGCAAACTTGCTGAGGATACACTCAATCCTACTCTTCATGTCTCCAACAAAGATGTTAAACAGCACTGGTCCCAGTACTGACCCCTGAGGAACATGACTTGTAACTTGCCTCCACTGGGACATTAAACCATTGATCATAACTCTCTGAGTGCAGCCATCCAGCCAATTTCTTACCCACCGAGTGGTCCATCTGTCAAATCCATGTCTTGTCAGTTTGAAGACCAGGATGTCATGTGGGACAGTGTCAAAGGCCTTGCACAAATCCTGGTAGATGACATCAGTTGCTCTGCCACCATCCACCATCTCTGTAGCCTTGTTGTAGAAGGCCACCAGATTGGTTAGGCATGACTTGCCCTTAGTGAAGCCATTTTGGCTGTCACCAATCACTTCCTTACTTTCCATGTGCCTTAGCAGACTTTCCAGGAGGATCTGCTCCATGACCTTGCCAGACACAGAGGTGAGACTGACCAGCCTGTAGTTCCCTGGGTCTTCCTTTTTCAACCTTTTTAAAATAAGGGTTATGTTTCCTTTTTTTCCAATCAGTGGGAACCTCACCAGACTGTCTTTACCTCTCAAATATGATGGACAGAGGCTTAGCAATTTCATTCCAGCAACTCCCTTAGGACCCATAGGTGAATCCCATCAGGTCCCATAGATTTATGCACCTTCAGGTTCTTTAGATGGTCATGAACCTGCTCTACACCTACAGTGGGGGGTAATTCACTCTCCCAGTCCCTGCTTTCACCTTCTGTGGCCTTTGTGTTGAGGTTGGAGCACATGACAGAGAAGACTAAAGCAAAGAAGTCATTGAGGACCTCAGCCTTTTCAATATCCTGTGTTGCTACCTCACCTGTTTCCCTCAGGGGAGGACCTACACTCTCCTTGGATGTCCTTTTCTCCCCAACATACCTAAAGAAGCTTTTCTTATTGTTTTTAACATCCCTGGCAAGATTTAATTCTAGCAGGGTTTTGGCTCTCCTCATCTGATCCCTGGCTGCTCAGAAAACCTCTCTGTAATCCTCCCAGGATACCTGCTCTAGCTTCCACCCGCTGTGTGCTTCCTTCTTCAGTTTGAGCTTACTAGGACCTGATTGCTCATCCATGCTGGCCTCTTGGAGTTTCTACTTGACTTCCTATTAGTTGGGATGCAACGGTCTTGGGCCTGGAGAAGGTGATCCTTAAATATCAGCCAGCTTTCATGGGCCCCTCTACCCTCCAGGATGTTATCCCAAGACAGTCTCCTGAGCAGATCCCTGAAGAGGCTGAAATCTGCCCTTCTGAAGTCAAGGGCAGTAAGCTTGCTGTGAGCCCTTCTTGCTGCCCTAAGGATCTTGAACTCCACCATTTCGTGGCCACTACAACCTAGGCTGCCCTTGAGCTTAACATCCCTCACCAACCCTTCCTCATTGGTGATGACAAGATCCAACATAGCACCTCTCCGTTGAGGTTCCTCAACTACTTGGAAAAGGAAGTTATCATCCTTAAACTCTACGAACCTCCTGGATTGTTTTCGTTTAGCAGAGTTGTTCTTCCAACAGATGTCAGGGTGGTTGAAGTCTCCCATGAGGACCATGGCTTATGAATGTGAAGCTGCTCCTATCTGTCTATATAGTGCCTCATCTTTATTATTCTCCTGCTCAGGCAGCCTGTAGCAAACCCCCTTCATGATGTCACCTTGGCCTTTCCTCCCCTTAATTTTAACCCAAAAGTTCTCTGCTGGCTCCTCATCCATTCTCAGGGAGAGCTCCATGCACTCCAGCTGGTCTTTGACATAGAGGGCAACACTCCCACCCTGTTTCCCCGGTTTGTCCTTCCTAAAGAGTTTATAACCCTCCATTCTGACGCTCCAGTCATAGGAGCCATCCCACCAGGTCTCAGTGATGTCAGCGACATCATAGCCCTGCAGGCTCACCCTCATCTTGAATTCCTCCTGTTTATTCCCCATGCTGCGTGCATTTGTAGAAAGGTATTTAAGTTGGGCCTCCAATGAGGTTGCCTGACTAGCTGACCTGACTACCACACCACCCCTAGGCTCATCTGTAGGAAGCCTGGCTTTATCCCCCACCCCCTTCCAACCTAGTTTAAAGCCCTATCAATGAGTCCTGCTAATTCCTGCCCTAGTACCCCTTTTCCCCTGTGGGACAGGGTTTTCCCATCCAATGTTGGAAGGTTTGGTGTCCTGTAAACCAAACTATGATCAAAAAACCCAAAATCCTGTTGGTAATACCACTTTTGGAGCCAGGCATTGATCTGTGAGGTCTTCTTATTAACCCACTCATCATTCCCCAAGACTGGAGGGACAGAAGAGAACACAACTTGTGCACCCGAGCCCTTGATCAGTTGCCCCAATGCCCTAAAATCTTTATTACCCTCAAATCTCTTTTTTCCACCTCATCACTACCTACCTGAAAGATCAAAAGAGGATAATATTCTGAGGGCTGTTCAGACCAGGAAGTTTCCTGGTTATATCCCTTACCCTGTCCCCACGGAGGGAGCAGACTTCCCTGTGGGAAGGGTCTGGCTGGCATATGGGACCTTCAGTTCCACTCAAAATGGTGTCACCTATCATTATCACTCTCCTCTTGGTCTTCTCAGAAGCAGTCTCAGTATGAGGAGCTGGTTGCTTTGGCAGCTTCTTAGAAGCAGTCCTATTGCATCGAGCTGGCTGCTTTGGCAGCTCCGTAGGTGGGGCTTCTTCAGCATAATTTTTTGACTGGTCCTCTATCTGCGGAGCCCTATAGCTGTTCTGTAAGGGCACCTGGAAATGTGGGGAGGGTCCGGTGAGAACTCTCCTGCTATCCCTAGCAGGGACCTGCTTGCATTCACCCCTGTCCTCTCCTAGTTCACATCCTTCCTCCTGGGGACAAGAGGGCTGGGGATCTTCTACCTCTCACGGAGCCTTTTCCCTAAGGATGGCAGAGTGGGCACAGCTCCACCAATCTATTTCCCTTTCACGTTTCCATATAGTCCTTAACCTCTGCACCTCCTGCTTAAGCTCAGCAACCAGGCTGAACAAACCATTTACCTGGTGGCAGTGCACACAGATGTTGTCTTCGCTGTCACCCTGTACGACTGACAGACTCAGACACTCCTCACAGCCCATCACCCAGACAGCTGCCTGCCCCTCAGACAGACCAGCCTGGGTTCCGACACTGCTGTTACCAGAAGCTTTGGAAGGACCACAGACCATCTCCTGCCTGCCCAGCCCCTGCCTCGCTCCTGCCCTACTCGCAGAGCACCCGCTGCACCCGCTGCCTCTGTTCGCTCTCCCCGCGGCCTTAAGTTACTGCTATTGTTTGCTACATTTTCAAAGCCACAAGTGTTCTATAGCTCAGACTGAAGAAGAAAAACTGAGGGTCCGGTGAGAACTCTCCTGCTATCCCTAGCAGGGACCTGCTTGCATTCACCCCTGTCCTCTCCTAGTTCACATCCTTCCTCCTGGGGACAAGAGGGCTGGGGATCTTCTACCTCTCACGGAGCCTTTTCCCTAAGGATGGCAGAGTGGGCACAGCTCCACCAATCTATTTCCCTTTCACGTTTCCATATAGTCCTTAACCTCTGCACCTCCTGCTTAAGCTCAGCAACCAGGCTGAACAAACCATTTACCTGGTGGCAGTGCACACAGATGTTGTCTTCGCTGTCACCCTGTACGACTGACAGACTCAGACACTCCTCACAGCCCATCACCCAGACAGCTGCCTGCCCCTCAGACAGACCAGCCTGGGTTCCGACACTGCTGTTACCAGAAGCTTTGGAAGGACCACAGACCATCTCCTGCCTGCCCAGCCCCTGCCTCGCTCCTGCCCTACTCGCAGAGCACCCGCTGCACCCGCTGCCTCTGTTCGCTCTCCCCGCGGCCTTAAGTTACTGCTATTGTTTGCTACATTTTCAAAGCCACAAGTGTTCTATAGCTCAGACTGAAGAAGAAAAACTGGTAATATTTTTCCAAAATGTGTTCTTGTTTCCAGCATAGACTAGTGTGCATTTCCAGTTTGAGCTGTGATTTATTTGGTGCTGTGGCAGCTGCGAGACGGCAGTGGAGAGACACAGCAGGTGTGTGCCCCCTTTCCACTCCAGTCCCGGTGTACAGGCCTGCGTGTGAGCACACAAAACAGGGGGGAGCATCAATGGGTTGAGTATTTGGCTTGTAATTATGGATCACCACCAATCATGTTATATTATGGTATCACAACAGTACCATGCTGTGTGGCAACATGTGTGACTTTTTCCTCTTTGTTGCCAAAAGTGAATACATGCAGTAAAGTGTGAGTTGAGAAAAAAAAAAACAACCCAAAAAAATGAGAAAGGATGAGGAAGTCGAATTTTTCCTGACTCCTGGAGTTATTCCCCACTTTGTCCAACTGATGACCAGAATTGTTCTGTACTTGTTCTGCTGAGACTGTTTCAGAAGTGCTATGTAAAGGGTTCATAAGTAACTGTGAGAAGCTTTTGTACACAGGAGAAATATGTTCTATAAAGTGTCCCAAGCACATTAGTTTCAGATGCTGTACAGATGCTGATTGCAGACAACTCATTACATCCTTGTATTTAATAACAGGGTATAGCATTTGATTAATACTTTCCTCAAACAGTTTTAGTTATTTATTAACCCTTTGGAAGCTATTTACATTGTACTTTAATTGTAGAGGCATCAATTGTATGTCACAGCTGAACGGAGATCTCTACTTAACTGCAAACTGAGTAAATGAATAAATGGTAGATTTTCTACTAAGTTCAGTATTTATTCTTTGACAGATAAATGTTTTGGGTTTGGGGTTGTTTGTTGTTGTTTTTTTTTTGTTGGTTTGAGGTTTGTTGTTTTTTTTAGTGTGTTGGGTTTTTTTTCTGAAAATTGACAGGTAAGTTGATTAATGAAATTGTTTAAAACCAGGCCTTTAGCAAAGATAGTATCCACCAGGAGACTTTTGGGTTTGTTCTGAATGATCTTGCAAATGGAATATCACAGATGTTTTTAAAATTCTTTGTAGTGTTAGCCCTTGATAAAATCCTCTTTGTCTGCATCAAATTAACAATCCTGTAGTGCTAATCAAAATGGCTTCCACTTTCCACTGCTTTTAATAGGAGTAACTTTTCCACAGCTAAATGGATGCTTTGAGATGGACATTTGTCTCCCATTAGCTCAAAGTATTTCGGTGTCATTTAAAAAATATTTAATTAGAGTAAGATTTCAAATTCAAAATGTCTTAATGCTGTGATTACAGCTTGATTGTTTCTCAGGGCTCAATTGGGAATGAAATACATTTCTTCTCTTAAAACATTTAATCATAACTCTAAATTTCCTAACCTTCCAACACTGGCCTTTGGAATACTTATTCCTGTAATGTATTTTACCTTCTATAATTTGCCAGCACATCTTTCTTTTTCTGTGGATATACATTGTTAATTAGGTTACCTTTCCAGCAAGTGGCACCACTTAGGATAGCTGTTTCTCAGCAGAAAAGAGTATTCAAGGGATGCATGATGACACCTGCCCTTTCAATTGCTTCTAAAATGCCTGTGCTGAATTTAAGTTCTGTCAGACCAGAACTGTGTCACAGAACCATGGTTAGTGGGTGAGGGAGAGTAATTTATTTTCTACTATTGGCCTAGGAGTGAAAATTACTTCAGTACTTGTGCAGTTTCTGTTTCTCTACCACCACCCCTCTCAGCTATTGATGTTTACTAAAACTAGTGCTGTCATACTGCATATTGCCTGTCTTCAAGTGACCAGGATGACATGCCATCAGATGTCATGCACTGGTGACCAAGTGCTAGGAGTTCAGTGGTGGCTCTGCTGGTGGACTGGACATTGCTTAGTGTCTTGCCTGTGTTCCTCTCTGCAAAGTTGGCACTGCTGTGCTTCTCTTGCAGAGTCAACTGTCAAACTGCTCCATTCTTCAGTGAAGATTTCAGGAAACACCCTAAACCTTCTAGATTAAATTTTGAAGTTTACTCTCAGTATCTTTGTATAGGCTGTCCATTGGCTTCCCTCTGGCTCTCAGGAAGAATTGCTATGTAAATATACAGGAGCTTAACAAAAAACTTCCCAATTATCTTAAGAATAGAATCACAGAATGTTTTGGGCTGGAAGGGACTGTAGATTTCCTTCCCCACTGGACCAAGTTGTTCAAGACGCCATCCAACCTGGCCTTGAACACTTCCAGGGAGGGAGCATCCACAGCATCCCTGGGTAATCTGTTCCAGTGTGTCACCACCCTCACAGGAAAGATTTTTTTCCTAATGTCTAACCTAAATCTACTCTCTTTCAGTTTGAAACTCTTACCCTATGTCCTATCAATTAACAGCTTTCAGCTGAAAGAGACCTACAATGATCATCTAGTCCAACTCCTGTTATTATAAAATAATATTATAGAACAGAATAAAATAGAATAGTACAGAATAAACCATATTTATTCTTCTGAATCAGAAGGGAAAAGTGAGCCAAACTCACTCTTTCAGCAGAGACTGCACAAATTGTGGCCCACCTTGCAGTGATGCAGGCCCTGTTCTCACTATCCACATGGAGGTGAATTACAGCCAGTAAAAGTTTGTGTTATTGTACCCTCCTGAGGCAAACATTCAGCTTAGTACCTTCCAGTCTTATTTACCTGCACATCCATAGGGAGTTTTCAGAGTAATGCACAGTTTTATTAATTGTGTTTAAATAAATAAGCTTGTGAAGTATTAACAACAAGGGCAAAGTCCTGCAAAGTGCTGAGCTCTTTCATTTTGTTCCTATTGGTGTCTAAAGGTGTGAGAGAGTCTGCACCCTCCAGCAGAGGTTCAAGGAAGTGTCTCACTCACTACAAAGTTTCAACTGATGAAAAGAATGAGTTTACCAATCTGAGTAGTAAGCAATTCTGAAAATCTAGCCACTCACTTCAATTCCTATATGTACACATAGGTGCTCAGATTTTAAATACCTACGTTCCAAACGAATCATCTAGCTTATGACAATCAATGTTTCAATTTTGCACACTTTGGTGTATTCTGCACTTCATAGGAAAGCCTTAATACAAGATTATTTTCAAGACATGGCCCAATATTTTTGGAGATGTTGCAGTTCCTTGATGTGTTTAAGAATTTTTCACTATCTTTAGGAATTAATTCTAAATGTTAGATAGTACATTATGTGAATGAAAAGTTTTCTGAAAAATGTGAGATGTGCTAATTGGAGTATGATAAAATGAGGATCCGATCATATGTTTCCTACAGAATTTGTGTTTCACACGTTTCAAAACAAAGCGAGCAATGAGGAAAAAAATAAAGTGCAAACTGATGTTAAGAAATGAATATAGTGACAATTACAAATTAGGCATAAAATACGTAATAAGAAAAAGACTGTTAACATTATATTTATGCAAATTAAATGTTTCTAATTCTCATCTTATGTCTTTCATTTTAAAGGTTACTTGCCCTGATTCTATGATTCAAGTGTCACAAGGTCTGACTTTAGCTGCTTTGATAAAATTTATTTGACAGTTCTGTGTGTCATAAATATATAATGCAACAAGGAAAGGTATCTTCACTGTTGAATGAAAACATCAATGAGTCAATACTGTGCATGAATCCTGTTTGACATTTACTAGTTGCAAAAATAAAATACACAGTGTGCCTTGAAAATGTGGCGCTCCTATTTTTGGAAGACACTTTCTTTGTCTGCAGAAAGTAGTGCCTCATAAATAAATGAAAGAGTGCACTTCCAGAGTGGATGCTAAATGGTGCTTTCATCATTAAGATGGATTTTTAGTAAAGATCACATCATCTGTATGTTTCCATATGTTTTCCAATGCATCTCATATTTGTTCTTGTTTCAATTCTGTGTATTACCATATGCAACAATAAATTTACAGAAGAATAAATTGGAATATGAGACAATTTACATGTAGTAGGAAGAAAATATCCTCATCATTTCAATACTTAGCAGCTTTTCTTTTTTACATTCTGTACTAAACAGTCTGTAATAAGATATGTTGCCTTCTCCAACCTCAAAGTGTATTAAATCTTCATAATGGAAGAAATCACATTACCTTCAGAAGTTTGACTTCCTCACAATTCTTAGTGAAGTATGGCATCTAAGAGTTGTTTTTACCTCTGTAAGAGATACAGAAATCTCAGGCCAATTTCCCCAATATTGACTTTTTGCATGCGCAGTTATTTGAATACATCTTTTTTAGTTGTTATTTCTATCTACAGGTGGTGCACCTCATAACCAATTTGCACATACTGATGGTGTTGCTTATATAAAGTCTGTGTCTTTCCCCAGTAGAGAGGAAAATAATGGATAAACCCTCCCTCCCTCGTCCCCCCCGCCCCCCGAAAACTGATGGCATTAATGGAAAATAGCTTGACATATCTTTAAAAATTTGGCCTTGAAAGTAGCAGCTTAATTTTTCAAGCCTGTTCATTTATGAAATCATTTGTCTCTACTAAAATTAATGCAATCTCTACTTTTTTATTTTACAGTGGTTTGCAAAAATATAAACAATTTTCAGTGTCATAAACTCCTCATTACTATACAGCTAACTATCCTTGATGATATTCTTGATGATAAAGGCTATTTTGTAGAGCTGTGCTTCTCAACTGCAGTCACACAACGGTGAGGAAAACACTTGGGAGAGAGGTGACTGAGCAACCTCTTTCTTTTCCTTCCCTGATCTGGACCATGAAAGTCCAAGATTAGCTCTCACCAGGGACTTGAAAAGCAGTTTGGGGAGCAACTCTTTCCATAAGGGGAATCCTCTGGCTCCATGGCATTTCAGTAGAATATGACATGAAAAAGCAGAGAAATGACTGGTTAATTTTATTTTTAATGTTCGTTTCTATAATAGAGAGACTTTTTGTGCATGATACATTCAAGCGGTTGAGAAGAGCTAATGGGATGGCTCACAGTGCTGCACAGGTTGTCTTGCCTGCTGTTGCTTTGACTGACTTGATGATGCTAAATACTTTTTTCCTCATTGTGCTTTGACTGTGATGCTATCACAGTCAAAAAATACAGCCATATCTCTCCTAGTCTACAGGTAAATTAGGTCTTAGGACAAGAGGAAATGGCATCAAGTTGCACCAGGGGAGGTTTAACTTGGATATTAGGAAAAAATGTGGTGTTTAGGGACATAGCTTAGTGCTGGAATCGGCAGTGCTAGGTTAACTCACTCAATGATCTTAAAACCATAGAGTCATTTTGGTTGGCAAAGACCTTTGAGATCATAAGTTCCAACCATTACCTTAATTTTACTGAGTCCAGTGCTAAACCATATTCCTAAGCACCACATCTACATATCTTTTAAACACTTCCAGGGGTGGTGATGGGCAGCCTGTTTCAGTGCCTGACAACCCTTTTGGTACTAGAAATTTCTCCTAATATCCAATCTAGTCCTCCCCTGTCACAGATGGTGGCCATTTCCTCTCATCCTGTCACTTGTTACTAGGGAGAAGATACCCAAACTTCTTTCAGGCAGTTGTGGAGAGCAAAAAAGTCTCACCTCAGCCTTCTACAGACTAAACAGACTTAGTTCTCTCAGATACTCTTATAAGCCTTGTTTCCTAGACCCTCCACCAGCTTAATTGCCCTTTGTTTCACTTGCTCCAGCACCACAATTTCTGTGTTGAGGGGCCCAGAACTGAACACAGTACTTGAAGTGCAGCCTCACCAGTGTGAAGGTTGCATGGGGACAAGCACTTACCTAGTCTTGCTGGCCACACTATTTCTGATACAAATCAGGATGCTGTTGGCCTTCTTGGCCACCTGGGCACACTGCTGGCTCATAATTAGCTGGCTGTTGGACAATACCCCCAGGCCCTTTTCTGCTGGGCAGCTTTCCAGATACTGTTCCCCAAGCCTGTAACATTGCCTGGGGTTGTTGTGACCCAAGTGTATACCTGGTACTTGGCCTTGTTGAATCTCATACAATTGGCCTAGGCCAATTGGCCATTAATCCAGCCTGTCCAGGTGCCTCTGTAGAGCCTTCCTACCCTCTAGCAGATCAACACTCCCTCCCAACCTGGTGGTGTCTGCAAACTTACTGAGGATGCACTCAATCCCCTCGTCCAGATCATTGATGAAGATACTAAAGAGAACTGGCCTCAGTATTGAGTCCCAGGGAACACTATTTGTGACTGGCCATCAACTGGGTTTAACTCCATTCAGCATAACTCTCTGGACCTGGCCATCCAGCCAGTTTTTTACCCAGAGAAGAGTACACTGGTCTAGGCCATATGTAACCAGTTTTTCCACGAGAATTCTGTGGGAAAATGTCAAAAAGCTTTACTAAAGTCCTGTTAAACAACATCCACAGCATTCCCTTATCCACTAGGTGGGTCACTTTGTCACAGAAGGAGATGAGTTTAGTTAAACAGGACCTGCATTTCATGAACCCATGCTGAATGGACCTGATCACCTGGTTGTCCTGCATGTACTGCATAATGGCACTCCAGATGATCTGCTCCGTAACTCTCCCTGGCACTGAGGTCACATAACATGTGATACATAACATCCCTTGGATGACTTCAAACTTGAACCACTTGCAGCTTCTGGGGTGATTGAGCCACTAAACTAAAAGAAAAAGTATGTGATTTAAAAAACAGAGGACTGGAACAGGCCTATTCCATCACTGAGTTGTATTTTCTGTGCAATCTGGGTAGCTGTGCTTTATAATCTCAAAGAATGACCTCTAAACAAAACTCATGATTGCCTGGGACTTCACTTGCTATTTCAAAGATTTGAAGCCTGAACAGGCTGTAGCAACTAAAGGAACAATTCATCTATGAATTGCATATGGAGAGAGTTTTCAGAACTGTAAAGTATTATTACCCAAAGAGCAATTGTGCAGCCCCACTGTACTTCACATACCTCCACTAACAATTACCTGCCTTATTCCTGATGACTTGCACACAAACATGTTCCTCATTAAGCCTCTTCAATCTGTAAACTGCTGGGATAGATTGTAAAATCCCCTATGGGTTGGGGGGAACAAGATCCCTGTATTTTTTTTCTCCTGAACAGAAGCAGATGATACTTGTTAATTCAATTTTGGGAATAAGGTAATTGGCAGATCACATCCGTCCTGCACGGTGTCTACGAAGGAGGGAGAAGTGTAGTGTTTTTTTGTTAGTCCTGCAGTTTTGAGGAGTGTTTATTTCTATATATCACACATCAGACAGTGAACATCATGTCTGCCTGAGGATCCAGCCCATCTGTGCTATCAGTGCTATTAGAGATTTTTGCTGTAACATCTATAACTGGTTTCTCATTCTGCCTCTGTGGACCTACTGTGTTTAAATCTGTGTTAGAAAAGTCCTTTTAGAATATATTTTAAAATGGAATTATGACAATACCTATCCAAGAGGGCTTACCAGCCACAGTGCTGGAATTGTTAGCTGATACTCTAGTGTAGTTAGTTTATACATTGGTAAAAAATTATTAATTTCAAACACTCTCAGCATTTTGCTTCAAATTCCTTTTTCAATTTACTTTCTCTGTGACGGATTTTAAATCTCTGGAGCTTCATGCCATTCTGTTTTAGCGTGGCTTCTGTAGCCAAATTCTTAATTCAGAGTACCTCCATAAAGAAAGACATGTTTTGAAAGAATGAGAGCAATCCTAACTGATAAGAAAAAAAAAAAAAGGTGTACTTTTTTGGTCTTGGAGGTTTTCCAGATTTTAAACAGGTTTTGGAATATTATATTTGCATTCTGCAATTTGTGATCATTTTAATTATATTTTCAGTAGTAAAAATGTGTTTAAATCTGCCAATCATAAGCTCAAGTTCAGTGCTAGCCTGGTTCCACCATTGCCCTCATTTCACATTCCTGCAGGATGCCTCTTCTCTTCAGTTCCCAATCCCATGAAACAGAATTGGCAGCCTGTATGAGATTCATGATGCTCTGCAGACCAGTGGATTTCTTAATTTGCTCCTTCCCCCTTCCTGTCTCATACTGGCAGACAGTCTGCCCTACAGACTGCATAGCACAAGTGCTGGTGGGTGTAGTAGTAACCAAACTACATGTGAGATGGTGCAGATGCAGAGCTGGAGACCAGGGTTGAGATGCTGGTGGGCTTTGAGGCTGTCATGTGTGGGACTGGGAGGGCAAGGGCACTGGGGTGGGCAATGGGGAGTGGGAAGAGAGTATAGGGGGGATGAAATCTCAAGGAAATGAGACTGCACAATACTGTGTGTGGATGAAAAAGCTGGAAAAGCATATGGTATGGATGTGATGTCAGGCTGCTTGGGGGTGGTGGATGAAGGAGAGGTAGACCATAAAAACTTAAACCAATTGCTATTGGCAGGCCCTTGATCAGCATGCAAGGTCATTTTCTTCAGAAGTGCGGTTTATCTCACACAAGGATAATTTTCTCACACTGCCATTGATCCTGCTAATGTGGCTCTAACAGCATTTCAATTACTTCATAGTGATAAAATGGTGAGGTGTGTTGTTGGTTTTTTTTCCTAGAATAAGACTTTTTTCAGACAAAACACAGCATTTGTAGGTGTTTCATCCATATAACCAGGAAGTACATGTATAAGTAAGCTCACATCTGCCTCTTTTCAACCTCACAGATTACACCTTTCAAGAGAGACAGGTGGTCCATAAGGAGGAACAGGTGCATCCTGAGCATTACCACCTCCATGTTATGGACAGTCATTGAAAACATTGCACTCAAAGCACTTCAGTCATTTCTCCATCAATGTCACCACTCAGATATTTCATCAAGAACCAGCAGGGGTAGTGGCAGCTCCATTCGTGGCAGGCATCCAAGAACATTTAGAATAGGACCAGAAGTGTGTCAACCAAAAGAAAGAAAGGTGAAGTGGAAATAATTTCAGTCAAAAGATTAATTGGAAGCTAGAAAAATATTATAGAATAACCAGTTAGGGCTAGTCTATGGTTCACTGTGAACAATGTTGATAGAATTTCATGGGGACATGGCACCCTGTGCCTTGGTGTGTGCCACTACTCTGTTCACCAGGGAAGTGCCAAACCAGCCAGTGCAGTAGAGAGATGTCTCTGTTGCTCTCCCTGCACCCCCACAGCTGCACTGGGGTACCCCCAGAGCTGTGTGGGCACCACACAGGGGACTATGGTGACCCACTTAACACAGAGCAACCAAATGTCAATGTAGCCAGGGGCATTATTGCAGTGTTTATGAGGGACATCTATATGAGTTTAGACAGCTGCTGTATCTGTCTTCCCCATTGTCCTCAGCTTAGAAAGGCAACATCCTGCCTGTCTGGGCTGATGTACCGAGGTGCGGTCTGAGAGCTTAAACTGAGATTGTCAGATCAATGAGATGTACTGTGTCCAGGTTTGGGCTTCCCAGTAGAGGTCTTGATGGTATTGAAGGGAATCTATGAAAAGCCATGAAGCCTGACATGTGAAGAGAGGCTGACAGAGCTGGGGCTGATCAGTTTGGAGAACACAAGTTTCAGCAGAATCTTACAGGTGTAATACATGATTGGGGGTATAAAGAGGGAAGAGTCAGACCTTTCTCAGTGGTGTCCAGGAACAGGAAAAGAATCAATAGGAACAAGATGAAGTACCATAAATCCCACTAAAACACAGAATCATAGAATCATAGAATGGTTTGAGTTAGAAGGGCAACAAGATTCAGTGGGGACAAGGGCAAAGGCAACAGAGGGCATGAGCTGGTGATCAAAGATGAAGATCCTGGGATCTGTTCTTTGTAATGATGGTTTAATATTGAATATATAAATTGTCCCAGAAGAGGGACTGATGTCCAGGAGCTCCCTACTCACATGTTTTCTCCAGGTACTACAACCAGAGGCTCTCCTTTCCCCAGACAGCACAATTCAGGCTTGAATTCTTCTTGGTATAGCTTTGGTGGGAGGTATACTCACATCAGTGCAGTGAGTATTCCCCTGGAGTTAAAAAGGTATATTTGAATCTTAACAACCTGAGAAGGAGGTTGTGTCTGGATTTCTCATCTTGAAGGAGCTGCCCTAATTTATATCTGAAATGAGAACCATGACAATGTTTTGTTAACTCTAAGCTGTTGAAACAGTGAAAACACTGAAAGATCGATGGGACCATCTTTATATTTCTGCAGGGATTAAGGGAAATGCCTCACTGCTTGGCCTGGTCAGTGGTGGGACAACTCCGGTCCCACGACAGCCACAAGTCTGGGCACCAGATAAAAGCAACTAAGGTGTTCTAATACCCAAAGTCAGCAGTAACTGTCAAAACCTTTACCAAGCTTTGGAGGTGCTGCTGTGCAATTGTCAAAAAGGATCTTTTCACAGAAATATTCTTTGGACAGTACCTGCAAAAAAACCCCAAACCCAAAGAAATAAAAAAAAAGTAGTGTCAATCCTGTGGTATGTAAACTGCATCTGCATTAGTGGTTTTGCCCCAGTTGAAAACAGCAGGTAAGTTTTGGTAAGAGTCAAGCTTAGCTGTTGTTTTTTTCCCTCCAGTTTTCTGGCATTTGTAAATTTAAGATAGGACCTTAATGTTGTATTAGCATAGATTTTTATGTGTCAATTAACAGATAAATTCATTATGAAAACTCATTTAGGAAAGGGCTGACACCAGACAAAGCCTCGAGGCAGCTGTGGATTGCTGGGATGCAACATCTGCTCCATCAAATTGCACTCAGATGCTCCTGTCCCTCGGCTGTTTGTCACTGCTCCACGCGTCTCAAGCAGCTACTAACCTCCCCGGGACATGCAAGTTGGGACACAGAACCACAAAGGCCAAATGTCTTTGTTAATGCTCTCAGGTGTAACCAGCTACAGAAAGTTGTCAAGATACACAACCCTTTGACATCACTGAAGAAAAAAATCTGAACAAACTACAAGCTGTGTAGATTTGTCATGTGAGATTTGCTTTCATTGATTTATTTACTAAGTATTGAACTTGATATCTGTGTGAAAGATTTAATCTACCTTTGGAGCCCACCTATCTTCTAGGTTATGAACCTCATTTGGTTATTTAGCTAATGTAAAAATGCTTTCCATTACTAGTGGTGGTGCTTCTCATGACATAACAGAAACTGACTCAGAAAGTAGCATATGCTGTTATCACCCATAATAGATCAGCCACATCTCAAAGATTGGAAGCCAAAATTACCATTTGGCATGTCTGTAAATTCAAATATACCGTCTGTCCCAAGTTGAAAATTAATGGCATTTTTTTCAGTTTATATATATATATATATATATATATATATATATCAAAGCCTTTGCTTTCACTACTGCCATAAAAGATTTTTCATTTAGTATTTATATTATAGTAACTCTCCATGGGTGTTTAATGTTGTTGCAGAGCTCATCAGGCTGCAGTTTGTAAAACACATCCCCTTCTGCGTCTCTGCAGATTGTTTCCTCCACAGGGAGGTTTAGTGCTTCCAGAAACACAGAGTTGAGACAAGAGCCCTGAGAAGCTGTTTGACCATCCCCCTGTCCCATGGCAGGACCCAGTAAATCATTCCCAATAGGTATTTGTTAATAAAATGAGAGGTAATGCTAAAATATTATGCACATATATATATATATATAACATTTATATGAATTCACACATTTCTCCATATATGTGTAGCATATGTCAAAATTTCCTCCATGTGGTCTGGCATTGTTTACCTTTAGTTTTAAAGGGCCTACAGTTCAGAAAAGGACAATTACTGAGGAGGAAACTTATCTGCACACTTTATGAGCAGAAGACTCCCTGACAGCAGGCAGACTTCCATGCAAACACATGGCAGGATCAGACCTTTCACGGGTAGCTCAACTCTACCTGTAGTTGTGGTGCATTTTCAGCCAGCACACAAGCTCCTTCAGTGGGTGTGTGGTGGGTTTTTTTGCCCAATTGAATTCACAGACATTTTTTCAGGCAGCCTCTGTCACTCAAGTGTTTTTGATGAAGGCTTCTTTTTGACAGCTACAGTTTCTAAAAGGGACAAATTATGCGTCCAGTCCTGCAAGCCTGCCTGCAATGAATGCCTTTAGAAATCAGTGGAGCTTTCACATGGCAGATGGCTCCCTAGCATTGAGCTCTACATAATTTTGCGATATTTTAGTTGGGGATATTTTAGTGGCTTTTTCCCTATGCATGACAGCATGATTTGCTGGCTGCTAGAAAATGTCATCAGACCCTTTCTCATTCCACAGTGAAACCTTTGGATTTTTTTTAACAAGTTAAAATGTTTTCTTTGCCTGTTGTACAGGACACTCCTATCCTAGGAAAGATTGTTCCAGATAAAAACAGTGACAGTGAAAGGGCAGAAAGGCAAAATAGTCATGTTATGTTTCAAAACAGACCTAAAGCCAAAAGAAGAGGGGAGAGGTTTTTCTAAAAGCCTTTAAATAAATAACCTAGTGTTGAAAATACTTCTATCCCTAAAAATCCTTGTTTAGGACTCTCTCATGCTTTCATTTGTTTCTCCATAAATGCAATAAATACAAAAAATATTATAAATTCACCAGGCTGAGCTTTTTTGCATTGTCTCAAAAAGGGTAGTTGCTTAAGTACAAATTCAACGGTTACTGCAGATCTGTCCACAGCCATTCTGCCTCCTACAAAAACACAGCAAAAGAAAATAACCTAGTACAAACCTCTCTCTGCTTTGTCATTTGTCTCAGTCCCAGAGAGAATTATGTATTATCCCTGGCCAGGCCTTGATCTGCATGCAGAGATTGCAGTGGATTGCTTTTCACTGGCTTTGTCTCTGACTCTGCAGTGTAGACACTTATCCTTGAAGTTGGTCACACAACCCATTAATGGAAACAAGACATATTTTGACCAGCTACTATAGTGTTTAAAATGGACTGGCAATCCTATCAGATGTTTAAGTGCAATGGAACAGTTAGTGTGTGAAGCAAAGGCTGTCTGACTCCCTGGGCTGCCTATAGAATGACATAGGAGCCCTATTCAGACAGTTTAAATTTACCAGCATGTCATTGGCATTGATCGTATAGCTATGACTTACTAGCTCTGGCTAGTAAGATGGATTCTGCCACCAGTTTTTTTGAAGGTAGGTGTAATTCTAAGCATCCATGTCTGTATTATAGACCAAAAAAGGTAGCCTGAATATGTCTCACTCCTCCCTAGACTTAGCAGTCTACACATCTTTTACAGCACACAAAAATACCCAACCTCCTTAGTACTTTTTCATTCTAATTGTTGTGAATAATTATTCCTTTCCAGTGTTTCCACTTGTTTTGAATAGACATTGTTTTTTCTTTGCCATTTCATTATGAGTATTCAACAGAACTAAACCTAATGTGGCTTCCTCATTTTCTTCTTTAAACAACAGTGTAATCAATGATATCAGCTGATGTCTGGAAACAGGAACTGCTAGTTAACCTTCCTTGCCGCTCTTGGATGAACAATCACTTGGCCTTGCAGGGTGTAAGACACTGTAAATTACGGAAAAATAGTGGCTATCTTTAGCAATACGGTGATATAAAATTTTATTAACAACAGGATCTTTTGATTAATTGTTCACGTTCATTGTTCACATAATGAACACTTCTGGATTTGAGTCTCGGTTATTGGAGAGAGTTTTTTTGGTTCCATTCTAAACAATTGGATCAATTGTTAAAGGCCAGACACTGGATTAGAAAGCTCTGAAGGCTTGACAGGATTACTCAGAATCCCACCCAAAGTTTCCATGTGAATTTCATATGCTACCCTACATGAGCCTGGATATAAAATTGGGTAAAAGCTTCCACAAAATACAGTATATATCTTGTCCATTTGATACCGTATCATCCTCCAAAGGAAAGACTGATCTCATATCATGCCTAGGCATAAGGCCAACCAACCTGCCCTTGAACACCTCAGGGTTGGAGCCCCGACAACATCTCTGGGCAGCCTGTTCCAGTGTCTCACCACCCTTACACTGAAAATTTATGCCTGATCTTTAACCTAAATCTCTCTCAGTTTCTGCAAGCCCCTGTAACAAGTTCCTCTCCATCTTTCCTGTAGGCCCTCTTTAGGTACTGGAAAGCCACTATGAGGTCCCCCTGGAGCCTTCTCTTCTTCAGGCTGAACAACCCCAACTCCCTCAGCCTGTCCTCACAAGAGAGGTGCTCCAGTCCTTGGATCATTTTTGTGGCCCTTCTCTGGACACGTTCTAACAGGTCCACATCTTTCTTGTGCTGGGGGCACCAGAGCTGGATGCAGTATTCTAGGTCTCACCAGGGCCTTGGCAACTGATAGTCATGAATGTTTTTTGCATCTGGTAAACAGCACAGGCAGGGAGGAGGAGTACTCATTTCTGCACCACGGACAATGAGTCAGTACATAGAGAGTTAATAGCCCCACATTTAGAAAATTAGGGAAATGGGACCTGGAGAAAGCACTCTAAGGCATAACATGCAAAGCCATTTTTACTAATCAAAGACGCATTGCAAACTTGGCTGACATTTGCTTTAATGAAAGACTTTTGTTACTGTCCAGCTGCTCCACAGAGTTCAAAACTGTGTAGCTAAACTCCAAATTGTGTAGTATTTTGAGTGAAAGGACTTGACTTCTTTTGCCAACAGATGAATCAATGGATTATGGGTACCCATCTTCCAAACTCTGTCCAGCAAGTGTGGCTAACCTCTTTGCTTCTGCCCCTAGACTTGTAGATCTTAGTTTGTGAAGATAAGAAAATAAGTTGTTGTTGTTTTTTTTATAGGATTAATGAGTCAGAATTCTCTCCAGATTTTGGAAGAGCCTATGGTTTTTGAGAGCTTAACGTCATCCCATCTAAGTAATAATTTTCATGTACACATGTGCTAAGCAGTACTCCAAAAAAGAAGAAGTCTCTTAATCTCCTCTATTCCAAAAACTAAGTTACATGCTGGATTATAATGTTGAAACTGATAAACCTTTTAAAGATCCTTTCCACCAGGACTCCTTGAAAATTTTTGTTAGTGTAAATCACACCAAAATCCAGTTCCAAAAGAGAGAAAATAGGCATTATTCATTATGCAGGTGTCAGATTTTGACTCAAGACTGGCAATTAAACAAATTACAACAATGCTCTCGATTCCCTCCTACCCAGGTAGGAAAAAGAGAGAACAAGGAGAGAGATTTTTTCGGATTGAAAACTAAACTAGACAGCTTTAATTAAATACTAATGATAAAAGAAAATATATACAAATATATACAACTATGTGCAAGAATGTATAAAACCCCTTTCAACTTCCCCCACCCCCAGCAAATTCCATGGTCCTATCCTTAGCTGTGAAGAGTTCCGAAATGTCCCAGACCACTTCAGAGGTATCGGCAGATCACAGGAGCTGAAGGTCAGCCATGGACATAAGAAAAGAAGAAGGGCTTGACTTCCATAATCCCTGATTTTATATCAGGTGTTATGTATGTTTATATATGGAATATCTCTGACCAATTTTGCCACTCGTCTAGTCAGCTCCTCCCTACAGGAGGGTTGCAGTAAAATCTGACAAGTAGAGTGAAGTGTCCTTGGTCTCTCAGCACTAACTGTAAACATCCAGGCATTATCAGTCCACTAGCTGGAAAACTTGTGTGCTGCTTAAAAGAAAGTTCACTGAAGAAAAAAAAAAATCAGTAAAAATAAAATTATCTTCATCCTGGTTCAAACCGGGACAGCAGGTTTATTTTATTTTATTTTTAAATTTTAAGAATTTTTAAAAGTAGTTTTGTAGAGTCACATCTGAAATTTGAAGGGAGCTAGTCCTTGTAGTGACAGAAAATGCAGAGCATCCCTGAGACACCAAGGATCAGTTTATTGGTAATCAAAAAATATAATTGGAGAAGTGCTGGATTCAGGAATTTACCCCTGAAGAACAGCTGGTAGATCTGAGATATTCCCTGCCCTGTCTAGAAGGTAACATTCTCAAACATAGATGATTAAAGAGAGGATAAGTATGTCAGAACAAATTAATTCTTATATTTTATTCTGAAAAAACCCCTTTCTTTTTCCTTCTTTTTAGGATGGATTGGAGAGGGAAAAGAAGCAGTTCTGATTAAAAACAAAAACAAAAGCAAAACCAAACCAACCGCTTGTTCCACCAGTTAAACTGATCTGGTGCATAAAACATTAAGTGCTTTTTGTACACCAGTGAGAAAAAAAAATATTTAAACTTTTGCATTTGAATGTTTGCATCATTAATTAAAAAGATCAACATTGTTGAATTATTTCAGTAAGGCTTCATGTTAATTACAAAATCATTTTCTATAGGAGAAAATATTTTAATAGAAAAATAGCTAGTTAGCCTGATGTAAATGAGAATTAAATCCTTCCATGTTGGTAGGAGAATAACAATGATGTAAATTAAATTGTAATGTACTGGGGAAAAGCAAGTTTAATTTACGGGAGGCAAGAGCCTTAGTGGCTGTTCAGCTGAAAATCCTTAACATCCTTCCAAAGGCTCAGTCTGAGTTGCATCGGATGTTTTAGCTGCTTATGAGTTCCAGATTTTAATTCAGAAGAAAGAGCTGTCTTGACCAAAACTGTGGTTTCATTTTTCCAAGCTGTTACCCATTCTAGGAGATACTAACACAGGCAGATTGTGAAGGGATGACACCTTCAATATTTTGATGCTGTTCCACAAACATTAACTGACCTGAGATGATTTCTTTTTCCTTTTTTTTTTTTTTTTCATCTTCCAACCATGATAAACAGGAAACCCAGTCAATTAATCCATGTATTTTGTGGACATTATTGAAAAAATATAAGTTTTGCACTATTTTGCATCTAATGTTTACTAACATTTGAAAAATAGACTTGTACAGATGCACTACATTAATAGTGAGTTTAAGTACGCATAGTTATGCTCATTTCTTATGTAATTTCTAAGAATGACGTGAAAAATAAAAATACTCTTAATTTAAGAACAGAAGAAAGCCATTTGATTGCTCTGACAATTTACACTAGATGCTTCTAACAATAATATTGATAATAAAATTCATGATTATACAATTGTAATTAATATTATTGATTCCATTAATTCATTGGTATTAAGTAGACTACTGCTGAGAACTCTTTGCATTTGATTTGTGTTTGAAAATGAGTACAAAAAAGCTGAGCTAAAAACAAATAACCGACTGTATGGGAATTTCACTTACTATCTGACAGCAACACTGCCTGAAAAATATTTTTAGAACAGCTTCCTCATAAAAATGCATTTTTTTATTTTTAAAATATTTATTTTATTGATTTAGAGAAAATGTACCATGAAAAAAGTAAAACCAAAACAGATCAAAAACATTTATTGCTTTTTTAACTGGTTCAGCTTACTATCCTATTCAAATGTATTTAATATTGTATTACATCTAAGGAACATATTAATATAACAAAAGTTGCAAACAAAATATCTAAAATCATAACTGGAAACTCAGAATTTTTAGTTTTAGCTTGAGAGATTTTTATGTTGCTAGGATGATGTTATTGTGGTCAGAATAAAGTAAGACTAGATAGATTGCTGCAATAGACTCCTTCAATGAGTATGCACTAAAATTTTCTGGAATTTTTATTTCATTAGAATTTATTTTATTTCAGCTCACTATTTCTGTTAACTTAGAACATAGAAAAAGGAAAATAGTGGTCAAAATTGAATAGCACTGCACAATAAATGGAAATTTAAAATATTTTTTAAATCTTGGTCTGTGAGGTTGCACTTATATGCACAAGGACTGATATTACTTCCTATATTTAAAAAAGTTGGTGTGTGCATATGTTAAATGGGAACAGGGATTTTGATATGACAGTTAAAGTATTCAGGGGTTCATCTTTACCTTGTAGTATATATTTATCACTTTTAATAGGACACATAATTTATACCTACTCTTCACTTGACCCAAGCCACTAAAGCAGAAGGATTACCATCAGTTCAAGTTGGTTTATATAAAGACTCTTTTCACTGACAATGCACTGTTCCAGCACAATAAACTCACAAAGGCCTCACATAAAAGACTTTGTAGTCTTATTTTTAGGTTACTTTGTATAATTTTGATCTACTTCAGTATACTTTACATACCTTTTCTGTGTTGATATTATTTGAGTTTTAACTACAACTGACTTTGTGTAAAACTACAGAGGGACCAAACAGGGAATTAAAGGAAAAAAAGAAAAATCT
This sequence comes from Chaetura pelagica, assembly GCF_000747805.2. Taxonomy (NCBI): domain Eukaryota; kingdom Metazoa; phylum Chordata; class Aves; order Apodiformes; family Apodidae; genus Chaetura; species Chaetura pelagica. The sequence goes on from NW_009970723.1 coordinate 6,224,821, forward strand.
CATATGATTTCATTTGTGGTCAGTCAACCACTCTACTCCCTCTCTTTTCTTTTGAGATTTGTAGCCAAGAGCAGATCTATGGCCATCTGTTTTTAATCTGCTATTCAGGATGATAGTCTGTGGATCAATGAACTGTAGCCATAGTCTATAGAGAAAGTGCAAATCTTTTTGGGATAATTTCCAGAGGATAATAATATTCACAAGAGACTTCTTTTACCCTCCTTATCTCCAACTACAGTTTTTCATAAAAGAATGGTATCATAACTGCCTGTTCCAACAATTGCTTCTGTCATGATGCATTACTGCCAGTGAGCTAAACTACTGAATCATAAATCTTTGAGCTTTTAACTATGCTACCACTGCCCAAAGGAGATTTTGTGAGACAGCAGTGAGCTAAAGAGAGTCAAGTGACTAAATGCAAGAGGGTAAAATGAGACAGACAAAGTTTTCTTCTAAAATACTGTTTGGATTTTCTTGCAAGAAGAACATAAAATGAAATAACGCTTCTTCACAAGCCTGAAATTAAACAGGGTGCACTTGCTTCAGGTAATACCTAACAGACACTAACCATACTGACATCAATGAGTAATTTTACTGACTGTACTATATGCTGAGAAAAACATTTCTGCAGGAAGTAAAAAACTGCTTGCCATCCTGGTGCCCACTGACCTGGTACCTGCTGAGAAGAAAATACACAAATAAATATGCTAAGAAGTGCTAATCTCCCTGGCTGTTGTACAGTTCACCTCTTTAGCATTTCCCTATGCACACATTTCTGTGCATGACCTGCAGCTGTCCTGCCAAAGCCAAAAATGCATGGCTTAGGAAATTCTTGAGAGGGGTTTCCAACACTCCTAATGCTTCTCCTCTACCCTTCCCTCATCACCCCATCCTGAAAAAAAGTTGGGAGACTATTTTGAACTGAAGGACATGCAGGCTCTTCATTCCCCAACTGAATTCAATACAAACAGCTGGATACCACAGTGTTCACCCCAGAGTCAGCTGAAATCCCTCAACCCTTAAGGATGCTCATTACCACATATGCATTGCCATTCCCTGCAGAGGGCCATGAAGGCATGACAAGTCAGCCTACCAAACTGCTCCAAATAAGTTTAAATATGCAGCAGTCCTTAATTATTAACTCTTCCAACATGCTTTATTATTTCTTTCAGAAGTATGCCCAAAATTCAACCAGTGTAAACTCAGGAACACTTTCTGATCTGAAATGCAGGCTTACTATATGGAGTGCATCACTGCACTGAAAAATTCTTGTTGATGTGAATACTCACCTTTTAAAATTATTGTTCTATATCCCATGTAAGCTGCAGCATCCTCATGTCTCTTGAGAAAAAACCTATGCTGACCATTCTTTCAGATTCTTGAAACAAATAATGTTAAGTGTGTTGAATTTCTGCATTTTAAATATGAACAGCTGAATTTTTCCCTTAGATACATAAATGCAATTCCCACTGAAATCAATTAAGGCTGTCTTGAAATCTCACAGAGTACCCTAAGCTTTATATTCATTTATATCTTGGAAGTAATTGGAGATATATCATGTGAATTGTCTAATGGAATGATGAATCGCCCCCATTTCATGATCTGGAAGGAGAGCTGGGATACCAGATCCACAGCTTTTCACTTGCTGTAAATTTTCAAAACTGCAGCTTCTCTGGACACCTCCATTTGTATAAATTATTTCGATTTTATGGTGTTAATTTCTTTTTTTTTTTTCTTTTTTTGCCAAGGAAGAAAGAACTATGGGGAAAAAATGTATTTTAACTGAGGCTAGTCTTATATAGAATATTTCTACTCTATAATATTATGGAGAATATTTTACATTTAAAAATATTTTATAAGAAAACAGAATAGCTATGGTATTAATGTGGGAAGTATTTGTCAGGGAGATTACTAAAATGATGGAAATTGAAATTGTTAGAGAGTAGTGCTTACCCCATCCAGTTAATGAAGCTTTAGCCACTCTTTTTTGGGCTGGGTAGGATTTCATTCTGCTCAGGTGGTGAGACTTCTCTCTTGACAGAGGAATCTTTAGAGGATCTGAGAAAAGAATAAAATGGAAATGTCTTCCAAATTATTATTTTAAGATAAGCTTGTTGCTGATTCTAAAATTACTTTTTTCTTCCAAAGTGTTCTCTGTTTTCTAGTAAAAATAGTAAGGGTTCTACACATATACAAAATATTCCAAATTAATTACAGAAGACTTTATTTGCAGCAATTTCTGAGATACTACTTTAATTGTTTTAGTTTATATTGAGGCAAAGCAAGGTTGGAGGAAAAAATCCATTTTTAAAGATGCATATGTATGTCAGATATAAGTCCAGCTCAGGATTTACCTGCAACCCTCTTAGATACCCAGTATGAAGAGTTGATGGGAATGGAAGTGTGAGGAGTCGTATAAACAGGAGGCAGCACCAAGAGCCAGGGACAGGGGAAAGCAGCTTTTCTGTCTTCCTCCCCTTTCAACCACAGAGCTAGTTGGCTTGAGATTTACAGAAGAAATTACCTTCCTGATCATACCTTCCTTAGAACAGCCATAAACTTGTAATTAATAGATAATCTGAATGAAACGGAGTATTTTCATAGACTACCACTCTCCTGCTGTCAGACAGGCAAAGCATTTACTGAAATGAGATTTATCTTCAAAGCAGAAGATTTTGATCATATGTTATTGCAACAGTAGTACTATTTCTTTCACCAGGTGATTGATGGTGATCCAATTATTTTGATTGATGGATGTCAGTACACAGGAGAGAGGGGTTTAGTGTAGTTACTTGACAGCAAACCTCTGAATAGTTCAAATTATAATTGCCCCTTCTACAGATCAGAAAACTATGTAAGTTTTAGAAAGCAGTGGATATTTCCTCCATGGAAAAAATTTTCCATTTAAAATACCATATGATTAGGATATTTCTAACCAGAGAGCTTATAAATTCCAAATCATAATAATTTAAAACTATTTTAAAAATGTTTCCTAGTGATAAAACAATTTTACTAATAAATTATAATAGACTAAAAAATGTTTTTACATTCACCCTCAGAGTTTAATCCAAGATTCATGAAGTGTTTATATCAACACAGAATGCGTCTGTTAAGGTGACCCAGTTGTGTATTTTTGGGTGTGACTTCATTTGTCCATGAATTTCCTACTGAGGTTTCTGGTGCCCCTCTCCCAGGGGTGTGAGAATCTCAATTATCTCTTAAGATAACTGAGGAATTGAGTTCCTGGGAGGTGGGAGGAGACACTCACTCTCCTGGTCAACACCTGGGGCACAGCCCTGTCAAATCTTACTTATGTCATCCATTTCCCCCTTAAAAACATCCACAGTACATTCATCCTTTCTCGATCTATAGAGAAAGCACATGAAAATTTTCTCTTTAAATACAGGTAGGAAAAAATCAGTTTTCTTTTATGCTGACCATTTTGTGCTAAAAGCTGTAGGTAGGATGTCCTTTTCAAGAACAGCAGTAAGATCTCTAGCTATGGTTTCCCTTCTTTTCTTTTCTTTTTTTTTTTTTTAATTTTATTTTATGTCTTGCTCCTGGGGTCTTGGTGTAACTCACAAACCACTGAATCTTCCCTAAATATTATGGTTTATTCGTTTTCCAAAGTTTTGTGGGCCTTTCTACCCTGAACACAACAATACAATTACATTAGGTAGAAGTGCTTAAGCATTTTTATCTCTGTTTCTACTCCTTTAATCAATTTATTGAGGTTTTAGCAGCTGTGGAAAAATGTTTGCTTCCTGTAGCCTGTTTGATATTATTGTGGGTTGTGAGCCTTACAGCAAAAATGAGAAATGGTACTCATCTCTATTTTCACAAGATTATTTTGTTGTCTCCAAGTCCTCCATAGTTTTAAATAAAAATAGATCTAGATAAAAATATGTATAAATAATTTTTAAGTTTGAAAACAATATTTTGCAAAATATTTGGCTTAACAGGTCTGTCACTGTTTGCCAAACGTAGATCCATGCTGTGAGTGCCTAATGAAACAGTCCTGCTAAACTCTGCTTGCATTCCCTAAACACATGACCAAGAGAGGTAAGGGGCTTTGAATATCTCCAGAAAAAGATTTTTCTCTGGCAAGTTGAAGCATCTAGTGAGCGACAGACTCTGTTCTGGGAGCCTTAAAAGGAATTTAGGGTTTCCTATTGATTATACAGGATAATGCTTTAGCAAACTATGGCAAAGTTTAGGTGTATGTCTTTGGTGACCTTTTTGACCAAATACTGCATTACTCCTGCTCCTGCAGTAAGGACAGAAGGACAAGAACAGGGACAGGTTGTATGAACTGGAGTCTTGTCTTTCAACAGGCATTTTCTTGGCACACATCTTGCTCTCTGTGTCTGCTCTGGTATGGACCTCAGTGACTATGGGCTTCTGTTGTCACATACTAACTATGCTATAGTGACCTATCAGAATGTACTGAAGTTTAAGTATGAAATTAGGAGCTGGGATACAAGTGAGAATGGATACAGAACCCCCCTTATATATTTAAACCTATCTTTGTTTTCTTAGTAGGATCAAGCAACCTTGGTGTTTCAGACCCTCAGAGAGATGCATGTTTTACCTTACCCTTTGCCCAGCTCACCGGGCTCTCTCCCCTGCACCATGGTTGAAGATGCTGCGATGGGGCTTGGGCAGTTGACTGTTCCCTGAAATCCCACAACCACAGCCCTGTCCTGCTCCCTTCATCGATGGGGGAAAGGCAAAGCAGACAACCCTGTGTCCTTGGGGGATGGTGAAGGTGACCCCCCTTCACACTCATCAGCCCTTGCTGCTTCCACCACCTCCTGCACAGCCAGCCAGGAGCAGCAAGGGGCCTGCAGAGGCTCTTGCCTGGTGTCTGGCAGCCAAGCCAGCTCTGGGGGGTTGCTGGACTCTGAGTGGGGGCACAAACATTTCCTGGCAGCCTGTTGTTCCCGTCTCCATTGGCGCCGCCGCTGCCGAGGAGGCCGCCTCTCCCTCCCCAGCCTCTCTGCCGCTTGCACTGCAGGCACAGCTTGTCCTTAATTTGAATAAAACCATCATCAAAACCATTCAGTTGAGTCAGCTATTAAACCACTTAATTCCAAAATCCATACCATGGGTGATTTAGAAAGGACAATTAAAAAGCCAGAGAACAGTCTCTATGGTTTTTTTATTGTGAACTCCATCAGCCCAGAGTGCCGCTTGCCATCCGCTCTGCTAATAAAAGTCTCAATACACAAATTGAAATAATGTTTTATAGGTGCCAGCTTTTCTTCCCCTCCTCTGCCCCAGCCTGTCAGAAAGTGCCTTCTTAGCTATAAATCGATCTTTTCTTTTACTTTATTTTGTTCTGACTGCAGATTTAAGGCTGAAAGAAAAGTGGCCATGACATAACCAACAGAGAGAGAAAGACAATGAAACAATCACCCAGCAGGAGCTGTGTGGCTCTTCCCAGCTGGTATAAGACCAGCCCTGGCTGAGCTGGGATTTTAAGAACCTTCTTCTGGTCAAAGTAAAGGAGTAGCAGGGTTTGGGATTGAATCAGATTCATCACAGCTCTGCTACTGCAACGGGAACCACTACACACAACCCCTCCTCAGTATGAGGACCCAAGGTTCAGTCTCACCCTTGGCAGTCAAAGGCAAAGAAGACAGGGCTTATATCTGCAATTAAACTTGGCAAAACTCTGCTTTAGTATATATCATTTCCAGAGTAAGAAAGATGAGATGAGAATGATTAAAACAAGAGAGTCACAGCAGGATTAATCTGAAGTTAATTTTTTGTTCTCATGTTGTCCTCCTGGCTATTATATATATATAAAATATATATATATATATGGAGCTAATACTATGATACTGTTCCTTGTCATATACACTGCATGCAGCTTGCCTGTTCACATCCTGCAATGTCTGAATGAGAACCTGGCCCAGATCATATACATTCTGTGTCTCCATCTGTGCTGGTGGGTCAAACTGCTCTGTGAAAACAGCTCTCCCATAACTCCTCATATTCAGCTAAACCGTCAAGAATGTGAAGTGCCAGGAATTTGGATTTAACTCAGCTTTCCTTTTGATTAAAAAAAAATCCAGAAAAACACACAACTGAAAACCTTCCCCTTCTTCCCCAGGTGAGCTGAAGCAGTAGCCAGGAAGAGGTTTGCCCTTGGTGCTGGAGTGGAGCAGGGAGCTGGTGCTAGACCAGTTGGAGTGGGAAAAGCCTCTCATGCCTGGAGTGAAATGTAGCAGGCCCAAGTCCTCCAAAAGAGCTAATCTATCTCACAATAGAGATCCCTGACTATGCCGTGTCCAGTGTGTGGGCCTTTGGGAAGACACTTTTTCTCATGTTCTTCTCTGACAATTTGCCATCCCAAGACAAATGCCAAGGCAGTGCTCCTGGCAGGATAGCGTTGGTGGAGGTGTGTTCCCTTGCAGTTTCAGCAACCGTCTGGTTTTCTACTTCTCTCCCCCTTTCTGTTTCCTGTTGGCACTGCATCCTAAACTCCTAACCTCTTACACACATGCACATTTTTTTTTTCACTTGCTGGGAGGTGCTGTGCAATGAGATCCATGTAGTGAGAGTTCAGTTGCTATATGTCAGAGCACCACATATGCTAGCCAGTTTTCTCACCCACACCCCTCTCCGTGGGATTTCTCAGCACACTTGCTTCCCAGCTCCTGCACTCAACATGTGGTGCAAAGTGTAGTGAAATATCCGGGTCTGAGGACCTGCACTGTACAGGAGGACTCTTCCTTACTTGTATTAATATTGCTGCCAGTGAAATCTGCGGCATTTTGATTATTTTGGAGCTCCAGTGCTGAAATGCATTTCTTTCTGCTTACCCATATGACCCTCCTTTCAGCTTTTTTGTCTTTACATGAAAGCGAGAGCAAAAAAATTCTTTTGATGTTTTTAAGAATATTGCAAGATATTCTCAAGAAAACACCATTTCATTTGCTCAGGCTCTTGTTAATACAGGCTTTCATGACTTCCAGGATTGACTATTTTAATTTGTTCCTGGTGGTGTTCCAGATTGTTTGCTAAACTGGCTGCAGATGGTTTTGAATGTTGCTGCTGCCAGAATTGTTACTAGGACTTGATCTACAGATCATATTTCTCCAGTCTCATGTTCCCTCTACCCTGGTGCCTGTTAAGCAGCATATGGCTTTAAAATTCTTTTACTGACTTATAAAGCATGCAGTGGCCCTGATTCTCTTTACCTTTCTGACCTTTTAACTCGTAGACTTTTACTTAGGCTCATGGCTTATCTGATGTAATAATGGCCTCTGACTGTTTGGAGCCAGCATCCAGAAACCCGTGTCAAGTATGTCTTTGGGTCTTGCTCCTTGTCATGCTATTCTGTACCTTAAGTGACAGAGTGGATTGTTTGTTTTCTTCTGTTGCCTAATATTCAAATTATTATCTCAAGCTTTACACTAACCTTTTATGTATAGATTTACACACAGACACAGGCACACACACAAAGTCAACATATAAACAGTACACTGCTCCTTTAACATTAAAGAAGATCTGGTGTAATAAACTCTGGAGAGCCACTTCCTGGCTACACCGAGTGAAGTGGCAGAGAGAGCTCCTTGTATGTGCACAGCATGAAAAAATTTGGAATACCATCCTTTATTTGTGTGCCCTTTAAATACTCTGACTACTGAAAGCTCAGAAGTGTCACTCAGCTTTCTATCAACGTTGTGTCACTTCAGCTGAAAAGCAGATATACAAACCAACTATTTTGCCTCTGTATATTTCATCACACAGTATTTGGTTGTCCCCAAACTAGCTACACAGTGCTGCTGGTTTTCACCCCTATCAGATGCTGAATGAAGGGCAATGGAGGGGAACTGGGTTCTTTTCACCTGTAACTGGATCTGCTTATAGAGCTTTTATTAACAGTGGTACAGCACAAATGAATGGGAAGTGAAGTTTTGTATTTAGTGATACTTAGTATTTAGTGAAATTTTGTATTTAAGTGGGAATTTTTTTGGCAGCTTTATTAGAGCAAATGCTTCAAGGAGTGAGGTTTAGAAGCAGCTTGGATTGCTAAGGTTGGCATGGAAGGAGTTATTGCTGTCAGTAACCTAAGTCAGAGTTGCCCTGGAGGCCACTGAGATGTAATCAGTTTTTAAAGCCTCTTTCCAGAAAAAAAACACACACACAAAACCAAAACACTGTAAACCTAACCTCTGGCATTTATTTTTCCACGGGTAGTCCAGCCTGGATTCCAGCCCTCTTGCTAGCCTTGAGCTGCTCTGGTCTCCATCTGGAAGGAATTCAAAACGCTGCCTTCTACTCCCACCTTCATCTGAAACATCAGACCAGGAACCCCAGTACATCCCACTCCTCTGCCTTCATTGACTGCAATGCAGTTATTTCTGAGTAGATACATGGGAGTTTTGTTCATCTGAGTAGCTCTGATTTTACAGATATCTGCTTCTTCTTTTTCTCCCCAATCTAATTCTCTTGGTGAGCTCCTATATTTTTTATACTTATTCCTTCTTATTCTGTCTTTCTGCAAGCTCTCCTTTCTTCTCTTCTACTTTCCCTATGGGAAATTGTCCTGGCCTTTTTTGCTTCTCATTTCTTCTAGAGTTGATCATAGCTACATATCATGTTATCTTGTAGAAATAATAAAATAAAAGAATAAAATAATAGTAATAAAAAAGAACTAGGCTGGAAAAAAAGAAAAAAATCTGGCTGATTTGCATTGTTCTGTGAAAAAAAAGAGGGAAGGGGAGAGAAGAAAGAATGGGCACATCAGCGCTTCCTCATAAAAATCCTTCTCTCAAGAGAATTGTATATTTCATGGAAAAAGAGGCCAAAGTTCATGTTACTTTTTGGAGGTTCAAATATATGAAGTTTATTCCTGTATGTTAAATTCATCAAGGGAGAATTGTAGTGCTCTATAAAAAGTTAGTGCCCTAGTAGAGTTTATGAAGTTTATGGAAAGGAACTGTAGCTATAAGGCAGGGAACATAAGACACAGAACATGGAAACTCATTAAAGTTCATGACAATTTACTGCTGTGATGTTGAGGCCAAATGACTTACGAAGTCCTCAGGTATACAAGCAGGGCAGCAATAAGAAATTAGGAGTTACTTTCCTCCTGTGTGTGCACTGTAAGACTAATATGAGAACACAGGACATGATTCTACAGTCAGCTTTTTAAAGAGGTTGAGCAACTGAAAAGGGGAGTAGAAGAAAGAGGGGGGGAAAAAACCCCAAAATTATCTGAGAACTAGGGAAGTTACTTTCTCTTCCCAAACTGGAAGCTTGATGTGTTTATTCAAGTGAAAAGATGGATGTTGAAGTAATCCTTAATCAAACAGATATGACCACAGCAAGAGAAATATCTGGAAGCTCTGGCCAGATGAAGTCAGAAGAAAACATGAAACATACTCTGAGCTGTGAGGGCAAGTAACTGCTACAACACAATACCAAAAAAACCAGTGGTATTGCTTAAACAAGTCTGAATGTTTTTCTGGAAGACAAGTTTTACTTTAGTACTCTGGGATGTGCAGAAGAACAGACTAAAGAGATATTGGTCCACCCTGGCCTTAAACTTTAGCAACCTAGGAGATGACTTCCTGGGTCAGGCCACATTTCTGTCACCCTTTGCTTCATACAAAGAGGTTGAAAAACAGTCCTGAGGGGAAATTTGTCTTTACTTTTAAAAGCGGGAAAACAATTAATATCAATCTTTTTACAGCACTAGTTAAAATGCATTTCAGCAGATCCTTTCAGTTCTTTTGATCAAAGTTAAATGCTTTAACATTTCCAAATAAAAATGTCTAATTTTGGCTTGTTGACTTGAACAGTTTGGTTCAGGAAACAGAGGGACTCTGATTCCTCATGGGAGCTGCAGTTCAAATGCAGTGTTCTCATTTTTCCACTCTGATTTGGGCTCTCTAGCTGAACTAGATCTTGTCTGATGTTTCAGCTTCAGGAATGTCTGTGGTGTAGCTCAGTGAAGAAAGATTTTGCAGAAAGAACTGGGGCATGCATTATCTGCACTAAACTCCTGTGAGGCATTGCTATGACTTTTGTGACCATGAAGTAAAGTTTAAATGATCTGGTCTGAAGTGCTTTAACTATCTAAAATGTTTCCCTTGGAGTCAATGTTGCCCAGTGAAGACTCAGAAACTTCAAGGAATATTATTAACATTTCCTGGCAGTAAAGTTCAGCTTTGCAGAAAATGTGTTTTCTGTGTCAAACCATTCATGGAAATTTCCTGACTAGTTTTATTTAAGAACTAAAGAACCAACTCTTAATTAAAAGTGGGAGAGTGCCAAATATTAACACCCCCAAGGGACAGCAAAACTGATTAAATACGTGTCTAATGTTCTGTTTTTAATCCAAGGGAAAATGCATCGATGGCATACATGACGTTTTAAGGTTTTTTCATTTTTATGAAAAAATATATAAGTAAAACAGCATGTTCTCTATGCTGGGGTCCCATTCCCTCAGATTACTCGCATCATGCTCACAGCACATAAGTGTTGCTCTTTTCTCTGAGCAAGCAGACATACCAGCAATGTGAGGGCTAGAAGCAACAATGAAGAAAACACTGAAGTGGTCCTTGTGAGTGCCTGACTAACTGCTACAGTGATCTGGAGACTTGAGCTCTCTTACACAGACATGGTGACTGCTTCTGTTGACTTCCCACATGGTGCTCAGTTTTACCCCCTTTCAAGTGCTGGCTGTGGCAGCACTTGAAATCAGGCCATGCTGAGGCCACAAAAAGACAGTTGTCCTCAGTTGACTTGTCCCTTTCTGAAACCACAGCTGTTGCGAGCAGCTACACTCGGTTAAAATGGATGGTGTGGGACGTTAAAAATGGCAAAGTTTACCTGCTGAAAAAGCAATATTTTAAAAAATTGCAGAATCACAGATTGGCTGAAGTTGGCAGAGACCTCTAGAGACCCCTTTGTCACCTTAAACCAGTTGCTCAGGGCCATGTCTAGAAGACTTTTGAATATCTCCAAAGATGGAAACTCCACAATCTCTCTTGGCAACCTGTGCCAGTGCTTGGTAAAAAATGTTTCCTGTTGTTCAAAGGAAACCTCTTGTGATTCACTTTGTGCCTGTTGATTCTGTTCCTGTCCCTGGGCACTGCTTAAAGAGCCTGTGTCCATCATCTTTGCACTCTCAGGTACTTGTACATATCAAGAAGTTCCCCCTGAGTTTTTCTTCTCCAGGCTAAAATGTTCAAGCTTTCTCAGACTTTCCTTGTAGGAGAGGTGCTCCAGTACCTTACTCATATTTGTGGCCCATTGCTGACCTCTCTCCAGCATTTCCATGACTCTCTTGTACTGGGGAGCCTAGAGCTGGATGCAGGACTCCAGGTATGGCCTCACCAGTGCTGGGTAGAGGGGAAGGATCACCTCCCTTCACTTGCTGGTAATGTTTTGTCTAATACAGTTCAATATACCACTAGCCTTCTTCGTCACAGGGGCACATAGTTGTGTCACATTCAGGACCTTCAAGTGCCTCTCTGAAATGCTCTTTTCTAGCTACATGGCTCCCAGGATATAGTGGTGCATGGGCTTGCTCCTCCCCAGGTACAGGACTTTGCTGAACTTCATGAAAACTTCCTTATAAAACTAGGTGTTACCAGATAATAATCTTTGCTGGACAGACACAAATTGCATTAAAATACAGTAGATCATTTATAATTCTTTGATCAACACTTACTGCTTATGTATCTGACAACAGCACTGTTAGCATCATTAAGATATCTCCTGCTACACCAGATCAACATTTTTCAGAAGATGTGCATATCATTTTCAAAATACTCTTAAAATAACGAAAATCCAAAGTTGTAGAGCTATTGAGACTAGCCTTAACACTGAAATAACATTACCAAAGCTCTGCTGCCTAAAGGAGAAAACAAACATCTTGGTTTTTATCCCTTGACTTACTACCATTGTGGCACATGCTGAGAGACAACGTACCATCTCTGAAAGCAAATCAACACCTCTTTAGTACAAACCTTTAACTTATTAAGAGTGATCAGATGACCTATTGCAATACAGCCAGGTAACTTAAGGAGATAGGGATGACAGTCCAAAGTGTCCTAGCAACTCTAGCTTCTCAATGGTTTTGAATTTGTAGGATGGGTTATAGCAATGTTATTGCAACAACTGTAATATCAGGTAATTTAGTGCTCATTAAGTTACACCAAACTACTTGACTGTTCTTGAAATATATTGCATATTTATATGTAGTTGTGTGTGTATATACAGTTTTAAAAAATTTAATTTGTAAGATGGCCAGGTGACATGAATCTAGGTGCCACACTCTTTGCTGGCACTTACTTCCTGGAAAGGCTGATGGATGATTTGAACTCTGGCAAATATATTTTTTTCTTAAGTCACACTAAGGCTGAAAGCCATCTTTATAATCTGTAGTGCTAAATACTTTTTAAGAAAAAAGTTGTCTCATCCAAAAGTCACATGTAAGTGTAGGCAAAGGTTAAATCAAATCTAAATCTCTTTCACAGCACAGAGAAGCAGAGCTGAGATCACATTAAAACCACAATCCAGTTCTGTAGACAACATGCTGAGAAAAAGCAGAAATTCTGAGAAAAACTCAACCATCCATAACAAGCAGGTCCTTCTCATCAGTGAAAACAAAACCAGAGAAGCAGAAAAGACTGGTAAAGCATTAGTTTACTTTTACCAGTAATTTGTGGATGACTAATTGGAGAGCACTGCGTGACAGTAAGCAACAAATGCTCAGTGTTTATATCATGGGATCCAGTCAAATGGTCCAAGACAAGCCAAACCGTTCACAGGAGGCTTTCAGTGTGGCAGAGGGTTTCAGAGTGGCTTTGCCAATACACAGCTAAGCTCTGTTGGAGATGTGGCATGTAACTGATTCTCAATGACTGATCTTGGTCTGGATACTGCAAGAGGAGTAGTGGCCTTGTCTGTCTGCATAAAAGCATTACATTTTTGGCTGCTGCCATCACTCAAATGGTTAGTAACACGGAGTTGGAAAAGCCCCCTGAGAATGCTGAATACAGTCTTGCAAATAAATGCATTAAGTATTTCCTTTCATAAAGACAGTTTTAAAATATGATACAGAGCTAATAAATCCTGAAGTCACTATAAATTAAAAATAAGAAAAAGAGAGAAACCTCTTGGATAACAACATTAGAAGAAAGATAAATATAATAGTTCTCTACAGTGGGATGTGGACAGGCAGTACATCTCTGATCTGCAGTGCCAAAGACGTGCCTAAGGGAGGAAGTGGAAGAGTTGCAGTGATTGGCACTTGTTTCCAAATCTGCTCCTGGATTAGATTAGAACTGCTGTATTTGTGACAAGGGTTTCCTGGCCAGAAGTATGTGTGCATGCACCACCCAGATGGCCTACACATGGACTGGAAGTGCATCCCAACCTCAGCATGTCTGATGTACGGTGCATGTGCTATGCAGCTGTGCACACACAGCCAGTCAGATGGATCCAGTGCACGTTGCATTTACACTGTCATCTTTACAGTCTATAAACTACTGGAGGAACCAGGCATATGGCACATGTACACAGTGTAGGATTTCTGGTTGATTATGGACTTCCTACATCCTAAGATTCAGTATGGGGGTAAAAAGAGGACACGACTGGGACAACCCAGACAAATTTGGAACATTCATTCTTACATGTGATTTACCCAAACGGTGTTTTTGTAAGAAGTTGGAAGATACCTGCTGTGCATTTAGGGACTGGAACATAGACAGCGGGAGCAAAACCAATGCTTTGTTCATTTGGTGAAAGAAAGTAACATCACTCCTGGACCAAGCTGAGAATGAAATAATATCAAAGCAAAAATGTACCGTTCAAGCAATGCAACATAGCTCCCAGCTGCATAAACCTCTGGAGTAAAATAAAACCACATGATCCTCATTCATAAAAGCAGCCTTTGGTGGCATTTTCTCTGCCTTTGACTTGCAAACATTCACGTGTGAAAGCTTTTGTTCGTAAGGATATTGGCAGGGCTATGTCCTACATGTACACTACTGGTATTAAAAAGTATTTAGGTATGCAAAACATTGTGTAAATAGGCATCTACTACAGTGTCTGTCTTGAATGCTTCTCTTCATTTTTGGAGTCAGGAAGCAGAGTCTATATGGATTTGATGAGCAAATGCAGAGTTGGAAGAACAGAGCAGAAAAGCAGTTCATATGACTGCTATTATACAGAATTATTTGAAGAAATGTGTGAAAATCAATTCTGTACTCTGGTAAGGCACTGTTCAGGAGAAAGAATATAATGGAGATTATACATTGCTCATAATGATAGGTGTGCACAGTTTTCAGCTGTGTATAAGTTAAAGTTGCATTGTGTGCAAGGGGAGATGCTCGAAAGATTTACAGAAAGCAAATTCACAATAAAAATGCAGTGAGCATTTTTGCCAATAACAGAACCTCTTACAGAACGCTCCTTTCTCTTGTTATTTCAATTCAAGACTTAAATGTTATTCACTGACACACAAACTAACAATGACATTTTAAAGCTTGCACAGTGCACATGCATCCAGCTCCCCTAGGAAAAGTCAGGCAAACACCTGATGCCTGCTGGGAATTTCGCTGTGGGTGCCAGGCAGCTGCTGCCCATCAGTGTTTCCAGGTGTGCTTATTCGGTTGGGAGGTCGCTCCAGCTGCAGACACAATCATAGCAGGGACCCAGGCAGGCTGGAGAGACAGAGGACATGCTCAGATTTTGCTGCTTGGGCTGCTTTGGTTTTGCCCTGATTTAGAGCACCTGGCTTGTTGCAGGATGCAGATGTTTGCTCTGTTGCCCAAGAACCAGCACTTCATTCCCTTTATAATGAGCACTGTGACCTGGGGGAGTTATTAAATCTCTGGTTCAAAAGAGCCTAGTTTTTCTCCCTTTTTGTTTCTCAGCTGATAGTCTAAAGTTCACAAACAGATTAGTGGAAGGAATATATAGAAATTAAAAACTTAATTTTCAAACTCCTCTGAGTCAAATCTAATTGACAATTTGAATTATAGCCTGCACTGTTCTTTGTTTCATTTTTCTTTGGGGAAATCCCTGGTTATAGTTTTACTTTGTCCTTTACAATAATTTTACAAGCCTATATTTAAAAATTATTCTGAAGTAACTTCTAGAGTCTGAAGCAATTTTAGGACTACTGCAGTGCTGGTGTGAGACCAGGCAATATTCAAAATTGAAGAGATTATACCTTACTCAGGAGAATGGGTACCTTTTTTAAGACCATCAATTTAATTAAAAAACACAGGCTCTATATTAGCAGCAAGCTTATGGATCACCATATGCCACTCAAACATAATGAAATACATGCAAATGTTAGATGACATGTTCTTTTGTCTCCAAAATTAGCAATCTCGGTGAACACTCTCCATGCTGTGTGGAGGGATTTACTTATTTATTTAGCTTTAAATTAGGAAAAAAGCGTCTATCCGAGCGTGTGTTTTTTGAATTATAAGAAAGGTTACAAATAATCCACTGGTAACAATGCTTTCTTTATAGCTTATGCTTTGGCATTCTCACCTTCCATCAGGGATGTCTGCATCCTGCATGGCATTGACATCAAGTCGAGGTGTCCCCTTTTCTATAAATGTGCTTTTGCCTTTGGAGGTTATTTGCATTGAAGGGGAAAAAAGTCATGAAATCGAAGCCCTGGAGAAAATCACTTATGCTCAAGAAACACATTTCAACCTTTCTGTCTGAACAGGTTTGTTTTCTTTCCCAACTTCATTCTTCATCACTGTCACTCATCCACTCGGCCATTTGTATTTGGGAAGTCAGAGGACAGGAGAACATTGGCTCTTTGTATTCCTGCCACCAGGAGCCGTAGCAGAAAATACAGAGCCATGATATAACAGTTCCAGTGACTGTGTGTCTCTGTTTCTTAATAGAAACAAACTAAATTTAAGTGAGGGACAACATAACAGTTGAGAAAGATAGCATGAAATATATTGGGAAAAAAATCCAGAGTCTGAATTGGATATGAGGAAAACTGCAGAAATAATCTTTCTGATTTAGACATCCTAAAAAATAAATATATATATATATAGTCTTAAGACAAGTTCTTAAGGATGTCACTAGTACATGACATTAAATTTATGCCAAGGAGAAGAAATTCTGCAGTTCTTTTCTCCTACAGAAATATGATTTTCATACTATTTTAAGGTCTTTGGGGGGAGTCTGTTGGCATAATTTTTGATACATTACCTTAAATTATTACAGCTCTGTCTAATAATACTACTTCTATCAGCACAGGATCATCTGAAGTTCTGTAATGACCAAAGTAATATAGTTTTAAAGGGTCTCACGAGGCTATTACCTTTTAAATCAATGTATCAGAATAATTTACTTCTTCTTTTGGTTTTCTTAATGAATATCACCATTCTTCACTCAATTATTACATTTCCTGGTGCTTTCCACTTACCTTGGAGATACACCATCATATCCTGATTAAGGTCTCTTTCTTCAAATACATCCTGGTAATAGTAGTAATCAAAGTATTTCTAAGGTCCTAAAGGTGTTATGAAAGAAAGGGCTAGACACTAGCCCTGATGTGACTTTGTTTTTCAAAAGCCACTTTTCACATCTATTTTTAAATTATTATTGTCTAAATTATTTTATGTTATAATAATTATTTATTTTAAAATATTCTATTTTGCTTAGCATGAAATTAAAAATCAAATGCCACATTTATTAAATGTCTTCAATTTCCTGATACATGTAATCCTACAAATACAGAAAGCCTATTGCACTTGTGCAGTGCTGTTTGGGACTATCTAATCAATACTTTTTTTCAGAGCCAAAATTTAGATTGTTCTTGTTAAGTTATGGAGAAAAATTCCGTTCAAGACAGGGTAGTGATAAAATATACACTTTTCCTACAGTTGAACCACAGGATGTCACTGTTTCCCTTTCACAAAAAAACAAACTTCAGATGTGAAACTAGACCAGATTCTTCTTAAAATGACAGAAATGTGCAGAACTGACATAAAAAGCACAGAAATTAAGTCAGACGTTTCCTTTTGTATGTGTGAGTCAACCTAGGCAATGTGTTGCCTATGTAGAATAACAATTTAATATTCAGTTCAGTCCCATAATGTACCAAGATTGATATATTTTTGGTACATCCCTCCAGACAGAACTGACACATATCAATATGTCCCATATTGCATAAAGAGTCAGGCAGAGCTGAATAGAGTTCAAGAGAAAGTTAATGTAAGACATTAAAACTTCTTGTAGCCTTCCCTATTTAGCACTGAATTTCTAAAATTTAGCACCTTTTGCTACCACAAAGCTGGATCTTGACAAACACATGCTGCTGCTTGAGATTTAATATGATCCCTCTACAAGATCCTTGGTTGCCTTCATGCATAGGGTTGCCCATCCTAGATGCTCCAGTGTGATACTGTAAACTAACTTAGGGATGTTTTAGGAGGTTGGTGTGGTTCAGGCTGTATTTTTCAGGAGTCTTCAAAGGCACTGCAGAATAAAGTCCTTTTCACATGGTCATCGTGATGCTTCCTTTTACACATGAAATTCTTTCCTTGTGGCAGTACGTGGGTGAACTCCTGAGTCTTTCCAAATCTCCTTCCTGTTCATATTTGCTCCTATCTTGTCCAAAACTCCAGTAATAATTATATGCCAGTTCACACAAACCAAAATGCTGTTTATTTACTTACTGTTGGCTGTTGAATCCACTTTTAGTTTTCTTGGGCTTTCTTGGGGAGTGATCTTGTTATTTCCGATTGTTTTCTCTATTCTGAGCACACTGTTTCCACATGATAAATAATGAAAGTGTTGTATTAGTGTCATAAGTTTGTACCATATTCTGAAGTCTAGGGACATAGGTTTGAAGGAATATTGTGTGTGGGAGAAAACTGCTCCCTGCTTTTTCTGGAATCACTTGTGTAAAATGGAGGTACTCTGGCACACTTTACTCACCTCTCTGATTTCTATCCTCCACTTCTCACAGCTTCGGTAAAAGATACTATTCTATTTTCATTCCTTTTGTGGGATGACATGTGAAATATATGGAAAATGTGTAGGAAGACTTTTCACAATCGCCAATTTCATCCCTGCAACCCGCTGAGATCTCAAACTGAATCACACCCCATCTTCTGCATGTCTGAAATAATCTCCTCGATATTCTTTAAAATGGCAGCCAGGAGTCAGTGAGAGGCGGGTGCAGTGACATGAAGCAGAAGAGAGTGCAGTACCTGTGGAAATCTTTTTTTCTGAAGTCAAGGTCTAGATCATCTGGCACCTCTCTCAGAAGTCTACAATTCCCTATTGCTGAGGAGCTCCTAAAAATAATTATGCTTTTAATCGTCATTATAAACAATGAGGGTACTTTGCATGAATCAGTCTCACTAGTTCTCCTTCCAAAAAGAGAGGTGTTAGCAATTTGGGGTGAGGGACTGTGTGCTGGTTAGCAAGACATATGGTGTGCAGCATAAGGACCATACTGGATGCAACTGAAGACACTAGCAAAATTCCCACCCACATCAGCAGATCCAAACCTGGCTGATAAATACTTCATTTTTTTAAACAAACCCTATAGTATAAATTACTTTCTATTTAATAACTGGACTTTAAAATGGAATTATGAGTGCCATTGATCTTCCACATGACCATGGCATCCTTGTTGCCATTGAAATGTCCTTAAAAGGTGAGACAAATGTATGGAAATTAATAAGGGTTTGTGGCACAAGTTCTTAAGCCAAATGTGTGGTGACAAGCATTTCCTGGAAAAATTTCCACTGTTTTGGGGAATACACACCAACAGCCCTAATTCACACCAGACAGCGGAGTTATGGCAGTAATATTTTTTGCCTTTTCTAGACCAGGTGTCAAATTTTACTGTAATCTGAATGAAAGGAGAATTTTCTCCAGAAAAGATAGAGAAGAACCTATTAGATAGAACACTGTAAGGAGAGTGAGGAGGTTACAAAGCTCTCCACTGTCTTCTTTTTAGCTGCATTGATTTTTATTTTTTTTTTCTAATTTCTATTTCACTTTAAATGAATAAAAAAAATTTGTAGGCCTCAGGACCCTCAGGGATACTGAAGCCTGCAGCAAATTTAAGCACACTTGCCACTTCAAAGTGAACTGGGCTTTCTCTTACAACAGATAAGTTTGCATTTCAGGGGAAAAAAAATTCCAGAGTATTTCTCACTGGAGATAATTGTGGAGGAAATGTACTTGGCTTCCAGCAGAAATAAGGTGTTTTTGAAATGTTACCTTTTTTATATAGGACTCTAGCCTTTAATATCTTCCCAATAATCTGTTGTCCAGACAGAAACACCTTCAGCAAACACTGAGCTGCAACATTCAAAATTTATCCAAATTTGGGCAGATGGACCCTTTGAATGCTTTCAGATATCATGAGTCCTGGGTTTGGTAATCAGGGCTTTGTGTAGAGCTGTTCTGACTTGAAGGCACAATTATTATGGGTTTTTTTAATGTGTTACGGCTGCACTAGCAGATCCCAGCACAGATCCATGCCCAGCTGTGTCATCTCTCTGGAGGCTCAGATGATTGTAGATATGAGGTCTTCATCAGTAAGGGAGTATCTGGAGGCCTGCACATAGTGCTTTCCATGTCATTTACATATTGTTCTAGTGGTGAAACATATTAAGGGCTCGGATGAAAAATCCTAAATTTAACACAGTCTAGCTGAGAATGACAACTGGAAGAAGAATTTAATGTAGAAATTTGGAGTCCACAGCCCCTTCTGTGCACCTGAAGCAGTGGTACTGACCCTTGGAGGCCACAGGTGCTTGATTGCTGCCTCTCTGGGGAGTTCTGCCAGAACTTCAGAGACAGAAATTTTGTTTGGCACTGATGGCATGTTGGCAATTTGCAGTGTCACAGACTCAGTAGCCTGTGTACCTCAGGCACCTTCAGGATAAAGCAGCAAATGAGGGGAGTAAGTATCTAGGAGTTAAAGATAGGTGCCAAGAACCTTCATGACTTTACCTCTAGCTGAAAATGAATAGTTTTTCTCAGCTCCTTTTTCTCCAGTACCAAGACTATGTTGGAGCAATAAGTGCTGTCTTAAAAAAAAACAACAAAAAAAACACACTAAAAAAACCAACATAAAACCCCCCAAAAATAAAACCCCAAACTGATTCCTGTGTAAATCTGTCTGAACAGTTGAAAAATGTCATTTTTGTTGTGCTGAATGTGGTCAGTTCCAAACTTGGGACAATTAACAAGGAGAATACAGTGAACACCTTGGTTCACTTCAAAACCCATGGTGACGCCACATCAACAGTTTCTCATATTTCTCTCCACTCAGAAGAACAGGCTACATTTCTGAAGATCAGAACTCCACAGGCTTCCTGAAATAAACAGAGTGGAGAAAAAGAGGGGAGAAAACAGGTGGCTGGAGACTAATGTCCTTCTTACTTAAGCTAGTAGGTCTCCCTATAATTTTGCATAACTTTCAGCTAACTCAGAATGCAGTCCAGCACTCAGTGATATTGAGCTCATTTATTTTACAGACTAGATCTCTATGGGCTCATAAAACAAGGACTGGATAATGCTTATTCTTAGATTTATGATATTTCATTTTCTTGTGGAAATGTACAAGAAAATAATCTAGTACTCCAAGCTTCCTTGTCATAAATCTAAAATAAAATCAACCTAAAATTCAACTAATTTCAGCCATCAACAAAAATTATTTCATTCATTTTTTCAAGGCCTTCCCTGAAAAAAAAAACAACCCTCCATGTCTTTAAAAGTAAACACTGCACTGGAAAGATCATTAAAACCTTCTTTTTTTTTTTTTTTTTTTTTTTTTTTTTTACCAAGTGGAGGAAGCAGGTTCAAAGGAGAGGGTTTCTCCACAGAGAACAAATTATTCTCGAACATCTGAACTACCAGAGTCAGAGTTTCTATTAAGCTGTGTCTTGAGATTTAATTGGGCATCTGAGAATGTGCTATTTTGAGTGATATCTAGGGGAAAACTCTTTCTTGATTGCTGGGGTTTTGCCCCTTTTCCCCCTGTAGTGAGACAATGGAGTCTCTCTCCAGAGAAGATTGTTTGGGTGCCTTCACCAAAGTTTCTTGTAGGATCTCTCTCTCCTTAGCTGCTCCTATTCTTTAAAGATGATAGTTGCCCTAGAAACCTCTGAATCTGTGTCAAATTCAAATCAGCTCAGAACTTTTGTGTCTGTTCGGGAATCTGAACCCGTAAAGCACCTGCAGACCCTAACACAGGAACCTTGGTTCTTCAATAAACCCCCTCTTTAAGTGATAAGACCTGATAAGACCTGACCCGTCTGCTGATTGTAGCTATGGCAGTATCCCACAGGTGTGGGAACTCTCCTGAATGACAAGCATGGTATGACTGTGTTCTAGCTTAAAGACTTGTCCATATACAAAATGAGAGGTAACTTGCAAGTAGGGTAATTTTATATGGGAAGTCAAGTTAACTGTCACTCACATTCACTCCCTTTGTCCAGCTGTGCTACCAAAGCTGACTCAAAGATAAATATGTCAGGGCTCCCATCACCAGTGCATCCCTGCACTGGTTTCCTTTCCCATGGGGCAAACTGCTGAGTGACTCAGATGTGCAAGATCCTTCCTTGCAACCTGCAGGTGTTACCTTTTCTCCACACTTGTCTCAAGATCATAATTTTGGGAAAAAAAGTGCTGCCTTCCCCAACAACAAAGAAATCTTTCTTGATCCACTTTCCAATCCCCCAACCTGCCCAAATGTCTGTCTTAGAGATCTAACAAGAAGACTGGCACAGAGGAGGGTACCACCATTTGGCTTTCCTCGTGGTGTAGCATGCATTTATGGCTGGTGGTTAGAACTTGATGACACCTTGTGAGATCCAGCAGTTTATTACTCTGTGGGAAACAGAAAAAAAAGTGAAAAGTGGCAAACAGAAGGAGAAGGTGAACTCTGGGGGTATCACCTCGGAACTGAGCATAGCAATTCCTTGCTTTTAAAACCACATTCAGCTCAGAGTGACTGTTTTGAAGCACTTCAAAATGCAACCAAGTGGAAATTGCTGAACAAAACATGTTGTAATGAGCGTGGGTGTTTCACTGAAGTGAGAGACATTTTGCACTCTGTTTTGTCTACTGACTAATGCCACAGTCTAAGGGACAGGGAACACATTAAGCAGAGGAGAACAAGAAAATCCAGTGGCAACCCTCACTAGCTCCAGCTGTGCTCTCTTGGCTCCATACTGAACACAGTGATCATAGGCTGGCAGAGCTGCTGTAGCAAATGAGGTCTCGAACATCTAAAAACATTTTTTAGCTAATTCTGTTTATCAAACACCACTGAGACCTTTTATATTAATTTTCAATCCTTTCAATAACTTGTTTTCTAACAGCACTAAATCACCCACCTCTTCTTCAGATCTTAATTAGGCCATCAATTAGGTAAATCACATCTGCTTGTCCTTTTCACCATAGTTCCTCATGTACAGTAGCTCTGGATATTTTAGCATATACATCCACATTGGCAAAGCAAGATTGGCATGGCTCCCACTGATGTTGCCACCCACCCTCAGTTTTTGCAAGGGTGCACACAGATGCAGCAGGGTTGAGCATCACTTCTGCTGCAAATGAGTTGGGTTTGAACAAGGGAGTTACTCTTGGCTGGAAATCCTGTAGTACACGCAAGTATAAACAAAATCAGCGATAAACGTGCTCAGTTTGCCTGCCGGTGCACTTAGCCTGACGATGAGATCGTTGCCTGGGCTTCAAGGGCTGCCAACTGCTGTCACTCTGCGTATCCCACGTTGTGCACAACTTTTCCATAGATGGAGAAGAAGGCACTCTTTCAAAGAGGATGCAGGTGTGGACTCACACCTGGCATGGTAGGAGGATTTCCCTCCTTTGCCCTGCAGGCCCACCCTGATGCTGGCAGATGAAGCGGAGTGAAAGGAACTGCTGGCTCTGGCTTCAGTCACACTCTGTGCGCAGGGTGCTGGAGACACCCTGCAAAGCTGGCACTTGGTCCTGCCTGCAGCCTTACTGCAACTCACTTGCTGTCATGGTAGGCACCCAACTGCTTACCTGTCTTATTTGAAATGGGGCTGACCCCAGCCAGGATTCCTTCCTTCCTTCCTTCCTTCCTTCCTTCCTTCCTTCCTTCCTTCCTTCTGCCTGCCTGCCTGCCTGCCTGCCTGCCTGCCTGCTTTCCCTGTCTTCCCTCTCTCCCATGCTCCCTCCCTCCCTTCCAACATGGACCAACTTCACATTATATGTCTTAAACTTCTGCTGTTGCAGATGGTATCATGAGATCTTAAATCCTTCTGGACCGAGTCTCTCTCACTCATCAGATGGCTTTCACTTCATTATCTCACAGTTTCAAGTTTCTTACATTACTGGGCACAACTGAGGAAAAAAAAAAAATAACTGGGTGAAGGCTGCAAAATCTGGCTTTGAGATTAGAGATCCTGACTCCTTTGAGTCTCTTACAGAGTCCTTGCCACTTGGAAAATATAAATACAGAGTGTATGTACAGCAATACAACTCAAAATTCCTCTCTCAGAAAGAACTGTATTTATTACACCTCCCACACTTGGAAATTACTCAGCTAACATGAAAGGCAGTGTATAATTAGTCCTTCATAGTTAATTTGCTTGGGCAAGACCCACACCCCACATTCATCTGACCCTGAGTAAGTTAGGGAATATCTAAGGAATTACCCAATTTCTCTTTTGAGGTAAAAGAATGACACCCATATGACATATGCCAATCATGTCACTTCATCATTTTCTGGAAAGCAGCTGGAGATACTGCAATGAGGGAATGAGCTCCACTGGGACCTGCAGTATGCTAATGGTTCCAGGGCTCAAGGCAGCATAATTTTGGATATTAATTAATCCCTCACTCTCTTCTGTGATTTCTTCCCTATTGATTACCATGCTCCAGTAATCCTACTCTTCTCTTGAGATGGAAAGGATTGCAGGAGCACAAAGCACACACAACAGGGAAGTTACCGCTGGGTGATATGACATCAAAAGTGCTTTTCCCTCCTCTTTCCTTTGGCAAAGGAAACACATCCCCAGTAATCTTTATATGTCTTAGGAGGAGACTGAGCAACTTGAGAGCATCCCCCTATAGGGAGGTCTGGTTACCAGGTCTGAGGCTAGCTCAATGACAGGGCATCCTCAGGAGGTTCCTTCCTTTGATGACATGGGTAGAGGTTCCCAGACAGCCTGACCTCCTGACTCAGCCTTGACCCATCCCTGTCCCCAGGGAGATGCCTGATGCCTGGGGCACTGTGTCGCAGTTTAGACCTAGATGCCAACAAGGCACCATGTGGCCATTTGTTCACTTGTCCCCACAATGGGATGGGGAGGAGAAAGTATAATGAGAAGCTCATGGGTTGAGAAAGAGATGGGCAGGGTTCACTCACTAATTATGGTCCCAGGCAAAATAAACTCAACATGGGGAAAAAACAAGTTTTATTTGTCACCAATCAAATCAGAGCAGGACAAAGAGAAACAAAACCAGATAATAAAGATCACAGAATCATAGAATCACTAGTGTTGGAAGGGACCTCTAGACATCATCTACTCCAACTCTCCCACTGAAGTAGGAAAACCTAGAGTACATTACTCAGGACTGCATCCAGGCAGGTTTTGATTATCTCCAGAGAAGAAGACTCCACAACCTCCCTGGGCAGCCTGTTCAGTGCCTTGTCACTCTCATTGTAAGGAAGTTTTTTCTTATGTTTAAATGGAATTTCCTATGTTCCAACTTATGCCATTGCACCTTGTTCTGACACTGGGAACTACTGAAAAGAGCCTGTCTCCATCTTCCTTGCACCCAGCCTTTAGATACTTATATGCATTGATAAGGTCTCCCCTCAGCTTTCTCATCTCCAGGCTAAAGAGTCCTAGCTCTTTCAGCCTTTTCTCGTCAGAGAAATGCTCCAATCCCCCCATCATCTTCCTCACTCTTCTCTGGACTCTCTCCAGTAGCTCCCTGTCTCTCTTGAACTGTGGAGCCCAGAAATGGATGCAGTATTCCAGATGTGGTCTCACCAGGGCACAGTAGAGTGGAAGAATGACCTCCCTTGACCTACTGGCCACGCTCTTCTTTATGCAACCTAGGATTCCAATGGTCTTCAAAAATACCTTTCCCCATCAAATTACTTTGGTCCTGATTTCTTACCTTTTTCCCCAACAGTGCAGGGGAATGTGAGTTGTGGTCAAATCATCACACATTTATTTTTGTCTCTTCTTCCTCCTTATGGAGAAGGATTCTTCACAGTCTTCCCCTGCTTCAGCATGGCATTCATGCCACAGAGGAGAGTCACCCATGAACTCTTCCAACATGAGTCCCTCCCATAAGGTGCTGCCCTTCAGGAATAGACTGCAGTGCAGCTTCCCACAGAGTCACAGCCTTCTTCTGGCACAGTCATGTCCATGGCTGCAGGTCCACATGTGCTCCTCCATGATCCTTCATGAGTTGCAGGGGGACAGTCTGCCACCTCACCATGGGCTGCAGGGGAACATCTGCTTGGGCACCTTCTCCCCTCCTTGCTCACTGACCTTGGTATCTTTGCTCAGGTATTGCTCTCACCTCCCTGTCTCCTCTACTCTGCTTGTCTTTCAGCAGTTTCCTTTTCCCCTTCTTTAATACATTAATCACAAAGGTCTTATCACCCTTGCTGATGGGCTTGACCTTGGCCAGAGGAGGGGCAACCACTGGAGCCAGGGAAGCTTCCAGCAGCTTCTCACAGGAGCCATCCCTGTGCTACCAAAACACACACGCACACCCAGCACACCCTGGTTGCCCCATGTCCTGCCCTGCTCCTGGTGGGTTGGTGGGACAAAATGGGCTGTGAGGGAGCTCCCAGTCTGTGCAGAGTCCCAATAGGAGGAGAGTAAATTGCCATTATAAATGTCTTGCTTATCTTCTATTTAAAAAACAAAATAAAACAAAACACAACAGATTTCCATTGCAAAACAACAGCAAAAAAATGTTCCGAGTGGGCACTATCAATACACAGAACAGACAATTTGGTGTTAAATGTGAGGGAGGAACTCATAACCCTAAATTTCTGCACCTGTAAATAAAAGCTGTGCAAAAACACTGGCCTTTTCTGATAAAATTATTTTTTTTTCAGCTCTGAATCAACTGATCATACTCTCCTAACCACAACGATGTGTACGGATAAGCTCCTGTTTGCAAAGCTGGACACCCTGAGATCATTAATTCTTCTGGTGAGGACAGTGTTTCCTGAATCAGCGCATTGCCAAAAGCTCATGATTGTGCAACAAGGATCAGTCAAACTACAGTCCCTCCAAGCTAAGCCTAAACCACTGCTTTTCCTCAATAATAAAATTTAATTCTCAAATCTCCAGATCAGGTCTCCTCTAGTGCCATTTAACACAACATTTTTAAGGAAGCAGAACTAATTTTAAAGTTTTCCACCTTCTTTCCACCAGCCTCTCATCCACATCTGTCTGCCCTCTTCCCCTCACTTGTGCTGACAAAATGTGCAGTGGGAAAGTGATGTCAAATAAGTCAGTGCAAAGACAAAACACACACAGACATATACACGCATGAAACTTCCCTTTCTACTTTTTTAAAACTCACATTCTTCCTATGGGCCCATGCTGGGAGCACTGGCTGCAGCATAAACAGTGTCACAACCACAGAGATGTTGCCTTCTCTATTGCCATGAAGTAGACTCTGCTATCCTCAATTGTTAACTGTTGTCTTGTGGTCGTGCATGTGACAAGCTCCTCCAAGAATTATCAATTTCATCTAGTATTAAAAAACAACAGTAATCATGGGATAGAATCAAGGCTATACATAAGATTCACAGAAGTGCTACAGTGTGTTGTAGCACCTTTCCTTCACTAATTAGTTATATGCCCAAATCTTTTCTGTCCTTTGCCTCAGTATTTACTGTACTTTCCAAATGCTAGAAGTCGTGAGTTGCACAAAGCCAAAATGTTTCTCCAGCCCAGCTGCTTGAATTCTCCAGAGGTTTTTTGCTGGCCTTTTTCAGCTGCAGAAGGGAAGACTGTCTCTTCTTTAAATTCCCAGATGAGTCATGATAAAAATAGTGTGGCACTTGTGTTTCTACTTATGCACCTGCAGTATCATCTGTCTCCTAGCTATGAAGCTGCAAATTTCTCTACTTATCTGTGCATAAGTTAAAATGCTTACAACTTTCTTCCAGCATAAAACATGTCTTCAACTCTGCAACTTCTGCAGAAACTGTGCAGAGAGACAGACAAAAGTGGGTATCCTGAACAGTTCTGAGTGATGGGAAAAACCTACAACATTATGCAAGCTATTTAGCTTCACATTATTAGATTTATATTTAGAATCATGTGATTTAAAACATTTTAGGCCAGTTTCCAAAACATTTTTATGCTCTTATAATGTTAGTTTCACAGTAATAAATTAGTTTCAGTTCTTTCTCCTTTTTTTAGCAGCTACTTTGTTCTAGATCTGATTTGTCAGTGCTAGTTCTAGTTTAATCTCCATTAAAAATATATTATTGTAATTGTTATAACATTTAAAATTAATTTTCAGTCCACTGTGCCACAGTAAGACATTGGCCTTGAAAATATTTAATTAAAAACAATAATTGTATAATTGCTGAATTTTGTATTTAGTGTGATTATATCTAGCCAGTGATATCCCTCAACCTTGTTCTTGTGCTCCTTCCATCACTGCAGGCTCAGCCTGCTGCTTGCAGTTCTGTTCTGGTTCTGACAGCTTTGTGCAGCTCTCCACCTGGGCCCATTAGCAAACTTCATAGCTTCACTTCTTTTCCAGTGGTTTTGCTTCTAGTGCTATTTCTTGCTAACTTAGATGACCTGTTGGTTCTGGGGCATGCTCTGAACACATTTTCAAGACCAGTGGAAGTTACTTTGGAGCTTAAACCTGAAAAGGAAAAGTTTTGGACAATTTAAAAAAATTGTTTCCTCCATTGTCTTCCAGGTAATCTTAATGCTTGTGTCCTTGTCTCATGTTCAGTTATTGAATTAATGCACACAGCATAAATGGATGTGGAAATATTGTGGTGAATTCAGTAAGTGTAATTCCTGCGTACGTAAAAAAAGACTCAAGAGGGGAAAAAACAGCCAAAAGCAGCTTCAGGGGCACTTTACATGTATGTCACGATCTCACAATCTCCTCCAAGTTAACAAATTGCATTTTAGAGCTGTGTTTGGTAATTATTGCATTCATACTTCAGAAGTAAGACCCAGGCATTATGGTTGGTTGGAATTCATCTGAATAAATAGCAGTTTGCCACATTCCTAACAAAAACATTATTCATTAGAACTATTACGTATTAGCAGCACTGAATAACATTTGGCAATTGCATTGGGTGCACATTACTGAAAGGTCCACAGACGCATACAAATCGCTCGGTGCGCTAATAGAAAACAGGGGCAGTAATGAAACAGTAGAGTGAGTATTAAGCTCCAGGACTGCAGTTTTATTCTGCAAAATGTTCCTTTTGCTATTCGTAAACATCTTGGAAACTTGAATGTTTTTAAGCTATTTCATGATTGCCAGTCGTAAGACTTGATTTGTATTTGCTGCAGGATGCGCCTGTCCCTTTCCTTCTGCAAACAGCACTAGTTGTAGGTTGAGTTGGTCAAATGATTTTCAAGCATGACAGAAATAATCTCTAAAGTTTCTGGAGTTTTTTTGACACAGATTCCAGCAGGCAATTATCATTAAAAGATGCTTTGAAGAAAGTAGCCTAATAGGTGCAACGGCTCGTAGTGCTGACTGGTAGGGTAGTAGCAAGTGCATAGAATGATGGGAGACTTTCCTGGCAGCTCTTTAAAAAGAGATGGCATATCTTCAAATCATGTGTGACCTGCTTCTGCCCCTGTGCATGGCTCTGGGTTGATTGAAAAGGAGAAGATACTTCTAATGAGCCAGTAAATGACTGCTCTTCAAAGAAGCTTATGTTTTATCCAACTCAGATGTGTAGCCAGGAAGAAAAGCAGTTTTGTTGTTTGTTCTTTTCTTTTTCTTTTTTTTTTCTCTTTTTTTTCTTTTTTTTTTTTTTTTTTTCCCTGTATCTTGCACAAACATTTTTTCACAAAAAAAAGTATATGAGATTTTAACAAAAAAAAAATCTGGAATGTTCTTGTAGTATCTGGACACTTCTGGACCTTTAAAAAATCTCACCAGGAATGGTTCTGTGAGATGGTTCTACTGTCCTAAAGAACATCAAAAGCTAGGCACACCATCACAAAGGTATGGGAACTGCTTAACTTCCAAATCAGTCTAAATTACTTGCTTGAAGTCTCTGAACAAGCAAGAAGCATAATTCTGCTACCTTAAGTTCTAGTTTTATGGCTTATGACTCCAGCCCAACCACTGAAATCTGCACATAATCTATTAAGGAAATAAAGGTTTCTTTCTTTATTGAAACCTAAATGGTTTCCAAAGCATCTGCTTCCAGTTCTGCCAGCGATCTGCAGGTTATGTTGCAGATACTTTGAGGTAGAAGTAAGGTCCAAGAGTCATGGATTTGTATACGTTACCCATCACTGTGACAATGTCTAGGAAATTAATCTGTAATAGAGCTAAATTTAATGGTTGGAAGGAACGATATAATTTCTATAAGGGAAGAGGAACAGAGTGCTTCTTCTTGTGGTATCCATTTTAAAATGTTTTATAGAATATTAGGACAACAGTGAGCCTTAACCTGATTTCTGGTTTGTTGATATCACATGATATTTTGAGTGGGAGGAACAACTAAAGCATGGAATATGAAAGGAAAGAGTAACCACAACCAATGGTTTCATGTGTTCTGGCTGATAATAGTCTATGGATATGGACTGGTGGGAACGCATTTGAATGAACCTAGATGCCAAGAAAGAAATCTGAAAGGAGAGTGCTTTTCCTCTGATATTTTCAACAGTCTTTCTAATATCTGGTAGGATGCTTTCAGGATAGCCAGAAATTCCCTATTCTTAAAGGCAATGTGCCATCTGGTTGTCAGTGTCCCCAGGCCAGTTCAGAAACAGTCAGACATCAGAAATAATACATTTATCACAAAGACTTCTTCCTTTATGTTGGAAGTTATAATTTGCTCTTACCATCAGTAGAATACATGGCAAATTAAATGTCTATGTGTATTGCTGTAATTCCATGATTCAACTAACTTGTTTGCTTGCCATTTAGGAGAGTGTCTACCAGAATCCAGAAATGCACATTTCATAACCAACACTTGATTTCTGTTAGACTCAAGAAAGATTTTTACAAGGTTCTGGTAACAGAAGACACTTACTTATCTTTGAGAGAAAACACATCAGTTCCACAGCAGAATAGCAATCATAAAAGGAATGGGAGTATGATAGAATGCTGTAATTTATTGCCTTTGAGCATCTACTGTGAACTGAAATTAGCATTTTTTTTATTATGGTTTCCAGTGATGAAGTATTTAATTACTGGGAATAGCATCACCTAACTACATTTTAGAAATGGACATAAACTTGCCTTCTGTGTTTAAATTATTTTAATGGCTTTTTGCTTTCTAGCAACCCATTTAAATAGGAAGAAGAATCTACAGTTAAAGGCTGGCTTGCTCACTTCTTCACAGGAACCCAGTGACTTCACCTGAACTTTTGCACTACCATAATTCAGCTCTTATGCATACATACAATATTATTCACTCTTTTATAGTTAGAATCAACAAAACAAATTTGAAATGTATCCATGAACATAATAACTTCACTGTTTCTTAAAAAGGAGACAGAAAGAGGAAAGCTGCTTGACCAGATGAGACTGCCCTTCACTTCAGAATGCCCTTTAGCAGAGCAGTACACAAGGCAAATACGTGACACTCTTGTTCCCTAAGTAGTCTTGAGCAATCTCACTGGATGAAGCACAGGTCAGAGCAGCCTCCAACAAGAGCTGGAAAAGTCGTTGCTTATCTTTTCTTAGAGGGGGTAGCAGGCTGCTCTGAGCAAGAGCTCGTCTGTCAGAGCCTCTGACTCTGCTCATTCAGCAGAATAACATATGGGAAAATGGAAGTCCTCCCTTCCTCTCCTGGATGGATATAAAGGTAGGGTTAGAATGGGGAGATCCTGGGTTATAGTGCATTAAAAATTGTAAAAGAGTGTGTGTTTTTTTCTGACTGGTGAAGATGGATAATTATTGCTCTGGGATCTCTTTTTATTTAATAAATAAAAAAAATACCAAGGAGAAATGCTATTTATACTATGAGATAGCCTTCTTTATAATATAACATTGTTAAAATGTTGGCATTGGAATTCATTCAGCTGTAGTCTGGTCATTTAGAAAAAGCTGAGAAACCTGAAGTTTCACTAGTTGCACACATCTATATACAGTAAAGTTGCTGGTAGACAAATTCATAGCATATATAGCACATCACTACTGAAAGACTAGCAACCATGTAGAGTATGAACTCTACAGTTCTGACTGTATTTTCTCTCACTGTACTGTGAAGCTAAACAAAGAGCATTGTGCTGCATTGACTAGAAGAGACTCTGGGTTATATAATAAAAACTGTATTTACAGAGTTTCAGGTTAACATGGGGCACCTGAAGAAAAGGATGATCACAGGTTTGCCTGTCTTTTATCTGTAGGTAAGAGGGCAGTAAAGAGAAGGAACTATTCATGCTTTTAGCTTGAGTATCACTGAATTTAATGAGATGAGTGGCTAAAACCTCACTCAACACTTTGAAGATACAGGGGTCACTGTCTTCTACTTTGTTGGTATGAGTGATAAACCAGCCAGGAACTGTCTATAGATTTCAAAGCAACTAAATGGCTCAACATTACAGTAACACAGGTCTGTTTAGCCAAGTAGATAAAAATATATGAGGAAGTTAATAATGCAAAAATGGGGCATACTATAACTGCCTATGTGACAGCTGAATTGAGCCACTGTGGAACACTTTTGAAGATATAGCTGTCAATTTACAAGATGACAATAAATTGAATGGCATAATTTAGCTAGACAGCAGAGATGGACTTTAATTAATTTTATTTAATGTGTTTGTTTAGATGTGAATAAGATACCAGAAAACATCTAGCTGAACTGCCCTTGGATATTCAACTCACAGCACACAAAGCTGCAGCAGGGGTGAACTCAGGCAGTAGCAACAACATAATGGTGCTGACCAACAAATAATTACAGAACAAAATGTTCTGCCCACAGATTAGATCTGCCCAGTTATCAGTCTGCCCTCACCTTCTCACCTCGCATCTCCAATACTCTTTGGATGCCTATTTAACCAGCTTGACTTTGCCTAGAAGTATTCCAGAAGCCAAGAGACTCAGGATACTAAGTACTTGCCTTTGTGAGCAATGATAGTGACAGCAGCTGTATTTAGTCTGGTTTTTCCTGGAGAAGGAAATTGAGGCAGGAAAGGTGAGTGAACAGACTCTAAATATATCTTTCCTGTGAGAATTATTTTCATAACACATCTGTAAAGTGAATGATGAATTAGGAAAATTGTTGGGCACTCTTATTTGCCCGAAATTATTTGCTTTATAATGTTCTCCATGGAAAGCTGCTGTACTGCCACCTTGAACAGCCACCCAGTCTTGAACTCCTGGTTGGCTGACATCACCCCAGTCCTTCACCCCAGACCAAGTATTTTTATGGTCATCACTCCCTGAGGCTTTGTTACAACTTGCTTCTCTAAATGAGTCCTTGAGCAAAGGACTGAAATGTTGCTTCATTCTTCAAGAGAAGATAAGATTCCTAAGCAGACATTTTTTTTAGACCAAAATGGTAGAGTTGAAAAGATAAGAGATTTTTAGTGCACCAAAGTTCTGCTCTGAAAAAAGCATGTGGCCATTTGTGTGTATTAAACTTGACTGTTTTTGCATAATGCTTCTTTGAGTCATGTAATTAACTACTATCCTTTTTATGGAAAAGTAGCCATCAGCATCTCAGTCCTGCATTAGTGTTAATATGAACATGTTCTGTACTATTAAAAGTGTGGTGAGGGATTCACATTTATTGTACCTGAGTGGCCTGAATGACATTTTCTCAGTTTCTCAGTTTAGAAGCATCTCCACTTGCAGACTCAGCTTGGGATCTGAAAGTCAAGCTGTGCATTTTCTGGCTCATACAGCTTTGCCATTAAAACTTCATTACATTAAATTTTGCTCACAATTAAACCTTTGCAAATAAATTTTCCTCTGAGTTTGTAAAGGAATAGTTAAGGAGACAGCATTCAATCTTGGAAATGGAAAGCATTTAACACATATTTTGGTGACACATAAGCCAGAATAGAAATCAACTTTTTTTTTCATACCTTTGTCAACACTAAGAAGTGAAAGAAAAAAATATAGTAAAAAATGTAATTTTAGTACTAAATACTTTGGATAAAAGTAGAGACAGAAAATAGATCAATTGAGTGAAAAGAAGCAATTTTTTTGGACAGTTGTTTTTAATTTTTAAAAAGAGACAGGTGTGTGTTGGAATAAAGAGTTTTA
This sequence comes from Chaetura pelagica, assembly GCF_000747805.2. Classification (NCBI taxonomy): domain Eukaryota; kingdom Metazoa; phylum Chordata; class Aves; order Apodiformes; family Apodidae; genus Chaetura; species Chaetura pelagica. The sequence goes on from NW_009970723.1 coordinate 6,258,277, forward strand.
TATATGAAGGTGAGTCAGTCTGGTTTTGGACTTCATTTGCTTAAGTGACAGGCAGAAAATAGGATTCTGACTAGTACTGCAGCTCCTCTAGCTTCATATGGGAGATGAAACTGAAAGTAATTATAAACCGTAATGTTAACCACCCCTTTATTAGAGTAGGGACTAGAGGATCGAGGGGCCTAAAGTCTTTCTTTGACTTTTTCATTGAATCCTTAGCTGATCTGAAAAATATTAACCTGAATATCAGTTTGATGTTCACAGACTGGTACTACATGTTCTTGACTCACAATCTGAGGGCCAGAAATTTTCAGCTCCCACCCCAGCAGCCCAACATAGACAGAGAAACTAGCACATATGCCCACACACAAACAGGACACCTCTGCATTTTGTTTCTCACCTAAGCAAGGTGCCAAGACATGACTATGGTACAGAAAATGCAAACCACTGTTTTGAAGCACCTCCTGGTGTCCGACAAAAGCAAGAGGCTCAGCCGGTCCTATTTTTTCCTATGGCAGCATCTATGGTTCCTCAAGAAGTGTTTGCTGGATCAAATGTGATATCCTGGACAAATTGCTGTATCTTGCAGGGCCCATCTCCCACAGTGCAAAGGAGGTCTAACCTTGTCAGAAATGACTTTGTTCTCCTGGGGTTCTAGGTACTGCAAGGTGACCTAAGTTGATGGGGACAGTGGTGAGTGTGAAGAGACTGAGAAAAAGTTTTTATTTCCATCACAAGTTGTTCCTCGAGGCAGCAGCAGACACTTCACATCATGACTGCTTTCAGAACAAACCTTTCAGACAGGCACGAGTCCTAGGGTTTTTAACCCCTTTCAAAACTCTCTCTCAGCTAAGTCGGATATCCTGTGTCTGTGCCTCTGAACAAGAAGCAGCCGGTCTATCCAGTTGGGCTGCACTGGGGCTCCTAGAAAGCTGAGTGTGGTAGTGTTACCCACGGCAGAATCTGTTGGCTCATGCATTTTTTCAGTCTTGTGCAGTGGTTCAAGAATTAGGCTGACCCACATGATAATAAGATGTATAATGAAAGGAAAGAAAGCAAAAATGTCTCCTAGAAACACATTATTCTTTGTGCACTCAGCACTTGTAAGCAGACTTTTTACTTACTCAGGCCTGCAAATTAGGCCCTTAAATGCTCTCCAGGCATGATCTGGACTGATACTTCAGAGGATGCTCATGTTTTGATCCCATTTCAACTCACTTGCAATCACTTGTCAGCCACCTGCTTTCCTTGAGTCTCTGTTAACCCAGCTGGACTTTTTTTTTTTTTTTTTTTTAATTGAGGATTTCAATAAAAACCAGATGTTCTATCTGATCCAAACTTTCCTGGGTAAATAAACGCTCACTCTGTTCTGTTCACTTAGTTATAATATACCAAACCATCTCTAATGGAAATGCTTTCACAGGCCATTTAGCAAAAATAAGGTCCCAGTTCTCCTAGAGAGACATTGATTCTATGTACTAATGCAGGAAATAGTGGCAAGAGTCACTTTGTCCCCCTCAGTGCCTGTCTTTCCTGTGTGCTGTGGTGAGGTCTTAGATGAGAAAAGAGCTTAACAGAGACTATAAGCCAGGAAAAACCTCAGGTGGACTCTGCTGCCCACATTTTAGTATACATGAGAGGTCCATGAGAGGAGATTAAGTGTGGAGGTGTCTGGAAGGGAACCTGAAACAGTGTGGATCGGCCATTACACTGGTTTGGTGGTTTTTTTGGTAGTGGGGCAAGGGCCCCATGAGTGGCTGCTATAAGAAGCTGAAGGGCTCCTCCAGCTCCAAACCCAGCCAAGGCGATTTTAGAGACAACAGATGTGCCTCTGCGATTAACATATGAAAGAACTGATACAAAACCTGAGCAGAGTGAGCAGTTGAAGGAAGAACTGAGCTGGAGAGGCAGAGTTGGTGCTGGTGGTTGGTGAGGAAGAAGGGAAAGAAGGTGTTCAAGCAGAAGTTTCCCTGCAACACATGGCAAGATGGCAGCTGTGCCTCTGCACTTCATGGAGGATCATGGTGGAGCATTCCTTGAAGGTACCAGGAGGGGTGAACTTGGATTTGCTGCTAGTGGACTTGGATTATGCATCTGTGGAAGACCCTGGTCCCAGGGGAGGTGCCTGTTCCCAAAGAAACCCGTGACTCTGTGACAAGCCCAAGCTGGAGCAGCTCCAGACATCGTGGGAAGGACTCATGAAGAGGTTTGTGGAGGACTCTTGCCCATGGCAGGGACCCCGTGGGGAAGCAGGGAAGGACTGTAAGGAATCCTTCTTCCTGAGGAGGAAGGAGGAGCAGGAACCACCAGCCTGTGAACTGACTCTAAACCCCATCCCCTGTTCCCCTGTGCCGCTGGGGGGAAGGAGGGAGAGAAACTGGGAACAAAGTGATTTGGGGCTGGGAAGAAGGGAGGGCTGAGGTAACATATGCAAGTCCTGCTCTTTGTGTTGTCAGTGTCCTCTGTGTGTTTGATTAGTGTGAAAGTAAATTGCTGGTTTTTCCCCAAGTTGAGTCTGTTTTGCCTGGGACCTTAATCGGTGAAGAGCCCTCCTTGTCCTTTGTCTTGAGCCATGAGCTTCTCATTGGTCTTTGTTCTCCTCATCCCAGTGTGTGTGTAGGGAGGGGGAGGGAGAGGAAGGAGTTGAGTGAGTGGCCACGTGGCTGGTTCTTTGTTGTTTTAGGCCCAAACCACAACAGCCATGTAAAAGAGCAGGGCCACAGAAGCAAGCAATAACAGGAATATTTGGAGACAAAACATGCTGAAGAATAGCATTTTCCTTACTTGTTGGCATTCCACCCTTTCCCCCACCTCAGGCAGTGAAGCCAGATGACCCTGAAAAACAATTAATTGAATTGATGTAACAGAAGATAATTCTCAGTGGCAGCATTCATATTAGACACCTTGCCCCATGGCAGCAGGGGAGTGCTGCGATCTCAGGCAACTGATCAGATGAGGCAGTAAACACAGGGTTCCCAGCATACAGTTCACAAAATCATGTGTTCATGTGAATCTACCCTTGTCTTTTGTTCCTCCAGCTTTCATAGTCACCTCAAGCAAGGGGTCATGATGTGCTGCTTCTGACTAGGAAGCAGGGTTTATGAATCTAACAAAATAGTGCTGGGGTCACTGGGACTGTGTCTCTGGTCTTTGACTATTAGACAATGTTTGGGATGGCTTCATCAGCACCTAGCCAAAATACTTTGGATATGAATAAAAAAAAATCTTTTAGGAAGAATGGGACAGTGCATTGTGGAAAAAAAAAAATATTCCAGTTCCTCTCTGCTAAAGAGACTGTGGCTTTTATGGCCAACTCTGACATCAGTGCTCTTTAGCTTGAGATAGAGTTCACTATGTCATATTTTTAGTAGACCTGTGAAAATATTTCCTTAGACTTCCAACATAAAGAGATTGTGCTTGACCATGTTTATATTACTGTACTATGCAGAACTGAGAATCTTAGAAGATTACAGCAGGTTCTTCTAGGCATCAAATGAAAATAATTTCATATGAAAAGGAGGAGGATGTATAGCTTTCACTGTGTTTCTGTGGTAGATGACTACAGTCCATTTTGTTCTGCTGGCAGCATTTCTTTTTCAATATTTTAAAAGACATAGTAAGAGATTTTACAAACAAGTACAGATCATCTTGAGGAGTCCCCATAAGAGCTGCAGTGTGTGCAGTAAGTCTGGCTGTGAGAGCAGGGCATTGCTGGCCCCTGTGTGTCCAGTATCTTACTCCTGGGAGAGGCAGTGGCTCCCTGGGCAGAGTTTTGCTGTGTTCTGAACTCATGGGAGCTGGTGAGGGAGCTGCCTCTCATGAGGCAGCAGCTCTTTTGCCGCAGCTCCCACTGACCTATGGTAACAGCAAGAGTCAGGAAGGTTGTTGGAGCTGGAAATCTAAGAACCTGCACTCCAAGGAGGCAAAATACTCCCATTTAGCTTCAGTGGGAAGGGAGTAGGTGAACCTAAAGTGATCCAAACAATGCTACCCTTCTTTGCAGGTCTTCTCATTTTTCCCTCCTCATGTTTACATTTCAGAGCCCACATAGACCTGATATGTACCAAAGTCTGTGCTGTTTAGCATGTTTTTGATCAGAGGAATGGAGAGTGGGATGACAACTAGTTGCTCATGCATAATTCTGATTGATAGTCAAGACCCAAGCTGCCTGTGGTGGGTTGCAGGAGAATTTTACAGTAGTCCATCTTGGCAAGAACAAGGTGAAGGAACAAGGGAAAAATAGGCCAGACTGTATGTAGGCTCTCCAGAAGGAAGTCTTGAAAGGCAAGAGGTCTTGAAACCACTTAGAACAGTCAGAAATGGAGAACAAAGCAGAGAACAGCTTTATACAGTTATATCCTATCACAAATGGGATCCCCTAGGGGCTGATACTGGGCACAACAGTGTTTAGTATCTTCATAAGTGATCTGGATGAAAGGATCAAATGTACCCTTATGATTTTCCTGACAATATCAAACCAAGTGGGGAAGAAGACACTTGAGAAGGGAGAGTGACCTTGTAAGCACATCTGGATAGGCTAGAAAAGTGGCAAAGTTCAACATGGACAAGTGTAAGGACTTACACCTGGGAACACATAATCAGGGAGTGTGGCACTTCCTGGCTGCAAAGCCGCGGTGTGAAAAGGGACTTGGGGATCCTGGTGGACAACAAGCTCAATATGAGTGACCAGTGTGCTGCCAGCAGCAAAGAAAGACAAGAGGATCCTGGGTTGCATCAACAAGGGCATCACCAGCAGAGATAAAGAAGTCATCATCCCACTCTACTCAGTGCTTGTCAGACCACATCTGGAACACTGTTCTGGTCCCTGCTATACAAAATAGCTGTGGACAGGCTGGAGAGGGTCCAGAGAAGTGCCGTAAAGATGATCAAAAGACTGGGAAGCCTGTTGTATGAGGAAAGGCTGAGACAACTTGGAGACAACTTGGGCTTGTTCAACCTGGAGAAAAGAAGGGTTAGGGTAAATCTTATTACCATGTTCCAGTAATTAAAGGGTGGTTATCAAGAAGATGGACACTGCCTATTTACAAGGAGTCTCATGGAAAAGACAAAGGGTAATGGGTGCAAGTTAGTTCTAGAGAGATTCCAATTGGACACAAGAGGACCATTTTTCACAATGAGAACAACCAGCCATGGGAACAGTCTCCCCAAGGAAGTGGTGGATTCTACAACATAACACACTTTTAAAGATTTGACTGGACAGGATTCTGGGCCAGAGAAGAGACAGTGGAAATCACACAGTACATTTCTCAGTATGAATCCTTTCTGAAAGGCCCATGCATCTTATGAGACTCTTCACCTTAGAGAGGGAAAATCACAGCTTCAGCCAAAGAGGCAGAAGTGTTCAGTGACTTTTCCCTTAGTACTGAGGTCTAAAAATTCTTCAGGTTATCTTTAAAATATCTGGACTTAACTAAAAAACAAAGGGAGCTCTGCTCCACAAAATACAGCTGCAGACACCCCAAAGAGGCCATGAACTAAATGTGGTCTCAAGAGGAAAAAATGACAGGTTTTTAATCTAAAGCTTTTCTTTTACCAGATCCCAAAATGCTGGTTTAAGATTAAGAAATTGGAGATTGGAACATATAGAGAGTTTTCAACAAATTATTCGGTCACAGTGTATTGAAGGATTTTTTAAATAGAGAATTAAATGCATTTTTAGAAAATATGTAACGTCTTAGAGCCACTCTGGAGTTGGAACAAAACATGTTTTCTTTATTTAAAATGTAATTTTTATGGATGTATTAGACTTGGAGCCAGAGAAAACATTTTTAACTGCTGAGGTTTTACAGCCACTCTAGGGTTAGGAAAGAAAGCTGAAAAAATATTCTGCCTGGCAGATTTTTTAACATTTCATTTCACAGAAAAATAAAAAATAAAATATGTTGTAACCCTTCCACCTGTACCATAGTTCATCCAAGTGAAAGAGACACTTTTCATTCCATCCCTCCCTGCTGCAATAAAACCAAATTAGGGACAACTTTGATTTTGTGAAATGAAGGGGCTACCTCTGGACAGAGCACCACATCAGTGTGGCCAGTCCTTGGTCCACAACAGCAGTGAGCTCCTTTGCCTCAGTTTCTTTTATGTAAAATCAAAAGAAAATGTCCTTTGTTCTACCTGGTTCATTTAGGTGTGCTGGGAAGCAATTTGGGCTGTCACTGTATCTTGTTTGTATAATGCCTTTTGCAGAGAAACCTTCAGAGATATCTGCTTTTTTACATAATTTAAGGCAATTGATGGCAGTTTGAAAATCTGCTTCTGAAGATTAAAATGTGATTGTTCATTTGCTTAATCAAGTGAATAAATGGCATAAGACCTTGGTTTGTTAAAACTAAACAGTTCCCCTCTCCAAGTAAATTGCTACCCAAAGGACCTAAGGAAGGTCCTGAGCAAACATAACTTTCCAGACATCAACATGCTGGGAAAGCACAGGGCCTGACATGATGCTTCATGATTGCTAAGAGAGAAAAAGATGCTAGACTTGTGTGTAACTTAGTGTGTGGTGAGTCAGAGTTAAAAGAGGCTTTCTATCCACATATTTCTCGTGTTGATATTCTTTCATGTGGTACCTGCAGAGCTGTGGGTGAGAGCAGATTATACTGATGAACATACCCTATATAAAAAGGCAGAGGAGCAGATGTATTTCTTGTTTACTTGCACAAAGTAACTTATCTACTCAGATGAATAATGCTGTGCTGCTCTCCCTCGCTCATATGAGGACTTGTCCTAAAGTACTTGATTTTCACATGTGGTAAATCAGAAGTCTGGCATCTGCTCCTGCACTGTGTTCAGTATAGGGTAGCTGAAGTTTGATTTCTGCATAGACATCTTAGAGGTATTTTCTTTGAAATGTGAGTGTTCTGAACTGGTGGGGTTGTACAGAGCACAGGGCAAAAAGCCATACTCTAACTATGATTGTATAGCCCACAGAAGTAAAGAAAATAGACTTGAAAAAGAGCACAAAAACCCCTATCTAATCCACTCCTTTGCTTCATGGAAAGATGATTGTTATCAAATTAAACCCTCACCTGACCTCACCTGTTCTGTTTGAAAACAAAAAACAGATATGTGTAAGGATGATCATAGTTTTTCTCTTTCAACCACAGAATTCACTTCTGAGAGGTGGAACTGCCCACCAGCCTTGAAGATGTGAGGTCCACAGTAAGACATGAAGTAGTCTTTTCAACTTACAGTGCTTCCATCTTGCACATTCTATGCTATAGACAGCACTGCTCTCCTAGTTCAATCCTAGGTCGTATTCAGATCACTCTTAATATCAGTAATGAAGTATTGGACTGCTAATCTTCAGTCCTTAGTTCAGAACTATAGATGGGGTGCTGAATTACTAGTTCAGCCTTTTGTGAAGTACCTGGAGATGTCTTGTCATGATGAGGTGCCAGACAACTTTGGTGTGATGTTGCTAGCTGTGTAGAAGCTGTCAGTGGGCACTTGACTGCAGAGAGGACACTTTTTTCAGGCTTTAGTTCATGAAGTGAAAGTTTGTTATTTTGAAAAAAAAGAGAGAGGAAGCAATCATAGAATCATGGAATCATAGAAGGGCTAGGATTGGAAGGGACCTTAAAGATCATCTAGTTCCAACTCCCCTGCACTGGCAGGTACACCTCCCACTAGATGAGGTTGCTCAAGGCCCCATGCAACCTGGCCTTGAACACTTCCATGGAGGGGGCTTCCACAACCTCCCTGGGCAACCTGTTCCAGCATAATGGACTATCATATGCATTTTAATTCACATGCAACGTTTTCTTTTTGTTAATCCTAAATGTACTGATGGAGTCAATTATTCCAGTTTCTCTTGCATGGTCAAAAATGCCTCAGCTGCTGCAGGACTTACCTTCCAAATTTAGAGGAAAATTAAAAACACTAACAACAAGCACTTGGTTGTGGTGAGAAGGAAACAAAATTATGAAAAGAAAATCCTCTCTCAATGTCAGTGTCAAGTAACTGAATCCAGATTTACATGTCAAAGATCATTTCTCATCAGCTCTGAGGAGCTGTTCTGCAAGGGTGTTTTAGGAGACAACCATAACTGCCAAACAAACACTCACTGGGATCCCTAGAAGCTCACATGATTAGGGATCCAGATAGACCAGGAAATAAATGAAGCAGCTACATATATTTTTTAGGAGACAAG
>NW_009970723.1:6266582-6311230 GCF_000747805.2 Chaetura pelagica
GAAAGATAGGAAGGTGAGTCTGAAGACAAGTGCAGATGGGTAACAGCCTTAAAAACAATGGAAAAGGATGTATTACAGAAAGGCAAGTGACCAGAAAGATTTACCAGGAGACTGAAGAGAACAAGAGCAACTAGAGGTACATACTTTCCCAGCAAAATTTTTACAGAATGGTGAGAAGAGGATGAGTTTTGTTGTAGGAGCACCAGGGAAAATAGGGAGTCCTGTGGGTTTCGCTTACAGTATGACTGCTGACCTGTCCAGAGACCTTTTGGAAAAGCTGAATCCAGGACCTGGAAGAAGTGGCAGCCTGGATAATGGAGGTGCTGTAAGTAGTTCTTAGGAGGAAAGAGAAGAGAAGAGGGAAAAAAAAAAAAAAAAAAAAGGTTATAGGCAATCATACAGAAAAAAAAGAACAGGCATTTAAAAGCGGCAGCATGAAGGGACATGGGCGGTGTACTTTTGGGGCTACATATACATGTGAATGTTGTCTCCTTTGCAGTTTAAATGCCAGAACTGCTCAGCTTTGCTTCATGATTCTCACACCTATTCTGCTCATGAGACAACACTTTAATATCACCAGATGTAACCCAGATGGTGCATATTAATTTATATATGGATGCTGGAAAATACATACTTTCCATTTGAAGTCTTTTAAGTATGATTTTTATATTCATTTGAAAATTGTTCATTTTTATTTCAGCCATAAGGCAGCCAAAATACAGCTCCCAGGTGAATGAACATTTATCTTTTCCACCCTGAATGATTCCAGATTTCTGTGAGACTACTTTTGAAGGTGTGTGTGCTGATTTCATTTTAGAAATTATTCTCACTGGCTCAACAATGTGTTACTGTCAAACATCCATTATTATGCTGACTGGAAATGCTGGGGAGATAAATTTAGAACATCTTTCATCTCATTTTCAATATTAACAACAGTTTCATAGACCTGCCAGCAGACTCAAGTGTGTGGTAAAGTAGGAAGCCTTGTTTTAAGAATTTAATTATTTTTCTGTGTCAAACTTGATTTGATAAGTAATGATAATTGAAGTTGGACATGATATTTAGATAAGCAATTGGGCTGGCTCATCCAACAGAGCAGGAAGAAGAAGTCGTTGTGGTGCTTGTCATAATAATCTATGCAACATAAACACTGGTGTTTTCCCAGTGTCTGGAATCACTGAGAAGAGGTGATGCAAATAAGAAAATATACATCCACTGCTAGAATATAAAAACAGTATTAAAGAATGAACTATGCTTTGTGGTTGGCAGCTCCCAGTCCTTTCATCCCTTCAGCCCATATCTTGTCTGCTTCCACACCAAAGTGGACACCATTTCTGCCATTGCACATTCTAGGCTTAAAACTGGGATCCTATGTGCTGTGGTAGATCTTTTGGCCCAGAGAGCAACAAGGATTACGTAAGCACTTAAAATATCAATACATTTTTAAATGTAGCCTACTATTATTTCTGTTGCATAAAAGTGGGTATGCAGAAATTAAGATAAACCTAAAATTGTACCCTTAAGAACAAATAATGGAAAAGGCATTTTAAGGCCAGTCTAGTCAATATTTGTCATAACAGGCACTATGCTATAAGACTAGAGAAAACCTTCTCCTGTGAGGACCACAAAGGTGGAAGCTAATCCTCATTTATGTGTCCAAAATGCTCAGTGTGGGATGCTTGTCCCACCTGCTCTCAAATGCTCCTCTCCCAAAGTCCCTCAAACCTCAGACCTACCCCCTTCTTTCCCACCAGTCCATTCAAAGTTGCTTCACTTTTACCAACTCCTCTCCCACAACCAGTCCATGCTTCCCAAAGCTGGTTAGTTCTCTTTTCATCACTAGTAGGTGCAAATTTCCACGCTTATTTGAGGCAATGCCAGACAAACAAAACACATTTAAAATAGCAGTAAGTGATGTTCATGTATTTAACAGGATTGCATTAGAATAAACAGTGAGATAACCTCCTACTTCAGGACAAAAAAAAAGGCCCACCAATTCTAGACCTTAGGCAAAAACTTTTCCTACAAACATGTTGTTCTATCATTATCTGGTGTATAGATATTACTTACCTTGAACAATTTGCTGTTGGCTGCTGTCAGAGAACAGTCACTGGATTAGATGGATAGTTGGTCTCCTGAGACAGGACAGTGTCTTCACTCCATCCTGCCCACCCCCTATGTAATCTCCTACTGAAATTACATTTAGCTACTTCCCGTAAGTCCACTTATAATTCCAGTCATTATTCTCAGAGTTCTTTCTGGTTTGTGTCATTCTGTGTTTACAGCATCCTTTTGGTAATGCCAAATTCCAGCACAATATTTCAGGTATACTCCTAAGGTACAGTGACATCTGCAGAAAGTACCAAAGGGCTTCCCAGCAGTAGAGGATCAATGACTATGAAGAGGATTGTAAATCATCCTGCAGTAGCAATGGCACACATTTTCCAGCAATTGCTGCCCAAGGCTTTGGAAACAAACACTCTTGTGTTATGCTGCTGCTTGTTAAACATCTTGGCATTTATCTCACAGCAGAAACCATTTGCCTGTGCCAGGGTTCTGTTCCATTGACAGTGTCTCTTAATGGCCTTGTTGTTTAAATAAACAAGACAAGATAATTAAGAGATAATGACAAAGAAATAGGATGTTAGTGATAATGGGTGGTAGATTTCTATTCCACTCTAGGTTCACTATATCCAGCAGCCCAGATACTCCGCCTGCATTAAATGTCACCACAACATTCTGAGTTTTGAAAGTGGCCTTTTGCCCTCCCTCTTCATCTTAACAAGTGGGCAAAGTGAAAAACTCTGGAGGAAGAGCTCAGGACTCGGAATCTGAGAGAATCTGGTGATGCAAAGCTTTTGGAACTGTAAGAAGGATAGATTTGTGGCATAAAGGGAAGCGATTTTGTGTGGAGAATCACCCAGCAGAAGGAGCTGCCTGTTTGCTGCTTCCCTGGTCCTGGTAGTCCAGAACTGGTCGGAGTGATCCTGTTCCTGCTCCTGACTGAAGCTGTTCAGCCATGCAGCCTCTTTAGTGGCTGACCAGCAAAAGGTCTCTCTGCTGATGCCAGCTACCTGGGCTGCTGTTGTACATGCACCTTTTTGATGTTTCAGCTAACACTTTTCCTTGCTACTCTCCCATTCTGAGGGCTAATAAAAAAGACTGCAGTCATCCTGTGAGCAATCCATTAGGCAAAAATTAAGTGAAGTGTGATATTCAGCTATTCAGAGCTAGGAATAAAGCAATTTTAAAGTGTATTCCTACACTTAGGACACTAATAAAATATATCAATGGTCCTTTCCATTCATTACCTTGTTCCCTCAACTGGGGCTCACAGTGAAGACACAAGTCCCAAAAGGTTTGATATGCAGAAGTAGTCTGGGGATATTTTTTCTGACTCAGACTGCAAATAATCCATGAAGACTGCAGACTGATGGATCCTATTGCTCATCTGAGATTATTTTTTTATTTCAGTACTCAGTTGCATATATACAGACAGTGACCAGTTCTGCATATGATGATGCCATTGTACATTGCACGGTAACAGAACAGATCATTCAGGCAGAAACATATACCTAAAAGCCAAGTGTATGAACTTCTGCTGAGCAAAGAGTGGTAGTGAAAGGAAAGAAATGTTCCTTTAACTTCTTTGAAGTTCCTGTTCTCTCTCCTGGCTTCCAGCTTGGCTGTACACTTTGCTTCAAAGACTAAAGCAGCAGTATCATAGCAGATTTGCTTCCCGTTGTCTCAATCTGAACATCTTTCCTGCTGGTTATTGATACTGATCTGCCAAGCTCCATGAGAGGTTTTCAGAGCATTCTTAAAGCACTTGTGTTGGCCTCAAACTGTTCAAGGCAGCTGAATGTAAGCAACCTGCATGCAGCCTTTGAGCCTGGTGATGCGTCTGCCCTAGAACAGATTACATGTTACCAATGAACTTTTAATAATGGAAATAAAAGTGGATTTTTGATGCAGAAGTGCATTGTTTCCTGCAGGGTCACATGTGCCAGTGTCCCAGGTCAGCAGCCATGATGGACTTGAAGGACTGGCCATGTAGTCTTGTTAAATACTCAGATATTGGAGACGGGAGCAGAAATGTCCAGCGATCATGCTGAGCACTGGTTTCTTCAGTTATTGCATTTTGCTTTACAATCAATCAAAGGAGTTGATTTTTGAAATGAAGGAAATGTGAGAAAGATTGTTTCTCATGTAGCGGGAGATCTACCAAGACACAAACACTCATCACCAATTTCAAGCCTGCTTCTGGCGGCTGTGGCAGTGGCTTGTGTATGGCTGGCCTAGAGCAGGTTGGAGAATGATTGCTGCCTTTAAAGTATTTTTAGTAAGACTGAAGTACTTACATGATGCTACAGAGACATTAGGAAATTCTGTAGGCATTTTGAACTTTGATTTTATTAGCTACTATCTTCAGACTAACAGACTAAATAAGTAGGTTGATGAATAGGTAGCTTTTATAAAGGTTGGGCTTGTGTTAGAGAGGTAAATTATATTGCAGCTCAGGAAAACTGAGCTGTCTTATATTTCCATATAACAGTCCAGGAAGCTGGTTTATTGACTTCGAGGAATTAAATCTAATCAGTAGAACAGTTTGATGTCAGAACCAAGCCTGAACTCTTCATCCTTCTGAACCTAGGGACAACATTTTTTTAGCGTAGTTGTGCTTAGATTATTCTTTAAAGAATAATTATTAGGATACCTATTTCAGGTGCTTTGGTTAGAGAAAATGAGGATACATATTCTGTGGCTCACCACTACGCATATGACACACATCATAGAATCATTGAATCATAGAATGGTTAAAGTTGGAAGGGACCTTAAAGATCATCTAGTTCCAACCCCTCTGCATGGGCAGGGACACCACCCACTAGATCAGGTTGCTCAGGGCCCCAACCAACCTTCCCTTGAACACTTCAAGGGACGGGGCTTCCACAGCTTCCCTGGGCAACCTGTTCCAGTGTATGTTTGTGTGAACTGAAAATAACAGGCTTCCCTTTTGTGAAGAAGACCCTGATAGATAAATGCCTGCTTTTGTGATTCTTTTATTTTTATTTTTTGTAATAAGAATGGTATTTTTGTCATATCATAATTGTATATTTGATTCTGGCTTGCATTTTGAAACCATCCACAGGCAAAGACATGGGTTCATTTTATTCACAGGAAGGGGAACTTGCTATGCCCCTATTCCCCAGGAAATCTCCCAGAATAATAGAGGCATTGAGTTTTAAAATGTGTTGAGTGTCTGATCAATTAATTATACCACTAATAGAAAGAAACAAAGAAAAGGCAAATAAAATGGAAGGTTATTTGCATCTGATTTACATTATCCTTGTGAGCATTGATTCAATTTTTATTTCATTCCACCTAATACTATTCAGATTGCAGACTGTAACCTTGCAGCACATTTGCAGCTGAGTTTCATTGTTCATTTAATCATCTCAGGTGTTACTGAAATAGGGAACACTGCTGCTTGAAAGATTTCCCCTGCGGTTCATGGGAGCTGCTTGTATCCTGAGGATGGAGGAGGGGGCCTGCAGATATGTTCTGGCAGTGCAGCTCTGCATTTTGATGATCATCTGTTGAAAAAACACATGGGCTGTCCTGTGTCAAGGCCATCATTGCTGTCTTCTCCTTTTAGTCAGCAATTCATCTTCAAGATTGCTACTTAGGTTATGTCTGTTTCTTCTCCCTTCCTAAACCCTTGTTTCAGCTTAAATATTTGCAGTAACACATGTTCATGTCTCCCTCCTTCCTCTTACAGGCAGAAACAAACACACAGTGTCAACACTGTGCAGATATTCTTTCACCTAGAAGATTATTTCAGTGAGTTTAATGGTGAGTTATGAAATCTATGTGGTAAGCTCACAACATAAGAAATGTCTTTGATAACCATAAGTAACTGGAATGTACTACACAGGTATCCTCAACAGGGACTACTTTTCTTTCTGTTTCCTGAAGAATTGCTTGCTCTGGTTTAGAGATCCAAAAAGTTAACAGTCATGGGCAACAGGCAGTGGCATCCATGATCTAAAATTTTCTTGTAACTAATCTTTTATAATGTTTGCTTAAAATCTACAGTGTTTGCAAGCAACCCCACCTGTAACATTATTTACCACTGAATATTTGCTGAAATCAAACACAAAAAGGTTTATCACATTCTAAGTGCATTTGTCTAAAAATTTAAACAAATAGCAGTGAATAATGTTTTAAATCTGTGTGTAACTATAGTCTCTTTCTGTTGACAAAGACCTACAGGAATCTCCTGGCTGAGAACTCTAATATGATGCTTCAATTTGCATTATTAAAATATATTTTTTTCCCCATTTTTGACAGGCAGGAATTGTGCTTGGATGTTTATGTGACAGCATCATAATGAACAAATGAATGAATAAATAGAAATGTAAAAATTTCCCCCCAGGCAACAAATTTGCTGATTTTAATGCTGGAAGTGAGGGTTAAGTGCTATGTGACAGAAACTGTACTTGCTTTTGCAAAAGAAGCTGCTCATTTTGATCAACAGCAAAACATTTGCCTTGGAATCTTGAGACTCCAGTCCCAGTAGGAGCAGCAACCTTTCCCCTATAATTAATTTTTGTGTGCTGTAGTCCATTAGAGAAGAGAGTGACAGCCTCTGGACACAGATTACTGTCTTATGTATGGCCCAAAGGAACATTATGGTCTTAATTAAAGGTGGCTCAGTATGTCAGCAATTGCAATAGTTTGAGCATTTTTAATACTGTGTCAGTATCTAACCACCTTAAAAGAATTCTGGTAGCAAGCAAACTAAGTAATTTAAAGGCAGCTCATGTTCTCTGCAAGTTTTGCAGGACTGCTATTGGGAATACTTGATAATTTATGAAGGCTTACACCACCAAATTAATTACATTTTCCTGATGCCACATGTCTTTTCCATACAAGCTAGCTCTGAATTATAAGTAACAATATTGTCCTTGTTCATTCCTTCAGTACAGGAGACAGCTTACTAATAACCTCGTAGAATTCAGTTGCTGTATTTCAAAAGTGTCATTTATTAAAGCATCACTATGGTTAAGGTGGTGTATGCTTCTCTGATATTAACCCTGATTTCTGCTGTGTGTATTACTCATCTTGGTTTTGAGCCTTCAGCATGGACTTGATTGGGGAATATTTTTTTAACACAGTTTAGAAAAAAATGAGTTTGCAGGAAATGGCCAATACAGACTCACTGTGATATGCAGGAGATGCAAAGTCACATACTCTCTTTTTTTTTGTGTGTGTGGGAAAGAGGTTAGAAGAGAAATCTCAGTTCTGACAAAACCTCCTAGGGGTCTTTCCCATAGATCCCTTGTTTTCTGTGGTCAGTGGGCTTCCTCTGAGGCCCTGCAATCTTGAATTGGGTTTTGCATAGGAGGTACTTCTGGGGAAGTCTGACCAACTCTCCTAATGAGGCTGGATTAGAAAGAATGAACATTTTTCCATTGTTTTTTTTGTTTGTCATAGTTTTGTGTTTGTTTTTTTTTAATTAAAAGAAAATCAATTTGAATAGATTGTATGTAAATACAGCTAACTCCTGAACTTTCCATTAATATGGAGAGAAAGAAATGGAACATCTATTTTCTTGGCTAATATTTTAAAACATTGAAACTTCTTTTTTTTTTTTTTTTTTTTTTTTTCCCCTTGCACTTTTTTTCTGCTTTGTATGAAACCAATAGAAAAGAATCTAGGGCTGCTTTTGGAATCCTTTTCAAGAGAGTGATTTGTACTGTGAAATATACTTGCATGATACACTTCTTAAAATGAAAATCAAATATGAGATATTATTCCAGGAGGAGAATTTTTCAGAGGAAATCTCACTTTTTTCCAGTCCCTTTAAATTCTGAAGTTTGGTTCATGAAAGAAACCTGGCTGTTATGAAGTTTCAGCAGACTGACAGGAATTCAGTAGGCTGGCACCATTTAAGCTCAGTCTTGAAAGATAAGAAAAAGCTGCTTCCATCCAGCAAAGAGCAGAACTAAGAAAAAAGATAATTGTTCTATCTGCATACCTTTAAAAAATAATGAATTTCAAAGCTATTTGAATTGTCTAAATGACATCATTCCAGGTAATTTATTTTATTCTACCAACAAATATGCCACAGCCCCAGTCAGAATAGAAGACAAAAAATAAGGAAAATGAAATACAAATACACCTCAGTGTAACATAAAAGACTGGATCTTGGCAAACCACTGGCACTCAGAAAGTGTTTTGATGTTAGGCGTTTTCAGAGTGGGCCCCAAAGCAGCAGATCCCAAAGCTAATTAGTTTGGTTATTTTTTATTTTCAGTTGTCATTGTTGGGTCACCCCATTGCTGAAAAAAATTGTAGAAACCACAGTGTTTAAGAATTTGTACTGGTAATAGCAGCACTGACCACTAGTGGAAAAGGTGTAAATGAGGGAGAACAAAAAGTGAGGGAGAAAAACAGACGCATAAAGTGGGGAACAGACAGGATGAATTCAGCTTACTGATGCTGGCAAACTAATGTTCATCCAAAGGCCAAGTTACAGGATATTAATGGTTGACAGTGAAAGACTGGATCGTGGCTGAATGTATGATTGAATAGGTAGTAAGGACAGAAAGTGGAGAGAGGGATATTGATGGTTTAGATGGCAAGTCAGTGGCAGCGATACCCAGGAGAAGTCCAACATGGCATGATTCTGGAGGTGAAGAAAGAGATGGAAATATATAGGAAAGCTGAGTGAAAGACAGTCTTGCATCATGTCTATGGTTGGAATCAGTTGCCATGTGGATGGAAAAAGAAGATTGCACTCACAATCATCTGCTGTTTCAACATGAAGCATTTGACCCACAACAAGAGGTATTGTGACAGGGTCTCACACCCTCTGATCTCCTGCTAAATTCTTGCTTAATCTGCAGGGTGACAGACACAACAGTAATGGTCATGGAAAACTCTTGGTAATGGAAACACTGAAAAGACAAATTTAGGCAAAGACATCCAGACATTTGTGAGAATCAGTAACCTGGGGGGAATAAAGTCGGGAGACAGAAGGAAGTGAGACAAGAGATCTCACAGAGTGTGAAAACTAGAGAAGGAAAGGTGAAAAGGATGGAGAAGTTAGGATCACATCTAGGAGGTGAAGAGGAGCAGATGTTGCAGTGGACTCTCTGCTTTGATGTGTAGTGCTGGGAGAGAGGAGGGAGGAAAAGTCACAGAATCACAGAACCACAGAATCTTAGGAACTGGAAGGGACCTCGAAAGATCATCTAGTCCAACCCGCCTGCCAGAGCAGGGTCACCCAGAGCACATCACACAGGAACGTGTCCAGGCGGGTTTTGAATGTCTCCAGCAAAGGAGCCTCCACAACCTCTCTGGGCAGCCTGTCCCAGGGCTCTGTCACTCTCACAGGAAATAAGTTCTTCCTGGTATTCACATGGAATCTCCTATGCTTCAGTTTGCACCTGTTGCCCCTTGTCCTATCACTGGTCATCACTGAAAAAGGCCTCCGTCCTCCTGACACTCCCGCTTTACATATTTGTA
Organism: Chaetura pelagica; assembly: GCF_000747805.2. Classification (NCBI taxonomy): domain Eukaryota; kingdom Metazoa; phylum Chordata; class Aves; order Apodiformes; family Apodidae; genus Chaetura; species Chaetura pelagica. Next base: position 6,276,117 of record NW_009970723.1, read on the forward strand.
AACATTGATAAGGACACCCCTCAGTCTCCTCTTCTCTAAGCTAAAGAGACCTGGAAGCTAGAGACACTCAAGGAATCGAGCTATAGGACGCAGAGGACAAAAATAAGCAGGAAAAAAATCTGCAAAATAGGAATGGAGTGAAAAGAGCCTATTTCAACACAATTTTTGGGAAGTACAACAGAGGAAAACCCAAAAGGTACAACTGAAATCTACATGTGTAGTTGTACACTACCTGGAACATGCTGCAGGATCTTGTATCATCATCCTAGAGGGGAGTGAGAATGTTGTTGGACAGTGGTACTAAAGGATTAGTGCAGGATAAATAGTGGTACAGCTAGCAGGTGTCCAGCACTTAGACTTTATGCTTCTCCCAGTGAGGTCTTCTGCTGCAGTATTTTCCTTTCAGCTGCATTATGGAGCCACGCTCCACTTTTCAGCTGTATCAGTGACACGTGTTAAAGGTCAGGCTCCAAATATTAGTGATTCTGCAGAGAAAACTCTGCTGAACTAATGGTGACTTACACTTTCTGCTGCATTTAGTCTTCAGCTCTGAGTAGTATTTGGTCATCTTCACACTATGTTGACTACAATGGATGCTGAAGGCCTTCCAGGTAGTGACATCTGGTTTTTCTACTTTACAGTACAAAAAATGCCTCAAGGAACTAAGCCTCAAGTAGTTGAGCATCTGTTTCAGGTTGTTTCAAGAGTTGGTATACTCCTTGTAAGCTTGCCCATGAAGAATTCTTACATGAGCTTTGACAGCAGCAACATTTTTCTGCTTTTTCTGCAGCATGCAGTTAGAAGTTTATGTTTTTTAAGTATTTGTTTGTACTCAGAAATTTAAATCTATCTGAAAGTGACTGGTTAGAACTATGTTAATTGAACATCAGTAAAACTGTAAATACTTGCAAGGACAAAAGTGCATTCCATAACCCCTCATGGAGCCAAGGCTGGTTAGCTAGAATAGTACTGAATGAGTTTTGTCCCCATATCTGCTCACAACTAAAGGAAATCCAGGCCTTTGTCAGCCCATTCAGGAGTTTGCCATCCATTCTTACTCTTCTGATAGCAGTAGTGTTCTTTAAAATATCTTTGTCACTAATAGCAAAATTCTCTGTAACAGTTGCACAGCAGAGAGTAAATTGAATCAAAATCCTTCATAGAAGAAAACATTTGATTTCTGATCAAAAATGAGGTCCTCCACCTTTTGTTCTGTCTTGAGCCAATGACTGCTGAGTTTACACAGCCTTAATTCAGATTGTTTTATTTTAAACTAAACCTGGAATCTAACAAATTGGTAAGAACACTAGTTAAATAGTATGGTAACTTTTTATTGATACAAATATCAATTGACAACAAATAGTTACCCTGGGCCAGGGCATATTAACTAGGGGACCACAAGGTGGTGCTGCTACAACTAGCCTGGTTTTATTCTAGCTTAGTTAAGTAAACAAGAAAATATTTTGTCTCCTTTCCTAAAGAGGCAACAAGAAATTACTCAATATGAATCAGTTGCTCTGTTGTTCCCCAACACATTTACAGCAATGTGGAATTCGTTTTCAAAGTGTCAGGATGACAGACAGAGCTACATCCTCTTCTTGTCTCTCCTCCAGCACCTCTGATAGTTGGGTACCTCTACCCTGTGGGAGTTGCTTTATAAAATATGCTTGTATGACAAGCAATTGTTGCTTTAAATGTGTTAAGGAAGAAATAATGTGAGATTCCATATGAATGCATACCCAGACACAACACTGCAGCCAGAGCTGGGCATAACCCAAGAGATGTTGCCATAACTTTAACAGGTGAAACATCCTCCACTTGTAATCGTTTGAAAGGAATGGACAGAATGGTTGGGTATTTGCCAGCCGTAGCAGGGTATGAATAATTCTCCCAGCTCAATACATGTTTGTTGTAGCCTTAGAATCATCCTGATTGGAAGGGACCTTGAAGTTCATCAAGTCCAACCATAACCCAGATCCCCCTACCATAACCTAATTTACATTTTCAGTGCTTAAATAATGTTGCTAAGCACTATATCTCTATTTCTTTTAAATACTTCCAGGGATGGTGACTCCACCACTTCCCTGGGCAGTCTGTTCCATTGTCCAGTCACTCTTTCAGTAAAAGAATTCTTTCTCATACCCAGTCTAAACCTTTCCTGGCACAGCTTCAGGCCATTTCCTCTCATCCTGTCATTATTCACCTGATGGCCAGCTCCCACCTCCCTATAACCTCCTTTCAGGTAGCTGTAGAGAGCAATGAGGTCTCTCCTCAGCCTCCTCCTCTTCAAATAAACAGTTCCCTGAGCGTCTCCTCATAGTGCTTGTTTTCCAGACCTCTCACCAGCTTCGTAGCTTCCTTAAAGCCACTAAGTATTTGGGATAGAGAGCTGCACCCTAAGAAAATAAACTTTTTAGCCAAAGTCCCCAGTGATTATTGTAAAGGTCTTCTGATGCATCTTGCTGGGAAGCCAAGGAGATAATTGAACTTACCTGCCCCTCTGTGATTTGATATTCCTCCAGCCACTGCTCCCTGGGTGCACTGATGGATATACATAGGTCCACAGGAGGGGGCTGCTGTGCTGATTTTAAAAATTCCCCCTGTTCTCTCATGCCAGTTTTTCTCTTTCAGGACTGCTGTGCTACAGTGGGAGGGAGCACATGCCTGAGCCCTGGGAATACTAGCCCCTGCAGTTGGCATGCTAAAATGCCCAGCAAAGGTGACTTTGTGCTGCAGCTGAGGGCCATGCTGGGGGCATTCATTGGCACACGTCCCCTTCTGCCATCTCTGCTGCGGAGTGATAACTGTTGGCAAATGACTGTGAGCATCTAGGAGCCTTAAAACATCCCAGAAAATTCCCCATGGGTTTTTTGTCAGAGTCTTTGCATTGTGCTGCTCTCATTAGTTTCTCTGTATTGATTGTCCTAGTCCAAGTGAAACCGCTGAATGAAAGGGACATCTTTTCTGGTAATAACATTAATCTCTGCTGGATTACAACTCCATTTATCTATCTATTAGCAAGAAATGACAGCAAAAAGGTGTATGCAGGAGCACCTTGAATAGATCCATCATAAGAATGTCATTGTTACAGTGAACTCAACAAATAGCTTGTTGGCTGCAATGAACGAGAAACTTAGAATAAACTGTACTGAGGAATAGCACGGATACATCCATATGGACCATGAAGGAATCAGAAGGGACAAATAAGAGGAGTCAGCTTTTATCCTGGGACTAGAACATAGTTGTTTTGAGCACATACACACACATGCACAGTAGTAGTGCATTCTTTATTTATTACTTTTTCAGCAACGGATATTGCTAAAACATTTTAAGACTCAGTTGTTGAAATATGATATGGTTTATCTGAAAGCAGACTGAATTTGTTGTGTTGTTATATAGTCTGGGTTAGTGTGAATGTACTCCTGGATTAGCACACTGCAGCCTGATGTTGAGCTTGTACATACACACATTGAATTTTTCACCACTGTTTAAACTGTGCCCCCTTGGTTTGATCTGGTTAATGCCAGTACCAGTGTGAAGCTCAGAGCCTGACAGGATTTATGAAGATTGGTCTATTACTATTATTTCTAGTTGCTGGCCCGTGGGCAGTTCTGAAGAGATTTATTGACTTCAACCACATCAGACAGGGAATGGACCTCTTGGGTTCAGGATGAACAGCTGGGTTTACCTCCTTGAAAGGATGGGTGAAGATTGAAGAAAGCAAGATCTGATCCCACAGGTTAGTCTGTGGGGCAGTCCCAGTGGCAAGAGCATTAAGGTGACACAGTCTCACAGCATTGCTCTTGAAGCCATAGGAGCCCAGTCTCTGCAGAGGCTTACTGACTCACCTCATTATCCTTTTTGCTGTGGCACCAGGAAATCCTAATTCCTGTTTCTTTAGTGTGTTCTCTTCACAAAATAATAATCTATGCTTTCAAACATGCAGGCATCATTGGCCGTACACTCTGACAGTGTGCTTTGGATGGAGGTTAACAACATGGCTTGTGGCATTTGGGCTTTCCTCGGGCAGATGGCCCAGCTGGCCCGTGCCTGACTAATGAAGCACCTATGCTTGATGACCTGTCCAGCCTTTTACATCCTTTCCTTCCATATAGTTTCTGTCCCTCAGCCAGGCATAAAGCACATGCTAGAATTGGCATGTGAAGAGAGAAAGGCCCCCTGCAAAGCATGGTGCTGTTCATGTGCTGTGGAAAAGCCACCACCAGCCTAAGCACTGACCAAGAGCACTGTCATTTCAGAATTACTCCTTGTACCTTGATCTGTGGTGTACTCAGCAGCATATAAACCCTCCTTTCTGAGTGGTTCTCACCTTTACTTCTCTGCACTTAGACAGAGAAGCATTTTTTTCTCTTACCATCTAGAGGAGGTAAGGTCTGAAGGAGAAAGAGCTTGGGTGGCCAAACTGCAGGTGGCGAAGGCGTTGGGAAGGGTCTCCAGATGGCTGACGTAAGGGTTCATAAAACGATGAGGGCTAAACCCTCATCATTCCTTTAAGCCTAAATGTTTGTATGTGTTACCAAACCATCATGTAAAAATATATAATAGTTTTCACATGTTGAACTATAGATTAGCCATGGTGCTTATGATGATAATTAAAACCACAAACATAACATATTGTGAAAAATGCCACATGCATGTTTAATTATGATTCAAATTTCCAGGCTTGCAGTCAAGGAAAGGAATTACTGAGTACCTCTTGAAAGTTGTTCTTTGTATTCAGCATATATCAAGTGATGCTGAGTATCTTCTAGGATTGGATCTCTTTATTTGTAAAATTTGGAGAAGATCTTTCATTGTTTTTCCGGAGTTACTGTTTAGATCTGGAATTTTTTTACCACTTTTTAAAGTAAAAAAAAGACATACAGAGGTTGGATGTGATCAGTATATAATATTTCAAAACAAATATCTAGAGAAAAAATTATAATGGTTTGACATATTAAAAAATTAAAGAGTATAAACCTGCAGAGGTGAGGGGGAAAAAAGAGTTCTATAAAAGTATGTTTTCTTTCGGCTCGTAATTCTTTTTACTTAATGCTTGCAACATTAAGACAAATTTTTCTGAATGTTTCTTTAAGTATCTGCTTTTGGGGATGTTTTGTCATCCTTGTTCCTTGTTCCACAAGTTTTGCTGTGCAGCACTGAGTCTGCAGCTTGCTCTCAGAGCCAAGAAAGCCAGGATGTTTACTCAGTGTAGGGCTGCTCCGTGAAGAAACACCAATTAGGCTGAAATGTAATAGTCACATCAGCAGCTGAAGAAAATAAAAGCAGACCCTGAATAATAATAATAATAATTATTATATGGATATTTTTAAATTTTGTAACCAGTCTCATATTTTTATTTTTAATTTGAGACGTTTTTGAATGTTGATGGTGAGACTAGTAATGAGGCCAGTAGCAGAATCCTCTCCAAAGTGATCCAGAAGCCAAGACACAGAAGTCATGATTCTTACCAGTGGAACAGAGATGGGAGAGCAGCTGGCTGATGTAGGTAAAAATATAACCTACTTTGCACAAATTCCAACTTAAAATGGGATATTTTGGTCTTTTGACTTCACCAATCTCATTGAAGTGCCTACATTCTAATGTGATCCTGTGCTAAACTTTATATTCACCTACAATTTTGTGCTTAATTCTCCACTAAAGATAGGTCTGCATTGTGGAAAGAAACACTGGAGGAGAGAGATCATGCCCAGCTTTGAGCAGGCAGGACTATCCCCATGGCACAAGGCAGTGACCTGCACAGGAAGAGTTGTGAGAGTTGGGGGCACCGTAATGTTAGCACACTGCAGATGGGGCTGCTTGAGGGATCTTTATACTAAGCAGAAGAGATGTCCCCAAGCTCATGTGTGAAACAAATAGTAGTAAAAGCTTAGTGATCTAGGGAAACCCTTAAAAACAGCCAAGGTTGTTATATTTTTTCATCAATCAGAAGCTTTCAAAATTAGCACTACTGAATACCTAAAGAAAAAAAAAAAAAAAAAAAAAAACTTGAAAAGTGTCATAGGTCACATTTAAGAGTTAAACATAAAGATCTTAGGATATTTAAAGGGGCAACCTTTAAAAAATATCTTTTTGTTTGTTTTTAAACAGAAGCAATTTTTCTGCTACAAAATATTTTGTCCAAATTGTTAAGCCTATTTTTTTGTTTTGCCAAAGCCACACAAAAAAGAAGGGATACTTCTGAGGAGAGAAAAAATTAATAATAAAAACTGTTGGTAGATTCTGAGCAGCTGTAATCCAAAACAACACCTTGCAGACTGTTGAGAAATTTTAACTATGAAGTCAGCAAAACATAGGTGTAAGAGGTTCCTCCGTGGAGCACAACTATTTGTGATGTTTGTTGCTCGTTTGAGTGTACTGGGATGCTGTCTTGGGAAGCCTTCTCTGGGAAGCTGAATGCAGTGTGAGAGAAAAATTACACAGGGCTGTTCAGCTTGAACCTTGCACTGTGCCTGCTGTGGTACATACCATTCTTGTTCTTGTTCTTGTTCTTGTTCTTGTTCTTGTTCTTATTCCTATTCTTATTCTTATACTTGTACTTATTCTTATTCTTTTTAGTGTTGGTTGGGGGCTTTTTGTTTTGGTTTGGTTTTTTTGCTCTGCATTAATGCAACCAAGGTCATAACAGCAGCATATGCACAACAAAGCTGCTAGCTTAGGAAATATCAGGCTTACAGCATTTCTTTGCACCACAGTTGCTTATCAATGAAGCGTATATATAGCCTAATTAACATAACTGGAACGACTATAATTATGCTATCATTTTGTTTACTTTAGCACATTCTGTTGAGGTATATGGGAAGCAATATTTGTTATTGAAATATTCCCCCTTGTTACATTCAGGCTGTTTAATTATCCTGTTAGTCTATTTTATTTATGGTGTGATTAAGTTGCTTAAAAGTGAGGAAAGTGTTAAAGTCCACAAACTCTTGGCTTACATATTCTTCTCTGTTTTGGATATTGGACACAATCTGATAAAGCTTTCAGTAGTTCTTACTCATGCAAGTAAGACGGTTCTGTTATAATTAATGTCATTATGGGCTTAAATAAGACTTTGGAGTATAAAAGACTAAAAATAAAAATAATCAAGAACATCCACAGCAAAAAGCTTTTCAGGCTTCCCATTTGAGAAAGTGCAATGCAAAACCGAAGCTGCTAGATTGGGGTAGATCTGCTAGACAAAGACATTGAAGAAAATAATATCTTTTTCCTTGGCTTCGATTGCACTGCTGAAATGAAATTGTATCTGTTTTTGGTAAAAGCAAGATATCTCTTCCATAAAAATTTCCAAAGAAGGTTCGTTGTGCAGGCAGGATGATGCTTAACTCAGCTTTTGTACACTCCACATAGATGTCTACAACTTTATGGCTTCAGCAGTGGCATCACCACTGCACTCTAGGCCCATAGAAGCCTGAGCATCCTTCGTGTCTAGTAGTATGACCACATCTTGGGAGACATGACCATATCTCAGGCAACCACAACACACTCTTATCCTTCATGCCCTTGTCTCATGGCAGGAGGGGAAGGGAAGGTACATGGGGCACCACTTCGTCCTGGCAGACATTTCTGGAGGTCTGAGGTGGCAGAAATCCTTTTGATGCTGTTGCCTTGAACTTCCCTCACCCTTGAGCACCCACAGCTCAGGCACACAAAACCCTTCACTGGCTTTCACCAACAGAAGTGGTGCATAACCAGCTCACCAAGCGGAGACCTAGATCCTTTGGTCCCTTGCATTTCACCAGGGTTAATGCCTCTCACTTTAAAGTGGTGGGCAGAACATTAATAAAACAAGTCATGTTCGTATAGCTATATGATTTCCATAAGTAAGGATGTCAAGAGTGTATTTTAAGGTATGGATGTATACATTAATGTAGACACTGAGAGCATTGGCAGTTTACCACACCTTTGGGTGTAGTCCAAGGCCTTTCTTCACAGAAGTTCTCTTAGGTCTCTCACTGACATTGCAGGTTGACTGGAAATGTTTTTGCTTTTGTTTTTTGTTTGTGCTTTTTTTTTTTACTTTTGATGGAGTAAAATTGTTCGTGGTAGTGTTTTCTTTGGGAGAGTACCTCTTATGTGCAAGCCGTCATATTTACAATCACTTCTAACTGGGGACAAGTTTACTTCCCAAGCTGACACAAACCACGGATGAAGTGTCTTTGGCGTGTGACAGGTCAGAGGTGTCCAAATCTTCCCAGGAATCTTCTGATGAAAATCTGATGGCCTTAAATCTGCTCTCACCTCTCCCTACCAGCCCGTATACACAATATAGATGTCTAATTTAAAGATACCAAGTATGGTGGTAGGAAATTAGTGGGGTTTTTTTCTGAATATTGTAGTCACACCACAGACAAAAGAAGAGGAAAATATTAAGAAGCAGTGCATTTCAAGCCCACAGTCAAAGAAATCTCACAGTGGCTTTTGCTGCCTGCCTGTGTTTCTTTACCTCTCTTGGTCAGGCACCATATGTAAATGAACACTGCTTACATGCAAGCGCTCCCGTAGAGTTACATCAGCTACTCCTAATAAAAGCTCAATATGTGAAACTTAATCATCTACCAGATGTTTTTATTTACCAGCCCTTATTTTTTATTTAAAATTGCTCATGGGATTTTCTAGTCACTTGGATGTAATTTAAATGAGTAGACCCAAATTCATCTCTGACAATACATCATTAAAGTGACGCAGTTTTACATAGGAGATGAATTTTATGCACAGACCATAATTTTTTTCTGAATAAAGTAATCTATTACGGGAACACAACCACATATCTGGTCCTTCTTATCCTTGGCCATCCCCATGAATATGAAGAATTGAGGACATAACCTGCAGAGACAGATGGACACATGAGAGCCTATTTCCATCTCACTCACTGCTATCCCAAAGTCTTTAACATTGAAATGATAGCTGATTCTCTCTCCTTGTTTTGGAAGCACAAAGAGAGAGGACTGAGGCTCAGAAGCAAGGATCCCAATGTCCAGTGAAAGAGGTAAAAATTGTGCCTTAGGAAGAACTGTAGAATTGAACTTTGATTGAGAGACTGTGACACTAATCATAAGTTTTATCCTCCTTCCACTCTCTTTCTCTGACATACTTGTGGCATTTAGTCTCTCACTGTAGTCCCTTACTTGGTAACAGGGAACAAAGAAGTGTTTCATGGGCTGTGGAGAGCAGAGACCAAATATTGTGATGTGCCTGTCAATGACCATGGCTGGACTTGCTGGTCCTTGTCTTTCACTGCCATGCTCCTGTTTCAGACACTGCATATGCAAATGTATTTCTTTTGTTTGCTAAATTGTCCTTGAAGTCTAACCCTTCCTATTCCCAGCTTGACTTCTCTTAAGTACACTGTCAGTTATCTTAGGGTTTTCTAGATGTGTGATGGTTTAGTGGGTTTTATACAAATAGACACTGGTTTCACTTGCTAAAAATATACGCTTTAATTTTCCATTGGGATTTCTTAAATTCAGAATGAGGAAGAGAAAACCATTCTGGTTTAAACACCTTTCTATTATTCTGCAGTTGTGTGTAGAAACAACTACCTCACTCTGAAGTATGTGACAGAGTGAAGCACAAAGTGAAGCACCGTCACTTCATTGAGGTGACACAGCATGACAACATCTTCCTGCTCTGAAACCTTTGGCAGTGACTGAAGACTCAAATGTAAGCAAAACCAGATTGTAAATACAAATTGTTGAGGAACAGTTGTTGAAGACAGATGTTGAAGACGAGGAATTCCTGAGATCCCTTTCCGTTCCTTTCTGCATGTGTGCACAGAGTCTGGATGTAGGGACCTGCCACCTTGAAGAGGTGACGTGAGACCCTCTCCCATTGCACTAGAGTCTTGCTCTGTCTGCTGAGGCTCTCAGCAGTACCATGCTGTGAATCATTTTATCACTGTCTGGGAAAGAAAACAGGATTTTGCCCTTTATTTTGTTGTTGTTTATGCTTGCCACTGAAACTCTTGCCCTCCCCTTCCCTTTTCCTATCATAAACACTGCTTCTGCTCCCTCTCCCCTCCCTTGCAGTCCTTTGCCCTTTCTTCTCCACTCATATAGCCCACATTTCCCTTGTTCTGGGTTATCTCAACAGTTTATATTAAACTCCTCTGCTAACCACACAGCTTTTGTGCTGCACACCCCACTCAGGCTTACTCCATGCCTCTGTTACTCTAGGTGCAGATGATGCAGGATAGGCTGGAGAAACTGGCACTGCCAGGGAGAGCAATAAGGAAAGCTTTCCTTGAGCAAGCATAAACTACTGCAGTCACTAACACCTCATCTGTGCACTCAGCTTTAGCCTGGCGAGACCTACTGGTTTATGCAACTGGGAAAAAGGTAGCATCTTCCTTTGAAGAAGGGGATTTTTGAAAAGTACCAGAATGAGCAAGTAATGAAAACTTTATTCAAGGAGCTGGTGCACTCCATGTGCAGCTGAGGATACATGTGGTTTTGTGAGGATCCCCAAGTCCTGTCCACAGACTGCTGTGGTCCACAGGGAAGCACTTGCAAAGGGTAAGGCAAGAGCAGCAAACAAGGAAAGTGGGTGTGGGCAACCAAAACCACTGTGAACATCCACTGTCTGACACATGTTCTTAACCTGGGATTACAGCAGTTCACAGGCACACTTGAGTAAAGAACCTCAAAGTCTCTAATGACCACAAGTGGCAGAGGTTTATAATGTACTTAAATGTACCCTTTCCAAGCATTGCTTTTGTAATAAGACGATGTTTAGCACTTCAGTGGTGGGAATACTCATTCCTGTGCACTGGCTACCTCAAACCACTGCCTTTCAGAGGACAGCTGCTGCACAGAGTGATTCTTTACCTACTTTAGTTATTTCCCAGCAGACAAGAAACTAATCCATTTCTCATACCAAAATGTCTCTCATAACCCCAAACTGAGAAATGGCAGGGAAATATTGCATTTTTATTCAAACCACCCATTGTTTGTATTCTTTTTATCAGTAAAATGCTTTCTTTTAAAATTTCCCACATGTGACAAGTCACGTTGTAATGCATTACTTCAGGCTGTATCTTTCATGTTGCATTAGAGTGAGACAAGCTTAACATGATTTGATGCTTGCAACCTGCTTCAAACATGGCATGTGGAACATTTGAAAAAGAAGCATCTTTCAGGGGAAACCAAGGAGTCTATAGATTTTCCTTTATTTACATTTCCTGTCTTTTTAGTTTCAAACTGATGTTAAGCTGTGTGACTGTCACAGAAAGGGTTAATCAATGTGTCTGCTTTTCTTACTTGTAAAAATTCTATTGACTTCCAAATATTTGCTTGATTTCTTCTTTATGTTTTCCCAGCTATCTAACTGAAAGCAAAAGCTACGTGCTAACTATTAGCTAAAACTTTCCTAACAAAGCAGCAAATAGATTGGAGAAAGAATGATTACAGGCTTTCTCAATGGGTGCTGATAACAGAATAAACAATTCTGCTTTTGAAAGATGAAGGTTTATATGGCTAAATCCTGCATGGTCAGCGCCTTATATTCTAAGATATTTTGAATTCTCTGATTCAAAGGTGAATATAGCAATTCTGTTGTACAAATGGACACGCTTCACAATAACAGTGAGGAAAAAAAAATAAAATAATCTGATTTGTTAGAGTAGCTTCAAATAATTTTTGCATATTTAGATAATCAATTTAGACCTAAATGTACTATAAATATGTATTTGTCTTAGGAAAGCAGCAAAAGGAATATTTTAATATTTGCATTTTTTTTCTCTCCTAGAAAACTGGTTGTCAAGAAACATTTTCATGAATCATTTCTGACCACATGCTAGTTTCTCCCATGCACTGCATACAAGTACAGTATAAGAGTCTGCCTGAAGAGTTTTCTGCTTTCCTCACTACTTGTATTTTATTTTCTGTGAGTCTATTAAGAAGTTGTACTTAATGCAAGAAATAGTCTCGTGATTCACACTGGGCTAGGCACTGATGTTTTTATTCCTTCTGAACTGTCCTATTCTGGCTCATGAAATCATAATAATTTCAGTGGTATAACTTGGACTATGAACTCGGTTCATTATAAGTGCAGGTAGCACATTCTGGTTTTATGGGCCTTTTCAGTGTGAGGATCTTTATTTTAACTGCAGATTTCATCTGATATAGATGCTAATATAACTGCAGCAACCTAATTCTCCACCATTTCAGGTCTTAAAATTGCAATTTTCAAAGATGTGCTCTGGACCAGCCAACAAGAAGAATCATAATGCAGGAACCACAGGGTAATATTATGTAATTCCTGTATACAAAATCCAAATGCTTGACCAAAACGGTCTTTTCTGGTATCAAATTCGATTAAGCTGTAGCTTTATCTTCTCTCCCAGCAATATGGATCTGATAAAGCATAATCCCAGGCAAAATGGGCATGAATTCTTTTATCTGTGTTTGCTTTTAATCTGCTTTAGACTAGAGAGAAATTCTAAGAATCCCCATAACTGTCCTTCCAACACCTCAGTTTAGCAGCTTTTCTAATTGACTTTATAAATTTCAAGCAGGTTCTGAAGTAGCTCTCCAACAGATGAAGCAAATGGAAAGAAGAAAACCCACCCACAAGCCTTAAAACTACTACTTAAACAGAAGTCTAACTTTAAAAGGCCCCTTTTCCCATTTCTGAAGAGTTTTCTATAACACAACTGTTGAAAATAACAAGAGACTAACCGCAGCACAAGAGTCATCCTGTCATCCTGCAGTGTCTCTTATTAAATCAGAAGGTATATTTTTGTTCAGACTCCCTGATGTTGCCCAAATGGCACGTCCCACCAAGCAGCGATGTTAAGAGCAGAAGATGGGGTCTGTATCTCATGGTTGGTTGTAAATTACTTGGGATAAACTAGAGATAATAGAACTACAAATATTTTTGTTTCCAAAATAGAAATATTTTGCATGCTTTTCTGCTTTCACAAAAATTAAGTGCATGGAGCCCTTTTTCAGTGGATTAAGAAGTGATTGGGATAGAGGCAATGGTGTTTTCTAGATCATCGCTAGCAATGCATCTGCATTGAAACAGAGAAAAAAGGTATATGTGATGTTCTTTGTCTATGTTTAGCCACTCTTCCTTATAAATGAGATGCTCAGAAGCTGGCTGGATACTGAGTTTCATTGCCACCTATTTGATTTAGTAATATAACTCAAGTAGTAATGGCTAGCATGACTCATTGATGTGCAAGAAGACAATATGTCAAGAGCTTATTGCAATGGTTGCCTGAGTACTACCATGTGCACTGGGTCAGAATGGAGTAACATGCAGATCCTTTAGTTAAAGCTCTCTACAACAAGCCAACATAAGTCTGGAAATTCAGGCAGAATCTTGCACTATTTTTTTCCAGAGCAGGTGCCAGAAGATGCCCATTGTGCTAAGCACCCAACTAGATATCCTGATTCTTAGTGCTGCTGAACACTTTCAGTTCCAGCTCTATTCATACAGATAACTGCATGAACAACAGTGGAAATGACTTATAGGTAGATTTCCCCAAAGCCCAGAGGGGATCTCTGGAAACTTTCCACTTCCTTGCTGCACACTGATGGGTGCTCTTGGTTGTTGCTGGTCACCAAAAGGCACTTCCCTTTACTACCCTTGAAATACCAGCTCTTAAACACTCTGTGGGCACTTGCTGAGCAGCAGCTTGGGTAGAGCATACTGCTTATGTTAGCTCCCTATTTTTCTGATTTGCCACCTTTTCAAAGTTACTTTCAAATCACCCTTAACACAAGTCAGGTTACAGTAAAAGGCAGACAAAAGCATTAGTTCACAATGTCATTAGCAGATTATGAAAAGAAACGTTTATGCAAGTCATGGACAGAATGAAAGAAAAAACCCACAATCTATACTCACAAAGCTGAAATGGAAGGATTATTTTTTTACTACAAACAGCTGAGGTGCCTCAGTGCAAACTTTGTCAGCCATTTTGCCCTCCTTCATGCCTTACATTCCTTGGAGAGGAATCATACTTGGAGAAGCCACCAGCTCTAAACCACCTCTCCAGACATCCCCAGATTGCCCCTGACATCAGCCTTCCCATGCAGGTAGTGTGGATATTAAAACTGATTGCTCCTTTTCAGCTCTCTCACAAGAGGCATGACAGAGTTTGGCTGTCAGTGAACCTTAACCAATGTTTCATTTGTTATGTATGCAAACTTTCCTTCCAAAGAAGTAATTGGAAGTTCTAATCTTTTCAGAGACAGTGACACAGTGTGTAAAAAACCCTTGATAAAATATCTAAATAAATACATCATGGAAAACAAATATATCCTGGTGATGATAAAAGGTTAATCCAATAAACTAATCAGATCAAAAGATCAGTCTTGTAAAATCAATTGCATTTGTCTTCAAACACAAAGACATAGACAAGTTTCTTAGAAGAAATGCATTCTCTGTAGGGATTAAACCACAAATTGATTTGTGAATATACTTCCCTAAGAGAAACTAGAATATAATTCCTAAAGTATCTCTATCAAGAACCAATGACAATGTTGTCTCTTTTGTACTAGTTCGGCAACTCACTTGAAAACATGTAAACAATGTTTGGTATACAGCATGTGATTTATAGCATACACTGTTTTGTCTCAGTGCTTTCAAGGAGAACAACAGCAAGCTGTAAAACCTTCTGCTCCAGATCATTCCTTCTAAATAAATCCAGTTCAGATGCTCTGTGAGGACTGGTATTTCAAAGTGATAACTGACAATTTATAAATCACCCACTTTGTTTTGCAATGAGACAGCACATCTGTAATCCATATTTATTTCCCATTAATAACTGTAAGGGTGCTGCTGCATTGATTGTTTAATATCATGTATGTTTCACCTTACTAACTAACCTTGAAGAGGAGTGCTTTTCCTTGTTTTTTTTTCACACTCAGGAAATACTCTAAGATGAATTGTTTCAAATAAATTAAAATAATATATTGAAAAAACAGAAGCTCAATATTTGAATGAGTTTATTAATGAAATTTGTATTGGCATCATTTATGGTTCATACCCTTTTCATCATTCCACATCAAATATGAAAACTGGACTACACAAAGAAGAAATACTTAATTTAATAAAAAAAAGTCAAAATGTTGAGTCACTTCAGGGTTGACTTTGGTAAGAGGGTGACTTTGCATGCCTCCAGGTTTTGTGAAATTGCCAAAACAGATTTTAGGAAGCTGGTGGGACTAAACTACCAGGAGAGAGATCAAGAAGATTGATTACAACAAACTCTGTCTGCTAAGGGATAGTTGTAACAGGGCAAGGTGCATTCCCTACCTGCCCTCAGGCTATGCTGTCTCCTGAAATGCACAGAAAATATGTAACCTGGACTGTTCTTTTTTGCTGTTCTAGCCTCCCTGCCTTGGGAAATGGCTACATAGATTGCACCTGTTTGTCCCAAAGCACTACCAGAAGTGAGTCAAAGACAAGGCTCTAATTGTGCTACCTGTGCAAGTTTCTTCTGCATCTAGCCCAGGAGCTCATGGCTGGCCACAAAGGGGATGCCATGCAAAGCATGTTTCATTGAGCAGAGTGCATCTTTCCACTTTACCCAAGTTTTAGTTTTCTTTACCCATTTTCATGTTTGATGCAAAGGTTTCTATGTTAAAAGGTATTCCATTTTGACATAATTTAAACTTCTAAGGTTTATGTGCACTTGCACCCCAGTCCATATCCTGGATTGTATAAAAAAACTGGCCATCAGGTCATGGGAGGTGATTCTCCTCCACTCTGCTGTTGTAATACCCCACCTGGAGTACTGTATCCAGCTCTGGAGCCCCCCAAAAAAGAAGAACATAGACCTGTTGGAGGGAGTACAGAGGAGGGCTATAAAGATGATCAAAGAGCTGGGGCATCTCTCCTATAAAACAGGCTGAGAGAGCTGGGACTGTTCAGCCTGGAGAAGAGAAGACTCTGGGGAGACCTTATAGCATTTTTCCAGTACCTGAAAGGGCTACAGGAAAGCTGAGAAGGGATTTTTTACAAGGGCATGTAGGTAGAGGACAGGGGGTAATGGATTAAAACTTGAAGAGGGGAGATTTAGGTTAGATATTATGAAGAAACTCTTTAGTGTGAGGATAGTGGGACTCTGGAACAGGCTGCCCAGGGAAGTTGTGGATGCCCCATCCCTGGAAGTGTTCAAGGCCAGGCTGGATGGGGTTTTGAGCAACCTGATCTAGTGGGACGTGTCCCTGCCCATGCATGGGAGTTGGAACTAGGTGATCTTTAGGTTCCTTCCAACCCAAAGCATTCAACGTTTCTATGATTCTATGATGATATTATTTATATTGAGCCTTTGATTATTGAAATAAAAAAATCTCTGTTAATAAATCCTATATCAGTAAACTGAAAAAATGACTTTGCAGGCAAAAAGAGATGTGGAGCTGCATAGGAAATGTTGGATGCACACACCACCTCCTTTGTAATGCAGATCCTAATCACCACTAACAGCTCTTGAGTCTGTCATTTTCTTCCACTATGTAAAAGCGACGTAAAATACCTTTACAAAAGGGTTCTCTCTCCGCTCTTGCCTAATATTGCTCATAAATCAAAAATACTGAAGATGTAATCATTGGCTTCATGTCACACTAAACATTCAAAATCATTATCCTAAAATCCTTTTGGGAAGCACACAAGATGCTCTCAGTTCAGCTCCCTGTAGATTGTAGGTCAGTAGCACAAAGGCATAGCATATAATTGGACTCAAGTGGTAGTCTGAGTTCATAAGAGGCCAAGGACAAATTAGTCCAAATCGCCTCCTACTTTAAAAAGAGACATTTCAACATGGACACAGTTCAGATTTGCCGCTGTCTGACCTACAGATAAATACAAGACTTTAATGCTTCCAGAAACTGAACAGTGAACAATTTGGGTGTCTGAATATGACAGGAAACATCAGCCTTTTTGATCCAGGGCATTTCTGCTAGAATTTTGGCTTCAGGATGAACTCTGAAGTCTTGAATTTATATTGAAGTGAACAAAACTCAACTTTAAACTCCAGATTGTAAAGGGAAATGAAGACCGAAATGAAAGCAGCATGCAAATGCTAACTGTGAAATGTTTCCAATAAATACCAGATATTGCTTTTTAATGTTGTATGACATTTTACAGATGCAGAAAACAATCAGACATCTATTGCAGCCAATTACTACATTAAAAAAAGTGCAAATCCAAAAATCACTGACCTGATAACAGTTTTGATGTCATGTAAATGGTATGTGTTTAATTTATTTTACCATGGAAGTTTTCAAATAACTAAGCACTCATGCTGAATAATGGGAGAATAAATCAGGAAAGGATCAGTCTATATTTGTCCTGTTTCTTATATTCTCCAGCTATCCAATGGCAGTTGCAGCACGAAGCAGAAGATTAGGGTTGACTCTGTCTTCTGACAGAGTTACCTGGATTGGAAGTTCCCATTCACATCTGACTGTCAGTTAATACAAGGTAACACTAAGCACATTTCACACTTTGGGTAGAACAAACGTATATTTGCTTCCTGAAAAAAAATGTTTGCAATGCATCAACAGTAGCATTTATAATGCAGTCAGGCTGGAAGGCGGACGAAGTGGCTAAGCTGTGAGCCCAGGGCACAAAACCCCCTTACTTTCAAGCTTTCTCCAGGTTTTCCTGGTGATGTTGGATGGGTCATGTGACCTCCCATGTGCCTCAATTTCCCTTCTGTATTGCAGGACTAATACTCTCCATCAAAGAGGAGGATGTTCCCTAGGTTTGTGATTCAGCCTAGCTAGCCTGGCAGGAAGAAAAAACACATTGTGCTTCTCACTCTCTGGGGTTATTTTTGAACCTTTACAAGGAGGTAAAAGAGAGATGAAAGCACCATCTGAATTGTGCTTTCTGCTGCTGGAACAAAAGTAATGGTGTCTATCAGATCTAGTCAATCTGTTTGCCTGCTTTCACTCTCCTGTGCTTGAAACACTACAGCACTTTTCTTTCTTTGTAGTGTTTTGATGCAACACTTCTTCATTGGTTTAGTTTATGCTCAAAGAAATTTAGAATCGGACATAACTTTAAAGTGGTACTTTTAGTATTTGTCTCAAGGGCCTGACTCACAGAATCTGTCACTTTCCCCCAAAGTTCTAACATTTCAGCTGCAGCATTGCTGCCACCATTGTAAAGCAGTAGGCATATTTTCATGTATCTTGCTTGGTAATGAGTAAATTGTTCCTGTTGAAGATGGTAGTGAAGGAGATGGCAGGTTCCAGTTTTGCTTTCAGAGAGCATGGCATCTGCAGCTGGCTGGGGGTATGAGACCAGCCAAGGCCAGACCTCTTTTCCCACATCCACATGAGTTGGTTGAGGGGACACATATTTTCTAGTGCAGCACAACATGAGGCTAAGCAGCAGGATGCAATTCTGGTACATTAAAATCAGCGGCAAGGTCTTATTGACTTCTGCTGCAGGAGAATTTCACCCTCAAGAATAGAGCATTTCCCAGCAGCAGGGAGAGCAGTTCCTGCACATGCACATGCTTGTTAGTGGTACCACCCCATCATTCATACAGTGACTGAGAACTGGCTGCCTTTTGCAAGATGCCCACACTCACCATGCTCTCCCAGCTGAAATGGAATGGAACTCCACATTGTTTGACTGTTTTTCAAGCTGGTATTTCTGTTCATTTCTACCCTTCCCCATCTTTCTCATCCTGTTTGGTTTTTTTTCCCCTCTTCACTCTTACTCCTCTCTCAAATATTTCCAAACCCAGCTTTGAAGTCATCGACCTTGAAAACAAAGACAGAAGAGCAATTCACTTGCCGAGTGCAAATACCTTGACAGATGCAGCATATAAACCAAGCTGTGAAGCCAAACAAACTTGTAACATCTCACATCAGAAGCCCTCTCTATCCCTGTCTGGTTTTCTACACTGTATTATTTTCCTTTGATGGCATCATTCCTTTGTGAAGAACAAAACTCTTGAGACCATAACTATCCTAGTCTCTGTAATTGTAGAAATTGTGTGATTTATGGATTTTGGTAGTGTTTTTAACAATCCTGTTAGATGTCAGCAGGGATTTATGGCAGCACGGATCCCTCCATCTTACAAAAACAGCCACAACTACCAAAAGCACCTCAAGAGCCTCTGAGTCTTAGCAATCTTTAATGCTGTTTTGTCAATAGAGAGGATTAAGAGTGCATACTGGATCAGTACAGGATTCACACTAAGGCTGCCCATAAGATCCCAGGTCCCTCCTGGGCCACAGTTACTCAGCTTTACATTGTAAGGACTTGTCATAGTGGTGAGGCTCACAGCAGGTATTTAACCTGAGACTTATACTGTAAAAATGCAAAATTGAACCTTGAACCTCCTAGTCAAGTCCTTTAGCACAGAGGCAGCAGTAGCTTTACAATTTCTTTATGTAGGCAAACCACTAGAGGGAGGGAGAGGTCCACAGTGCCAAGCAGCCCTTCCCCAGCCAGCGCCTCCATCTCCTCCACCATCAAAACACAAGCTAGACCCTGCCTTTTCATAGCAGGTGAGGACTTCGGTTTTGACCCTACTCATAGGCCAGATGAAGGTGGCAGCAGTTCCCCGAGGTCTTTGGTGGCTGGCCCTCCAAGAGCAGCCTAGGAGCTCTTCCTCAGCCCCGGCTGCTGCTCCCACATGGATGCAATTTCCCAGCGCCGAGGCTGCAGGCCAGATGGACGCGTCCCATGGGCTGAATGCAGACCAGGAGCCATCAGCTACAGCACCATATGTAAGTGGTGTTTTACATACGTATCAAATGTCAGGCCTCAGCTAAGTCACAGATGAACTATAGTGCTACTGCTGTAGCACAGTGTCCTTAATATTATTCCTCAATGTGGAAGAGTCCTTCCTCCAAATCATTAGCAACAGATGAGCTCTGTGCTTATTAAAGGCCCCCAAGTACTTTGCAGCAAAACCATACCCAGAAGAAAGTGTGTCTCCGTTCCTCCTCAGCTGAGTTTTTGCAAAGAATTTAATAAAGATTTATAGGTTTTCAGAGATTGTTTCGAGCTTAGCCAAGGTTTCTTTTTTTAATCAGTCTTTTCCATGGGGGGCAGGGGAAGGAAGTGTTTCCAAGGTTATAGAAATTGAAACAACATCTCAGGTATCACCAGCCTCCCTCAGCATGCTACCAGCCCTGTAACTTATGACAGAACAGACTTTGTTTTTACAAGTCTCATCCAGAAAAGGTTTGTGTGAGTAATAAAATGTTAGGCCCTATAAGCTTATGCTAATACTCATGTCCCTGAGCTTTATTACATTTGGAAATATAAAATTAATGCAATAAAATTTCTCTAAATAAAAAGAAAATGTGCTGGGGGCAAATAAGTGAAAGCTATCCTGTGTCATTAATTAAACTACTGAAGGCTGTTTAGATGATTGGAGATAGAGAAATGCCAATAGAGAAGTTTCACTCCTGCAAGGAGCTCCAAATGTTGTTAAGAATTATTACAATTTGCAGGTGTGATAGACAACATTCTAGCATGAGAAAAGTGAAAGCCTTCCTGCTAAATTAATGTTCCAGGCATTCTGACATACTTTTCAGAGATGATATGCAAGATTACCTAGTACCTTGAATAAAGATGTTGAATTTAGGGAGGAATGACTTGGAGTCAGCATTTAAGCCTGAAGAGAGTGTACTCAGTTGTTAACTACAGGGAATAGCATTTTAAGAGTTTAAGGAAAGACTAGTTTAGTGGACCTTGGCAATAAAGATCTCAGGCAGACAAGAGGCAACATCCTAGGTCTGCTCATTTTTCCCACACAGGTTGTGTTCCCTCAACTATGGAGCATTCAGGATGGATTCATGAGGACTCCATTCAGTTACACCATACCTCTCCTGAGATGCAGCATGCAAAACAGGATGTAATATTCACAATGAGTCACCAGAAGCAGAAGAATAACAAAAGAATTACTCCACATGTCTAGCATACTTTTTTGTGCTTGCATTTGCTCTGGCTGTGACTCACTGTCTTTCTCTGAAGACCTGCAGTCCAGCTCACTTTTTTTTTTTGTTTTTTCCTTTTAAGCACACATCTGATTATACCTGCATGTGTTTTACTTACCCCATTAAATTGCATTCTGTTTATTTCAGGACATTAAAAAAAAACAACAACAACAAAAAAACAAAAAAAACACAACAACAACAAAAAACTATCAAAGCCATTTAGAGTTCAGAGACTGTATGAACTCCTTATGTCACCATCTAAGCCTTTAACAAAAATATTTAACTAATGTCAGACCCAGACCCCTACTGTAAAATGCTGCTTACTAGATCAGTCCAGTTGCCAAATGTTAGGGATTCTGAACTGGACATGAATCTAAATCTCTTTGTGAGAGCATCAAGTGGCTGTACTTTTAGAAGAGGGGACAGAATTTTCATACTCTACCAGAATAAATAGTCCAATTATCTGCCTGACATCAGTTGGTTTCAAGGGAAGATCTAAGAAACTGTAGAATAGGCAGCTGTGGACTGAGGAAATATTATGCTGTAACCAGAAAATTACAAGTGACAGCAGGATAGCACATACTTAATTTCTTCCGAACAATATTTTCTGGGAGTCTAAACCAGGGAGAGTGAATGAATGAAGAGCTCTTAGGAAAGATAAATCTTACCCAGTGAGAGAGGATGGTTTTGTTTTTAAGCCCCTGTCTGCTAAGCTTTTCAGGGGTTCTGAGAACTGTATCTACCATAGACTTTTCTTATGGACCTTGAACAGATTAGTTAATCTCTTTGAGCATCAAATCTCTTCCTGATCCTGAGGGATACAGGCAACTGAGGTGTTTGACAGGCTGCTAGATACTGTAAGTGCCCCTCCTCCCTCAGAATATAAAAAACAAGCTCTGGAGAAGAAAGGATGAAACTTGAAGGAATCAAGGATTAAAAAATGCATTGACTGGAGCACAGCTTCAGTCCAGTGGGACACCCACACAAAGTGAGAAGATATATTGCACAGCTTAGATAAGAGAAGCAAGAGCAAGAGATAACTGTAATAAAAATAGATAGGTTTAAAGACAGTCAGGTGAGGAGGAAAAGGATTTTGTTGTTTTCTTCAAAGCATGTGGATCCCATATGCAAAGTGTATGCAAAGTGAGAGTTGCCAGTCATCAGTAATGAAAAGTCAAGTAAAAGACTATGAAATGTGAGTTCCCTTATGACTAAACCTGAAACAGGTTTATGATCTAGATTAGGACTCTGGTGCAATTTAGGCAGCAAAGTCTGATGCTGGCATCCTGAAAATTCACTATACATTATTTTGGGACTGTATAAATCCTAGGGAAGCTGAAGCTCTGCTTTGTGCTTAACCTGAGTGGCTGAAGATGCAGCACAGCTCAGGACTTAGCTACTGCCTGCATAGAGGCAGGAACAAGCCATTGAATCTTTTGCAATAACAAAGGTACTAGCAAGAAACCCACTGTTATTGTGTCCAAGGGGTTGGTGGGATTGATTGTGGCTAGAAGCAAGAATCTATCTATCTCGCCTCACCAATTTCCTCACTAACCAGGTAATATGACCTAGCACAAGGAGACTCCCATCTCCTGGAATACGTGAACTCCCCCAGAATAAGACCCTTCCTTGGTGACTCTCATTGACCCCATTATACAGCACCTCATCCTGCTGCCTCATCCAATTCCTGGAGGAGAAAGGGTATGCAGAAGCAACTGAGATGTTGTTTGACCCTGACCAGGAGAAGGGACAAGATTACTACCATGGGAAGCATGGACTCAAATGTGCACAATGTGGCCAACCAGTATAGAGCAGGCCCAAGGCAACCCATAAAGAACAGCATGGAATTGGCACTAGTATCACAGTTGTATGATATTACCAACATCTAAAGATTTTTAATTTTTCTGTGCCAAGAATCCTGTTTCTACCATATGCTGTTAACAGCCATCACTGTGCTTGAGGCTGGAAGGATGTACGAGCAGTGAATTCCTTATGGTAAGTCTCTCCAATGGGCTGGATTCAGTAGTGACACATGCATGTGTGCTCCAAGCCAGTTCAAGTTCTTCACAGAAGAAAGTCATAGCTTCTGATTTCTTTGGAAATGGATGAAGGAGAATAAAGTAGCATTTATGTAAGAGCCCAACAAGTGTTTCATGCACCGAGGGTGTGGAAGGTGCAGTGTCATTTCCTTTCTTCAGGTTTAGGTCCTTTCTTTGCTCAAGAAAATCCAAATTCACTCTGATAGAGGCTTTTCTGGTAGATAGAAGAGAATGTACATGATGAAATATGACAACACTGAATGGGTAAATTAGGTTATGGTAGGGGGATTTATATTATGGTGGAACTTGATGATCTTTAAGGTCCCTTCCAACCAGGATGATTCTGTGATTCCATGATTCTAACAAAAATTACTTCCTTGTGGGGTTAAAAGGAAAGACTGAATTTTCTTGCTTCTCCTGAAGAAGGGAAGTCGGTTCCCACTTTCACAAGTCTTGTTCAAGAATTTCAAGTCCATGTCTCAACTTTGCAAAACGCAAATCCCCTGTATAGCTCTGAATGCCCTTCTACAGTTCCAGGTGACTCATATTCCTCAACAGATTTTATGCAAATGAGCACAAGTCCTTCATGTAGACACGACAAACCACGGACTTTATGAAGCTGAAAAGTGAAAGTAATTTATAAATTGAATTTCACATCTCAGAGGAATAATGAAAGGCAGAATGGAGAATTTCTGATATCTCCTCTTTTTTTTTTTACATTTGCTGGGTATGATGTAACCTACTTTTAAGTAAAATTTATAATATAAAATAGTGTGCCTCTTCTGTTTGAAAGAACTTTTAAAGGAATCCATTTGTTCTGTTTTCCTTCCTGTTTTTTCTTTCCTTCTTTTTGAGTACCACAGGTCTTATTTCTAACTTACAAGGCTGGTCATCTGCTCATATCATTCTTGTGTTATCTCCCTGGATAGAAGAGAAATTATGAACCCTGCATGCCTTTACTATCTTGGTCCCCAGGGAAATAACTGTAGCCACAGATATAGAAGGAGGAAAAAAAAAAAAAAAAAGTGAGCTAGGCTTTTCCACCATCCTTTATTTATACTTTTCATGGTTTCTTTTCTTTCAATATTGCTTATGTATTTATGTTCAGCTAGCAGCCCAGCAGGGATCAAAGTCTTTACTCTCACTAGTGGAGTTTCTTATTACAGTAAGGAAAAGGTACACTAGCCCAGATTTAAAAAAAATAATAATAATAATAATAGATAGCAACCACATTTTTATAAGTTGCAACACCATTTGGAACTGCTGAAACATGCTGAAATCATGACACCAAGTAATGATGTTTGGATCAATCTAGAGTAATCCCACCAGTCTCAGATCAATTCTGAACATCCAGAGCTCTTGGTGCCCACGAGTAGCAAAACTCCCTGCATAAAGTAGCACACCCAAAAGGAAGAAGGGCATAATATAGTGCTCTAAAAGGTTCTTTACTTGGCACAAATAGAGATGTATAGCGGGAGAAGGAGGGACGACAGGCAGTGCAGCAAGCAAAGAATTAGCAGGCAACAATTTTGTAGAATCAATTTTAATAAAATATTGATAGAGATTAGTGTTATTCACCTAGTTTCAGGTTTCTTTGCAAACTCATATATTAGATGAGATTTAGCAGTATCTTCTTACCCAAAGGCAAATGAAGTTTTTAATAACTCTTGTGAGCAGCAGGAAAACCAGATCTTTTCCTGATTTTTACTTGCCAAATATAATTCTTTTTGATTACCTGAGACAAGACCATCTACCAAGAAACTAAAAAATGCTATAAGAAGGAAATTAATCAGGTGAATGTGGATGGAGAGGGAGAAGAAGAGTTTAGCTGGATTCATGATGTTTGTGAGCCACTAGCCAGCCCAGTGTAGCTGTCATAGAGCACATAGCTAGGCTGCAGCACGTTATAAAGAGAACTATTGCAATGTAACATTGTGTAGGACTCAAGAAAGATGAAAACATTACAACATAGTTTTTAGAATGAGGAAACTACTTCAATTCTGTTGTACAAATAAGATTTCTCCAAAGAGGTTTTTTTACCACAGAGCTTGGATTGATGATCCTAGGAGAGGCTGTGCTGGAATATTATTACCCTGCACAGTAACTAAATGCAGGGGAGAGAGAAGAGCCCACAGGCAAAGTAGGCGCTATGTCTGCACAAAGAACAGCAAGAGGATTCACCTCGCTTCTCACCTTTCACTGAGTACTCTAGGGTTTGTACTTTCATGAGGGAAAGTAATTTTCAAATTTCCTCTCTATTGGAGGAAAACCAAACACACAGTATCTCCTTCACCAGTCTGTCCTTATGCTTTTGCTTGCTCTCAGTTTGGACCCATTCCAGAGAACATAAAGTACCAAAGTCAGATCTCAAATGAGTGTTATAACCACTATGCTCTTGGGTAAATAAACTAATTACCTCTTATTCCACCTATGCATCCTGTCTGAGAGCTCTCACAGGGTGTGATCTTGTGGCAAAGTATCAGTTCACGGGTTCTGGCACCACGGGTTTCAGCTCACATCCAGTTACATGATGATACCCTCAGAGCTTCAGTTGGTGGCTTCTGTTTGCAGGAAGACATGTATGAAACTGTACCTAAAGGTACCTAATCTTACCTCAGTGAATGAAGGAATCTCACTTAGATTCTTTGATGAAGAATTTCATTGAGGCAAAATCTTTGATGAGGCATTTAGCTCCTCTTCTACAAATATTGCTAGACACTTTGTGACTACAGGAAAGAGAAGGCTTCTCAGCAACCACTCTTGGGGCTACTCAGAGGAGTCTGCAGCCATCATTTGTTCAAAAGGAGTTGATGGAGCTCAACTGAGCACGTGTGCCTATGTGTCTGTATTATCTTACGCTTGTCCTGCAAAGAGATGAAAGGAAAAGTGATGGGGTGACTTCAAAGGCATTTGCTTCAATCTAGTCAAGGTTTCACTTAGCTTCTCTTTTTGTTAGGAAACAAAAATGTATTACATAGAGACAAAAAAAAAATCAGGGGCATTGTACTGGACTACAAGGGACCAATGTGACAGAATACAGTAAAGGTGTGTATTGTGGGGAATTACTGCATCTACAAGTCATTATTTCCAGTAGAAATAACATGTAGTACCATGAGTCACAGATGTTTCTCACAGGGAATTTTCAGGAAATCTTTAATTAACTTGAGTCAATAGTTAGTCTAAGTAAATAAATTAATGCATGCTTGATCTTTTAAGAACTGAATGGGTAGATGGTTTCTTCAGGAGTTGCTCTGACACCTGGTTTCTTGGTTCTTCAGATTGATTTGGTTATTTGGCTTCCTTGCTCATGCTAAAGCATGTTGTCAGCAAGCAGAAGGAGATGGACTTCCTCAGAGCTAGTGCCAGGTTTCACTGGCTAAGTGAGTTGACAGTGCAGTTATTGCATGCTCATGACACCACCTGTTCCTCAAAGCCTCCTCTTTTTCCCTCTCTGCATACATGAATTAACAGGTCAAAAGAAAGTTAATATCAGGATCTCCAGGAACTTTGTTTTAGGGAGTCAGCAAGAATTGCTGAGGCATATGAATGAGTGTCAGAACAAGGGTTTCTAATTGTGCTCCTGTTCTCAAGATGTGTTTTCAGTTAAATTAATTGCATTAACTGACAATGAAGGGAGAGAGGAAAAGAGGTCAGAAGGAACTAGTAGCAGGTACTGAGTATATGTGGGCCTATTTTTGCCATTGCCTGCTTGTAACTGAGCAGGTAAATCATATTTCACAATATCGTTTGGAGTTCCCTGACTAAGCATATACTGCCTGATCCAAAGCCCACACAAAATTTTGGGCAGAAGATTGCTTCACGCTTTTTCAGTCTTTTTTACTCTGAATGACTAAGCTGGATTTGGAAGCATTTCCATACCAGGCCCAGCCAAAGCAAATGGAAGGGCAGAGAAGTAATTCTATAGCTTTGTGCTTCAAGTTCACATTCTCTGCTGAGGTCAAACATTTGCTGGCTAGTGACAACAAAATCATCTTATATCTCAAGTGTTAGCATAGCTTAAAAGACAAACCAATTTCAAACAACAGAGAACAGAATAAAGTTTAAACCATAGGAGCAGTAATTTCTTATTCTGGAAATCAATAACATTGCACTGAGGAGAGCTGCAAAACCTCTCCAGTTTCTATTGCCACAAGCCAAGGCTCTGATTCCCACTCTAAGTATTACTTGATTTCAGCAGACTTTGATCCTCACTGGGAGAAAACAAGGATCTGTGTGCATGTGCCTGGGTAGCGTTCCTGAGTAGGTTATCTAATTAACTTCTCAGAGAAGGTTGCCAGCTAATTTGTTGACCAATTTCTAACAACTAAAAAAAAAGAGGAAGTATATATAAAAAAAAATGCCAGGTAGTGGTTTTAAGCATGATTCTTGAATTAACTTTGCCAGCTAGAGCAAACAAACAGCCCTGGCTGCTGTGCAATAACCTCGTTCTCCAGTTTGCTTGTAACATCAGTCCCTCCTCACCCTCAACCTTTCACACTGGGAAGTTTCCTCGGATAGCTGAAATATCCCAAGTGGAAGGACCACACGCTTTAAGCATATTACAGCACCTATAAAATATATAGACAAAGCACCAACCTGAGTTACTGTACTGTTTTGAGCTATCTTGGGAAGAGTTGATTTTATTTACAGTGGCTGTTACGGGGCTGTGTTTTGGATTTGTGCTGACAACAGTGTTGATAACACAGGGATGTTTCAATTCTGCTGAGCAGGGCTTACACCTAGTTGAGGCCTTTTCTGCTACTCACACTGCCCCACCAGCAAGGAGGCTGGGGCTGCACAAAGAATTGGGAGGGGACACAGCTGGGACAGTTGAGCCCAACTGACCAAATTGATTTCCCACACCATATGGCATTGTGCTCCGGAATAAAACAGGATGGGCAGGAAGGTTGGCTAGGGCTGCCGTAGCTTGGGGCTGGCTGGGCATTGGTCAGCTGGTGGTAATTGGGGATATTTCTGCATCACTTAATTTTGGGGGGGCTGGTATAGTTTTCATTCTCTTTGCTATTGTTTTGGTTTGGTTTGGGTCTTTTTGTTTGTTTTTGTTTGGTTTGTGTGTTGTTGGGTTTTTTTTCCAATTATTAAATTGTCTTTGTCTCAACCCACAAGTTTATTGTACTTTCACTCATCCGATTCCAGTATCTGTGTGATGTTTAGTTGCCTACCAGGGTTAAACCATGAACAGTTATCCTTGAAACACTTCTAGGGATTTGCTGAAACCTACAAATTGGGCTGCAAGCACTTCTTGCAATTTCCGTAAAGTGATAAACCAGTATACACCATCCCATCCAGCACAATTTGTCATCTCTGACCCCTCCTAAGTCCTAAGGCTTCCAAATACATATCTCCAGTTTCTCTCACTGGATTTAGGTTTCCCTGTCATTGTTCTGATGTGCTCTTCTGACAACTCACACCCATCACCAAACTTCAACCTCCTGTCTCCTACTTCTTTCTCCACACATTTTTGTTCTTCCTCCTGCATTTCTCCCTCGTTGCTGGTCCTGTGGGCAAGTCACAGCATGGAGTCAAAGGCTGAAAGCACATCTAGTCTGTCAGTGCTCTCACCTTATTGCAACACCATAGCATGGGTGTGTGGAACACACTGGGAGGATTATTCCCTCTTCAGCTCCTTGACCTCAGGCTGAGGTTTAATTCTCTCTTGTCCCTATCCTTCTTTCTTCCACTTTTCCTCACTTTTCCCTTCTTGATGGTTTCTTGAGGATAATTTCTGTCTTGTACAAAGGAAAGAGGATAATATACCTAAAAATAAGCACAGCCATAAGTGCACTGGCTGTTCTTCTGCTTGCTGTCCATGTAGAAAAGCATAGCAGGGGGAGATGACCAGGTCCATAGGATGGTGTGAAGGGATGCAGAAGTGAGGGTCTCCACCCAGCACATGGGAGTTTCTCTTCATGAACTTAAATGCTGTTCCCTCTGGGACTTCAAATGCATTTGAGTTGACCAGTTCATGAAGACAACTGTATGACATGCCTTATGCCTCACCTGTAATGGTTAGAGGATTTTTCACTGACTCACTACTTTTCATCCATTTGTTGCTCTCCTGGAGAACGGCAGAGGGTACAGGTAATACAGCTGTTTTAGATAAGTAGATTTTAGATGTTTAACATAGCCTGGTATCCTAAGTACTATCAAATTTGCTATGGTTGACACTAATACGTTGAACTGTAAGTTGCAGTGTCCCAAATGCCTATGGATTTCCTTCAGGATACCCTACATCTCTCCTGTTAAAGTAGGTCAAAAAGCTGGTAGGATTGCTTAAAGTGTTTGCATCTTGATGGTGACCTGATCACTATACTTCAAGAATAAAGAATAGCCAGTGGCTGTATAACAGTTAAAGTCATAAATGTCAATAATAGCATATGACAAGAAAGCAGCTGGTCTGGGATGTGGATCTGGACCACATCCACAGCACCACAGAAGAGACTTCTGGCAGAGACAGTGACTCCTCATCCTCACCACACTTTGTTCATGACTGAAGGAGTAAAGCCTCTGCTTTAACCAGCAAGTTATTGCTAAGGACATTGCACCTTTCTGTCTTTTGTGAGTGTTCTTCCATGTATCTATCAGGCCATTTAGCCTGTACTGTGTGGAAAATATGCTCCTATCCACTGTTTTCCAAAGACTGTGACCCACTGAATAAATGGTGCAGTATTGAACATTTCAGAGCAAAACCATGGGAATGTGAGGAGCGGCCCCTTCTTGGACAGCTAGAAGTGGAGTACACAACACAGAAAGTAATCCCCTTAATTCTCAGGACAGCAGGATGTGATATAAAGCTCCTATCTCTGGAACAGCAACCTGGCAGGAATCAATTACTCAGCAGACAAGAAGTTTTCACTGCTCTTGTTAGATCTGGAAGCTAATTACCCTCAATCTAATTGTGGATACTGGTCCATCTTTCCACACAGAAGACTGTTAAAACAACAGACCCACATCTTCCTAACACAGAGGCATTTTCATAGCTTAATGACCTTCTGTCCTCCTAGAATAAGTCAGGTTATATCAGAGGAGATTGCTTTCTATTCTGCTATCTACTTTGTTAGAGCCCCAAGCCATAATTAAGTTCATTTCTGCACCTCCTTGCTTGAGAGCAGATTTTCTTTTGTGTCCCCAAAATACTGTGTTTCAGTTATTTATAAATGTTCATCAGATCACTTGCCTGTACAAATTACAGCCTCAGTATTATCTGTGAACAGTGTATTTCCATTATTCATCCTGCTCTCAACTCCTGATTGGATGCCTGCAAGTTTATGAATAGAGAAAAAAGTGAATGATGAATAGTGAATCATGAATAATAAATAGAAGATGAGTACACTTTCTCAAAATCCTATTCCCCCATGAATATGTGTGCCCCTCTATATCAGTTGCCTTCACCAACATTCATATGCAGAGAAAATAGACTGAAACAAGACTAACAAAAATAAGGGCAGAAAAGCAGCTGAACCAAATCAGGAACCGTGTTTTTTTGTACATAGTTATGAATGCTCTACTCAGCAGTTATTCAGCTCCAGTAAAATCCAGCTGTTCTGGGGATGGAGTTAGCTGGTGTCTTGGTTTAACCCAGCAGGCCACCAAATATCATGCAGCCGTTTGCTGACCTTCCCCTGCCTCAGGAGACAAGGAAGACAATTGGAGGGGTAAGGGTAAGAACACTCATAGGTTGACAGAACAACAATTTCATAATTGAAATAAAATAAAACATAGTAGTAAAATCAGTAGTATTAGTAGTAGCAGCAATAATACACAAACAAGTGATGCACAATGCAATTGCTCACCACACACTGACCAAGGCCCACTTTGTCCCTGGTTGGAGATCATGGAGGAGAGAGAGATCCCAAAACCACCATCCCAGGAGAACGGGAGAGTGATTTCCCAGCCAGCCCTCATCTACACAGTTGGCAGGACATTGCATTATATGGAATACTCCATTGGCCAATTTGGATCCATTGTTCTGGCAATGCTCTCTTCAAGCTTCTTGTGCACCCACACGCTAGGAAACCATGAGGTTCTCTATTTCTTAGCAATAACTAAAAACATCAGCATTCTTGTCCTACCAAACCTCATGCTTAAGCTAGAACATAATGCTGTTCTAGGTACTAAGAAGACAATTAACTCTATCTCAGCTGAAACCAGAACACCTGGAGAGCCAAGAGCAGAACTTTTCTCCACAAATCCCCTACTAATTTCCTGTGGAAGATGGACATATTGCAGTGCTTCTGCTTTCTTTTGCTTCCCCAGCTGCAAAATAAAAATAATTATGACCTTCTTCCATTCTGTAGCGCCCTCTGAATAAATCATGCTATAGTAAGAAAGAAGTATTTTTAAAGACTCATCAGTAACTGGTACAAATCATGTCAGCCTTTAGATTCTTAGCCTTTTAGGTAATTTACAGGTATGTTCAATGCAAATGTTGCTTAGAGATTATTCATAAATTATATTTTTCCCATGACAGATAATTGATAGGTTCTGAGTGCCTGACATGCTAAATCATGTTTTGGTTAAAAAAAAACCTTTTTGTCCGTTTAAACAAAACTTAATTTTCCTGTGCAATGTCCAAATCTTAATAATTATTGTTTTCCTAAATGGCAACAATTTGCTCTCCTAAGCCTGTAAAAAAGTCTTTAAGATTTAAACCTGTAAAGACATCTTGGCAGTGAATGTGGGCAATTGCAATAATTCTTGCTCTAATTTATGCAATTATAAGAATATATTTCCTATATAGCTGTGGGCTTCAGCTGTCTAAAGTTACTGACCAGAATGGAAGCTGTGAACATACTTTTTCAAAACGAAGAATATTTTGTTTAGATTGTGAGATTTATACTTCTCTTTTTCATTTTTTTCAAGAATGGTTCTGAATAAATTACATATGCATTTCCATCTTCTTTCCAATTAGGGAATCTACATAACTCTACATAACTCTTGCATCTTTGCACTAAAAGGCTTTAGAAAGTAAACCCCATATCTCTAGGGTGCTACTTATAAATGAAAAAATAAATAAGCTTGAGCCTTTTGTATGAGATATAACAGTTAGAAGCTAGTTATTCTCAAGCTGTTTTGAACATTTTGAAACTCAGAAATGTTCCTAGCTTGAATAAAACAACCAAACCTTTCAGGAACTGCTGGAGGGTGCTCAGCCAAAAGCATCCATTAGTCACCCAGAATTACCCCTCTATATCAGACAGAAGAGGGACTTAAATCTGCTTTTCTCATACAGTAAGTGTCTCAACCTAGTTCCAAAGACTTTTGCCAGCTGGGACCCAAGATGGTTACGCTGAAACCAGCAATTGTAAAATAGGTTTGGTTTTGAATTTGGCTTTCTTAGTGACAAAAGTCAATTGCATAAAAAAATTCCCAGTATGCTTTTGCTACTCTAGCCAGTATTGCGTAGGGTGAAATACCTGACAGATAAGCTTTAAACAGACCTGTACAGCTCTGCTCTTCCACATTTTACTGAAGTGAAATACCAGAAATTTCTGTATTTATGAGATGCTAGGATTTGAAGATTTTTCTGAAAGAGCTTTTAAATTAAAAAAATGTTTTAAACAATGTTTTGCACTATTAAACTATGTAAGTGTTTTTATGAGTACTGGATGTACTTTATTCAATCACAGAAATAAGTGGTTTGTCTGTTTAGGTTTTAGCCCATACTCTCTGAAAATTATAATCAGAAAGTTCAAAGTACCAGTCTAGCCTAAAACTCAGTCAATGGACGTTTTGTGACCATATTTGTACCACTTTAAAAATAATAATACAGATTTGCTGATAGTTGCTTTGGTGCTCCAATGAACTGTGTATTAGGGTCAACCTTTTAGTGTCCTTTTGAATCATCAAATTATAAATGCATTTCATCTGTCTGAAGGCATCACAGCAAAAACTACAAGATGACCTTTAAAAGTGGCTAGTAAAACACTGTTGCTTACTTTGTTCTAGGTCTCACCTCAGACAATCTCTTGTTTCTGTCACTCTCAGAGATAAATCACTATTTCCACTGTGCCTACACCTGCAATAGCAGCTGCTTTTTCACCACCTGTCACTCACTTTTCCAAGCCCTCCCCATTCGTGCTTTTATTTATTTCTGCCTATACTGGAGTTCTTTATTTCTCTCAAGGAAAAATTGTATCTTTTATATATGAACACAAAATAGAAATTATACCTCGACCTTCCTTTCCTTTTCCCTTTGCCTGTCATAAAGCAGGCAGTCACTGTATGCCTTTTCCTCTCACTCCCCCAGTTGTTCCATCTCATCCCATTCTGTTCCTTAGTCTTCTCCTTAGCTCTTCATTATGCTTTGGCTCTCTTTTCCATCATCATATAAGCAGGTTTACTCTTGCTCAGCTCACAATCTGCAGCCCCTGCCTGCTTTCTCCTCACTCCCTCTGAGCTCCGGCTGCAGTGTGGTGTTCCTCTCCTTCCCCCTGCTGGCCTGGCTGCCTTGGACTTGAACACAAATGAGCACATACTTTGGAAAACTTGTCCTTTTTTTTGGCGTCAGTGAGTTTAACTTCCTTTCACTTTCTTCCTGCCTCCATAACTGCTTGTTCTTCTGGAAGATGTTATTCTCGTCCCTGGGAAGAGAAGAGTGATGATCAGTCAGGACATATTTTAAAATAATGTTTTTCATTTCATTCTTTGCACTTTCTGCTATGTCTTACCTTTGAATACAAAACCAACCAGTGTGTCTATGTAAAAAATTGTATGTTTATTGCCATGCTGCTCTTAAATGGATGTGACCTCCTGTTGAGATGGTTCTAGCTCCCCACCTCATGCTATACATTGGAATTGTAGAGTCGTTCCTCCTAACTGCCCTATTTCCTACCCACGCAAACACCAGAGACTCTCCATATAGATCCCATCATCTTACATCTCTGTAAAAACACTGACATCTTGCATGACCTTTCTTTGACTTTTCATGCTAATGAACAGCTCCCCAAAGCACTCACAGGGCCACTTAAAGATGGGTTGTGGATCTTTTTATAAGACCTACTTGCCTAGCACCACACTGAGACCACCACCATCATGCTGATCAATATATCTGTCCATGTTAGTTACACCTGACCAGATGCAAACATCTTCAGATACAGATGTCTGTGAAAGTTCATTTCAACTTGCTCTTTAATGGGTAGAAAACAAGGAATTGCCAGATCAGATCAAATGTGTCAATACATAAAAGTGCCTGTTTTCTTTCACTGCCTCTAAAGGAACCTGGGGCTGACTACCTCAGATGCCAGTATCTACAGCTGAGATGCTAGAAACTATTGAGAAGAATTCCACTTTTTTGTGGAAGTATTTTGTCTTAGTTTTTAACTTACATGCAGTTGTGAGACATTCTGAATCCCTACCTGGATCTGTGCAAAGCCTAACACAGCAGGGTTTGAGGCCATAGATATGTTCTCATGGTGCCGCTGAAATGGTTCTTCAAGTTATAACGGCACCAAATGGCTGTTCAAAAAAAGACTGAATAAAACATCTTGCAAAGATTAGAGGAGTCACAGGGATGTATAACAAGAATATGGAGGCATTCAGAACCAGTTAATTGATAGCTTGTGTGGCTGGTATTCACAGTGCTGCAGTCCCAGTGACTCTAAACATATGGCAGCAAGGATAATGCTGAAAAAGAACAATGGCATTCAGTCAACTGCAGTATATAGCACTTATTTATTTATTTATTACTAACAGTGGTATGCAAAACTTTTCTAGGTTTCCTTTGGAGGAGGTTTTAAAATTAAGATCTAAGCCACTTGGAGAAAACATGAAGTTCTCAGACTTTCACATCTATGGGTAACATTTAATGAGAATTTTGCCTTTGTTTTGCTGCATGATTGCCTTTTAGCAATAAGTGAAATTCTAGGGCTTGTGCTAATTCTTTTCAATTCTTCTCATGTCTTTGATTTTGCAGACCACAATTACCTGTCTGGGAAAGAGATGATTTAACAGAGATATGACTGAGATACATAAAATTACAAGAAATATGGTGATTATGAAGGAAGTTTATGTTTATTCTGTATTTCTCTCAATATTCTTGATCTTTTCAAAGAGCATCTCATGAAATTACTAGGCATCAGATTTAAAGCAAATACATTAAATACCTTTCCCT
>NW_009970723.1:6311295-6349269 GCF_000747805.2 Chaetura pelagica
CCCTACATTCTGCAGAGTTAGCCCATGGAATTTGTTACCAGATTGGAAGAAAAATACCAGACATGTACACACACAATTTTCCATGGAAAGCTTGTTGTTTAGTTTATCATTCAGCATACAAATCCAGAGTTGCAGTGTTTATTATTCTGCTTAGGCAAATCCAATCTGACTGTTTGTCTCACCTAACTCTTGGTATATACATGTTAGATGAAAAAATGGGGCACTGGGGATGAAGGTTTACCTTTCTTGGCTCCTTCACTCTGGCTTAAGTGAAACATCTGGAGCAAGGAGGAAACTTTTCCTTCCTGTAGACCAACTAAATACTGCCCAAGCTGTTTCTTCAGTGAATACATCAGGAGCCTGATGTTTAGACTTTTTTACTGTTTGAAAGTGTTGATATTACAAGACCACCCCCAGCTTGTACCCGCATGAGCAGGCTGGTGGAGTTAACATTGTATGAGCTGACCAGTGTAACATGCAGAACATAGGCAAGCTCACCAATAAGAGCCATAACCCTTGCAGAGTCCCATCTCTAAATAAGTGCTATGGCTTGGTTCAAAATGCCCTCTTTGCGTTCAGCTCCACAGCAAAGCTCAATTCAATTTTTTTATTTTAGCCACTCTTCCAAAAGTGACATTAGTTCTTCTGACAGGAGAGAGCACTTCATCATCTCTAAAAGCATAATCTGACAATAGGCTAACAGGCTCAGAATGTGATCTGAAGTTGTGAAACAATTGCTTTGATGGCTTTCCTCAGCTTGGTTACAAGAAACCTTGCTTGACAATTTATTTTGAACATCTGGCCTGCTCTTATTGAGCATCTATTTATAAAGCTGGCCTCAACAAAACTCTCATAGAAATGCCTGTCTTCAATCAGTTTGTGTGTGTCTTGTGGCAACAGAATATTTTACAGACATTAGTTCCTAATTGTCCAGAGTTTTCTTATACAAATCAGCATTCCTTTCTGGTGCTACTTTATTTATATATGTTTTTTATTAACAGAGCTGTTTCTGCATACAACATAAATGAAAACAACTCTATTA
The DNA here is from genome assembly GCF_000747805.2 of Chaetura pelagica. Lineage (NCBI taxonomy): Eukaryota > Metazoa > Chordata > Aves > Apodiformes > Apodidae > Chaetura > Chaetura pelagica. Next base: position 6,312,338 of record NW_009970723.1, read on the forward strand.
GAGAATATGTGAGTCATTGCCATAATTTAATTAAATAAATTATTTCAGGATCTCAGACAAGGCTTGAAAAGGCACTAACAAACAGCTAGCAATTCCTTACAATACAAACCACTTCTTCCTTTTTTTTTCTACATTTGTATTAAGTTAATGTAAAAATCCTCTGGCTTCACCAAAGATAGAGAAGTAATTGTATGCACGTTTGGAGAGAAAATATCAGGGTGAGAGGGGAAAAAGAGAAAGCACAGTTCATGGTCAGGAATAAAAATAAAGCATGGAAAAGTTTGATGTACTATTGCTATTACAAGGATACATCACGCATCAAGTGAAGGCATATTGAGGAATTATGACAGTTCTGTGTTTATCATGTATTGTACTCATCATACATTTTTGCTTTCACAAAGATCCTCCTATTCCTTTTCCTGAAGCCTGATGCTGTTGAATCAGAAAGATGCCTCTCTTTATGAGCATTTTCTTGCTCTGGTATAAATGACAAAACCCTTTGTCCCCTCATATTCATTCAGAACAGGCTGGATATCTGTATTTCATTAAATCCATGCAACACATTTTGTCCTTGCACCAACTAGAGTACGTAAACTGGAAAAATGGTGGGTAGATTGATGGGGTATTCTTAATGGGAAAGAACTTAGAGATTCTCGTCCCATTGAAGTCAAGGAAAAGCTTGCATTTGATGTAAGCAGAATAATATTTTTTCCCCTAAGATCTGACTACAAGTTTAGTTGAGTCATTTCAAAATTGAGCTTTAGATTCATCTATTGGTGAAAGACAAAAGAGGGGATTACATTTTTTGTATTTTGATTTGCTTGTGCCTTTCAGTATTGTAAGAATTACATGCAATTATGTTGCCTGACCAACAGAGTGGCCTTCTATGATGGAGTGACTGTATCAGTGGACAAGGGAAGAGCTCCAGATGTCATCTATCTGGATTTCTACAAGGCCTATGACACAGTCCCCTACAACGTCCTTCTCTCTGAAATGGAGAAAGGTAGACTTCATGGATGTACTGATTGGTGGATGAGGAATTAGTTCTATGATTGCATCCAGAGGGTCAATGGCTAGATGTCCAGATGAAGATAAGTGACAAGTGGTATCCCTTAGGGGTCCCTATTGGGTGTAGTACAGTTTAATTTCTTAATCAATTACATAGACAGTGGGATTGAGTGCACCCTCAGGAAGAATACAGATGTCACCAAGTTGAACAGTGAAGTTGATGCTCCTAAGGATGACATCCAGAGGGGCCCTGGAAAAGCTCAAGAAATGGGTCTATATGAACCTCATGACATTCAACAAGGCCAAGTGCAAGGTCCTGCACCTGGACTGGGCAATCCCCAGTATCAGTACGTGCTGGGGGATGAAGGGATTGAGAGCAGCCCTGTGGAGAAGGACTTGGATATACTGGTGGTTGAAAAGCTGGACTTGAGCTGACTATGCGCGGTCACAACCTAGAAAGCCAACTGTACCCTGGGCTGCATCAAAAGAAGCCCAGCGTGTCGAGGGAGGTCATTCTCCCACTCCACTCTCCTCTTGTGAGACCCCACTTGGAGTCCAGTGTGTCCAGTTCTGGAGCCCTTAACACAGGAAGGACATGGAGCTGCTGGAGCAAGTTCAGAGGAGGGCCACAAAGATGATCAGAGGGCTGGAGGACCTCTTTTCTGAAGAAAGGCTGAGAGAGATGGGGTTGTTCAGCCTGGAGAAGAGAAGGTTCAGGGGACCAACAAGAACATCGAGGATAGACTTTTAACAGTGAGGGGACAAGTGGTAATGGTTTTAAACTAAAAGAGGTGAGATTCAGGCTAGATATAAGGAAGAAAACTTTTACGATGCATGTGATTAAACATGGCACAAGTTGCCAAGAGAGGCTGTAGATGCCCTGTCCATGGAAACACTCAAGGTCAGGTTGGACAAGGCTGATCTAGTTGAAGATGCCACTGCTCACTGCAGGGGGTATTGGACTAGATGATCTTTGAAGTCTATTCCAACCAAAAGAATTCTATTAATCTATGTGGCATAAAATCATATACATGTAATTATTTCAGTGCCTCTGTTTTGGATGATCCCTGGAAATGCCTTTAAGCTGAGAATACTAAGTGATCCCTACGAGATGCAGCACACCCTGCACTTAAGAAAAAGTTGTGAGTAATGTCTTTCACATGCTTTAATAATTTTTAAGTTAAAAATTAGTTTTAGAGTAGGAATTATATTCACTTTCACTAGCCTCTCATATTATATATATATATAAAACTCCAAATGGTTTTCCTGTAGGAAGAAAACTCTACTATTGGTATAATGTAGGTCTAAGAATCTGGCTTGTCAGGAAAGCTTTCTGGTAGCAGAGTGCAGTGTTTCTGCATGAAACTCAAATGTCTGCAAGTGAGCATCTATAATTACTCTACCTATTGCTCTGTCTGTCATTAGTCCCATAAGAAGCAATAAATATAAATTGAAGGAGAATATATCAGTATTCCACTTCCAGGTATGTAACAGCTGGTCAAGACTGAGGGACATCGACACTAAAAACTATAAATTCTACTAGAATTTGGGCCACTTCCCATCATTTTGACTTTCTCACATTAATCATCACTGCAATTGAGACCACAGGAGCTCAGGTGTGCTTCTGAACATATCCACACGTTGACCTGTCCTGGACTCTCACTGGGGCCTGGAGTAGTGACAGCCAGAAAGCTATGATTTATATAGCACTGTCATAATTAGGGCAGAGCTCACAAGTGCTGCTAGAGTTTGGGCTGTGTCAGTGTTTTCAGTAGAAATCTTTGTTCTTAGTGGTTTATAAATGTGGCCGTTAAATGTCATTCCAGGCTGCAATTTGGCATACAAGTTGTCAGCACCAAGGGGAATCTTACAACAAAATGCAAAATCTGTTTGGTGCTTTGGAAGTAATTTGGGTATGTACTCATGTGCATTCACACAAGCAGCTCTGCCCATCACCACAAGTCTGGAATAGGACATGGATAACATCAGTCACATGTGATGTTCAACCCATATGTTTAAAAAATGCAACTCCCCTCTCCTGGCTGTTGCTCACACCAAGGACAAAAGCAGAACTCTTCTCCCCTATGTAGCTTTAGGGGGCTACCTGGTGTTCTTGACCCAGCACCTATTTTACTCTGTAAAGCCGGAGTGGGGAGGGTTCCTCTCACTTTCTGAGGCCCACTCAGCCTTTAGGCACACACTGAGATTTGGCTGAGACCTGGAAAGATGTTGTGGGGACTGGAGCAGACTGAGCTGAGCTACTCGCCCTCACCTGGCCTTGTCTCAACAGCATTGGTCTCAACTAGCTCTTCCTGGGCCACACCCTGTGTTTCTCCCATTCCTGTATGAGAGCCATTCCCAGCCCGTCCCACAGTCCTCCTCCCTGGTCACATCTGAGACCATGTAGGGACTTGGGCTGCTGGAGGAATGTCTGTCACAGGGTGGTTGGTTGTGATTAAGGGCGAAGTACCTAATCTCCCTGTTGCTAAGGTTGCCTTTTGCTCAACAGGAGGTTGAGTACATGCCTAACTCTCAGGGCTGCTGAAATACCAGCTCTGAGTATCACAGATGTGCCTGTAAATAACTGCCTAGATCTAAGAGCATGCCCATGAATGAAAAATCATTCATTGAATATTTTCAGAAAGTGAACGGAAAGAATAAGAAAGGAGGAAGCAAATTCATGGTTTTGAATTACTCTACTTTTTGGTAACATTCCCTATGCTCCTAGTACATGTCACAAACCCACCTGAAAGTCAGAAGCACAGAATAACAAATTATGTGTATGCAACATGTGAGAGTAGTAACCTCCAGACATTAAGCAGCTCGCACACTGATAACATTTTGAAAACATGCTTCTTTCCACAAGCTTTCCTTTCTAATCAGAAAAGTATCCAGTCGGTGTAGCTGTAAAGGAAGGAGTGCAGGAACCAAGGGATCACAAAACATGAGGTATGAAGAAGTGCTCATTTCGATTGGTCAGCATGAGCATTCTTATTTATGATATGTTATAAAAGTTTTATTGCCCGTTTTACAACTCTAGATGCCCAAAGTTTGATTGAACCAGAGAACATGCCAGTAATGTTCATTGCCATCAGGTCTAGATTTTCACGTTCTGGAAGTCATGACAACTTAGCCTAGACATTTTCCAAGCAATTTCTTAGTGAATGTGAATTCTTCAGGTACCTGGGAGAAAGTCTGCACCGTGACTTGTAATGCTCTCAGGAGCTGAGGAGAAAACTAGAATCCTGAGTATCTACCGGTAAACAGGAAAAAACACTTGAGTTATTATTAACTGGATATGTCTCTATTTCTATTGACCTACACTGGAACCTGTAATCTAAACTGCTGGGTAATTTTAAAATCATCACCAATGTGCTTTGCCATTAGAAGCACTGAAGTCTCATCTGAGCCAGCATGGGAGTTCATTTAGCCTGACTGGCCATGGGAAAGGTTGTCTCCCTTGCTGGAGCATACCAGGCATTGCTGGAGGGGTTTCCTTTATCTTCCAGTCCCCGTACCTCAAGCTGTGGGTAGAAATATTCCTAAAGTAGGGATTCAGGAAGAAAATGTACCTCTCTTCCTCTCATGAGAAGGCTGAGGCACTGAACCTTTTTTTCCCTGACCTCCTTCAGCTTTTGCAGTTCTCCTGGCACGGTAGGAGGCCAGCAAGGGTTTGCTGCCTGCCTTTCCTTCCCTCCCTGGCATGGCAGGGTTTCCCAAACATTGTTTTCAGCCTGGTGTAGTTCTCCTGTACACTTGTGGGGCACATCACTCCCCATTTGGCATAGGTGGGTGTGCAGGTGGAAGGTTTTGCTGACTTACTGGGTGTCACTGCTCTGATCTGGAATTAACAGAATGAAGTTTTTTTACATTGAAAAATTAAAGCTGATTTTTAAAATTAAGCTCCTTGTGACTTGGGCAGTGGGCTGAAAGAAAACAGGAGTAAGAAATGTACCATTGTACTGGCAGATTTAGAGACCTCGCATGTTTTTCTGTTTTGTTTCCTCAGGGGGGAGAGAGAAGAGGCCATGGCAGTAAGCTGAAGGCAGTCAGCTTTGTTTTACTGACTATACTGGATTTGGCCATATAGCTCTGCACTAAGTTCCTTAAAATCCACAGTTATTGGGAGAGGGAGGGAACCAAGGCTAGAGAGGCAGTTAGTAATCTCAGTTAATTAAATTTAACTCACTTCCTTCAGTTCCTTAAAATTCCCTGCGAAACTTCACTACATACATGTCCTGATCAGCCTTCTTCATGCATGTGTTCCTCCTGTGCATGACGATGCATCATGTCCTGTCTCACAGACATCAGAGCTTCACACTGATCTTGGAGGAGGCCAACAGCAATGCTGCACCAGCAAATGCAGGAGCATTCCCCGCACTTCCTCTGGATTCACAGCTCCCGCTGAGGAAGAGCAATGTGGGGACAGGGCAGCAAAACAGACACACCCAATCAAAAAGCAGTCAGTGCAGAGGCCCTGCCCAGCAACCAGCTGTCCCACGTTCCAGGAAAATTTTCCAAATTAACTACTGGGGATGCATCAACACACAGAAGTGCCTTTTATACCCTAATTATTTTATAGCATACAATGCAGTATCTTGTGCTGTTAAGCTATTTGTTTACCAAGCATCTAAAGTTGCTGGCTGCAGAAAAGCCACACGAGCATATTGTGTTTAGATTTTAAGCCAAGGTGCCTTATGGTACTTAGCTGCTAAATTAGATAAGCTTTCTGCATTCTGTGGTGTTACATGAGCATGCAAGATCTCAGACTTTGGTCCTGTATCTTCTAGTGAATGGATTTATATTCAATGTCAAGGAAAACAAAAGTAATGTAACGAAAAAAAAAAAAAAATATAAATATATATAGCAAGATCTCAGACTTTGGTCCTGTATCTTCTAGTGAATGGATTTATATTCAATGGTAAGGAAAACAAAAAGAATGTAAACAAAAAAAAAAAAAATATATATATATATATAATGCATCCCATTTGTTGCTGTGTTCTTTCCTTTGTTTTTCAAATTCACCAGAAACAAAAAGCTGTGAAAAGAATGAGCCTAATCTTTAAAACAGAACAGGAATATGCTTAATTTCACTTGCTTGGTACACAAAGGTTTTACCACTGATAAATTTTTTGACTGCTAGGAAGGAAACAATGGAAAAATATAAAGCCTTTTTGGAATAAACAAGAATGTAAATCATTCAGAGTTCAGACAATGCTCAGCTCAGGAATGCATCAGCTTCAGAAAAGATTAATAAACCAGTATTTCTTTCTTGTGCTCTTCTTTGGAGAAAACAGCTGGCTTTGATTAAGTAAATGAAGATCAAAAGAACAGAGATAGAAACATATTGAATACCTGATCCAGGGTAGGTGTAACTGCTAAAAGATAAAATTGCCTCCTCTATGTCTCTAGTTGTGGGATGTATGTATTTTTTTAAGATGTATAGGATTGTTTATAGTGATTATGTATGGTAGGGATTCAAAGTACTTAACTGACTTAATAACTAATCTAGCAGGACCATCTGTGTATAACAGAAATTACAATTGTATAAAGTGAATAATGCTGTGAATTAATCTAGTGGCAGAGAACCAGTTGCATATCTAGATATCCTGTCTTTATTGTTGCATGTTGAATCAGCCTAGGGAACAGCAGAGCCAGATAATAGCCCTTGTCTTGCCAATGTGTTTTAAAAGCAAAGAGTGAAAAATGGGGTGGAGATACAGGACAAGAAATGTAGCTTGTCATTGATGCTGTGGTCAATGAGGTTTGAAATGCAAGCAGAGACACAGTAGGTGAGAAGTAGGACAGAAAGATTGACTTTAACAAGTCAGAAAAATGTATGATGACAGAAACTATCAACCTCAGAAAAGCCAGGCAATTCCCCTGTAGTACATTTGAGACATTTATATTTATTTAATACAGATATTCCTTTTAAGATACAGACTCAGAAAGAGTGCCTGTTCATTCTTACATTAATTATTATTTGAATGCATTTTAGATTATTTTCCATGAACAGCTATTGACTTTTTTTTTAATCTCAGGAACCTCACTCACTTGCAAGTATTATTGCTGGTGACTTCTCTTTGCCACTCTGATTTTGGATAATGAGCCTTAATAGGAGACATGCTGTTCCCTGGATGAGACAAAATGTTCTCACAACTTAACAGATATTTCCATTGTAAGCTTGGCTCACATGATCAGTGGTGAATAAGCTCCTGAAGTATATTATGCCATCCACTTGTGACTCACCTGCCACATTCTGTTTTTAAAATAATGTGGAATAAATTAGGGAGCAATTGAAACAGAAATCTTAGGGTTTAAGCTGCAGAGAGGAAAAAAAAAAAAAAAAAAGAAAAAAGAAGCCTGAAGTCCTTCAGTTTTTATCTTCATTTCCATTTAGTTCTCCATTTCCTACGTCTAAAATGAATCCTGTAAACTTCTCTGTGCCTCTGCAGTTTAAATACAGGAATAGTTCCACTAACTTAAAAGGAACAAATAATATCATTTACTTTAAGCAGAAGATTAAATATTAATTAGGTGAATGCCCCCATAAGAATTACCAAAATAAAAAGTGTGTGTGTTTGAGAATATTTTTATTTTTTTTTTTGTTAAAGAGAGACTTGAAGTATTTTTTTTAAGCAGCTGCCATTATCAGTTCTCTAACAAGAAATATGGGAACTCTGCCACTGCTGGTTTACTTGACAAAAACATGGAAAATGTAATCTGTAGTGATGAAAGGACCATAAGATTATCACATGATTAATTTTTGCCAGATCCTGATTTATCTCCAAACCCAAACCTTCATCAGAACTCAGACACTCAGATTCACCAATATTCCTAAAAATCCTGTTAGATCATACCCACTACTAGAGGGGGAAACTGTGACTCGAGACCTCATGCAGTAATGTCTAGCCCAAAACCACTTTACAAATGTAGAAAGTGGGTGGAACCATGGGATTGGGAATACAGTTAAAAGGAAGGGATGACGCCTCAGTGTCCTTTGACTGCTGTTGTGGGCAGGACTGAACTAATGCACGTGGTTTACACAGGAATAAATGTTTGGGGTTTTTTTCTAATTTGCATTGCCTTAAGACTGCAGGAGTCCTCATTACAGTCCAATATCCTATTTGATTAGAAAATTTAGGAAAAAAAAAAAAAAATGTTTTGGGACAAATTCTGAAAATCTAAGTGTGTTTCTGATGCAGCACAGCATCCTTGAGCTGTTTCTAACCAGCCTCCTTTGGAGAACAGAGGGATTCTAGGCAGCCCTGAGCTGGGTAGGGTATGAAACATGTATTTAAACCCAACCAAATTTTAAAACTAGGCAAAGAAGCACTAACATAAATATTAGATGAACACTATTAAAGACACCATCAGAACATGGCTGATTCTGCCTTGCAATTTTAATTTAAATCAGAGATCAGTTTTCACTTATGTTATTGATGAAGTCTCTCTTAACTGGAATGGATGGGGAACCATTTAAAAAACACTATTGGACATCATACATATGGTTAACATTTTAAATAATCTTGGTTTCTTCTGTGTGATCACTATTGATCCATATTATAAAATAAACAGTTCTCATTTTTAATATTAACAACACAGTTCTGTAATCTGGCATAAGAGTTGTGAATTGTTTGCATTCATATTGTTTCTCATATCTCATATGGTTTCAAATTATGTTTGTACAATTAAAATCACAGATTAAAATAAATGTTGCTAAAAAAAAAAAGGCTAGGAATTTGCATTTAAAATTTATGACTGTTTGCAGCAGTACCTGTCCAAGTAAATTAAAGTTTAGGGTTAACAGAAATTGATTAATTCAGTTTAAACCTCAGATTAGCTTTAAGAATAAGGTCCTGGAGGAGCAAAACCCAGCAGTGGTCACCAAATGTTTGTGTGAAAGGGATCTTTAATGTTAGCTTCTGATTTCCACAGTTTTTAATATCTCAAAGTTTGCTATAATCAGGCATAGGAATTGAGGCCAAAACAAACAGGCACAATGTAGGAACAATCATGAGCAAACATTCTTAGAGGTACCCTAGCTTATGTGAGAAGCTTCCCAATCCCTCTAGCAACTTGGAGCACAGGTGGCATAAAGCTACTGTTCTTCCTCTTGGGTGATGCTTCCTGAAGGATAAGATAGAATCATTTCCATACATAGTAAATCAGTATGCCTGCATGAATAGGAATGATTTTACAAAATCAGCCTAAAGTTCATGGATTAAATGTGTTATCTAATACAGAGGTTAATATGTGTGATTTTCCTCTGTTCACAAAACTTCCTCCAATCCCTGGACTTATTCTCCATCTAGAAACTAACCTATGTTGACCTGTCTGAGCCTGTGTGAGCCCACGCTGGGGTGGTACAGCTGCAGACCTAGAGTAATATTTATTTGTCTCCTAGTATCTTTTGCATTTCTTTTGTCAGATCTCAAAAGCATTTCTTTATTGATCTGTGAGTGCTTTGGATTTGTCAGGAGGTAGGCACTGAGTGAAATTAGCACCCAACAAATCTCCATTGGGCACATTCAAACTCATGGTATTACAAGGGGGTGTTGGAGAAAAGGGTGTCTGAGGAGTGTTTATAATCAAAAGCTCCTTCCGTTTGCTTTAGTCCATTTTTCCATGCAATCACTCACTTCACAGACTAGTGAGTACAGGCTTTCTTGAAGAGTTTTTACCAAGAACTTTACATTGTGACTGGATTATAGATGTTAAAATTGCATTAGGTGTGGAATGTAAAGGGAGTACAAGAGTAGGGAGCCCTTTGAAGACTAAATCAGACACTGTGCCTTTGATTCTAGCTATTTTGCATATCATGACATATGGACTAGGTAATTCAAAATCCTTCTCAGACAAAATCAGGGACAATCAGTAGAGATTTCCCATGTTTATTTCTCTGGAAGCAAAGATCTTTATTAACTGATCCAAAGATTGCAATGGTCCTTCAGCCCCAGCTATGCTCTCACACAGAGATAATGCTGAGTATCTCACCTGACTGAGGAGCATAAAGAACACACTTTGCTAATGCTGTCCTAACAGTAGATTTCAACATAACTAATCCTAAGGGGTTTTTGTGTTGGTTTTTTTTTATTATTGTGTGTGTGCAAACAAATAAATGTGGATGTGCATGTTCCTTCCTATACAGCTTTCTGTGAAGACACTGGGTGGGGTGGACTCATTCTTCCCATTCCTGAACACTCTTTTAAAGGATTCTTCAGGACTGTGTCTTGTTACCTTCAAACACAGTGCTTGTCTTCTGGAGATGTGCCAGAGAAGCTAAGAAGAGTGCTGCATCACAAGGATGTGTAAAACCAGAGAACTTGACAGCATGTAGATCCAGACATGGACACAAAGCCCAGACTGAGCAGCCTGGCAACTTTCCGTGAGTTATCAATGAAACAGTGAGACACATGAGTCTATCACAAATCCAGCACACAATATGCTTAGGAGAAATCCTTGATTTCATACACTTGGTACAAAACCAACCAGTACACTGCAGCACAGGCTGGCTTACACAGCACACATAAACGGTGCTCCCTGAAGGGTCTATGATGGGTGGTGATCATGCAGGTTGGGAGAGGATTAATAAAACAAGAGAAAAGGCAATTATATATATATATATAAAAACTATTAGAATTAGTCTCTGTGTGTATAAGTGTACAGATAAATGTGGTCTCCTGTCCAAAAAGGACAGCCTACTTATTCAATCTTATGTTTCTGCTCTAGAGCAATGTTCTCACAGCAAGGTACGAGGCAGCTTCTGTAAGAAACTCTGCAGGTAGCACCTCTGAAAATCTCCCCAGCTCACAAACATGCTACAACAACAGTTAAGATTGCCTGAAATGCCCTCCTCAATCACAGGTGCTGTATGCACTTTTTCAAACCTGGGCATTCAATCCAGGGTCATTAAATAACCTGAAAAGTTCAAAGCCATGCAAGTTCTAAGGTCAACTTTTCAAAAACCAAGGAGAAAGTTCAACTTTCATTTCTGCTAATGTGGATTTATTCAGTAATATGCTAGAAACTTTTCCTGATGCACAAGTAACATGGTACTATAATGAAAGATTTTTCAATTTCTTTAGAAACATTACCTTTTCTAAACCTCCTTATTCCTAGTTGCATTTTGAGACACATTAGATACCAAAAAAAAATAGTAATAACATTTAGGGTTTTATCTGTATTCTTAATTGAAAATGTGTACAATAGCAGTAAAAAAGCAAATGCACTGTAAAAATGAGTGCATATTTAGAGCGGGCACATTTAAAAATAGAAGTTGACTTAGCTAAGATTGCAAGTTTTTTAATCTATGCTGAGTGGTTCTAGTAATATCCTTTATTAACCAAGTCATATCACATGGCAATGTGTAAGGACATTGTGAAAAGGTAGGTGCTGGTCTCTTCTCACAAGGAACTGGTGACAGAACAAGAGGAAATGGCCTCGAGCAGCTCCACGGGAGGTTTAGACCATACACTGGGAAGAACTTTTTCACTCAAAGCGTTGTCAGACATTGGAACAGGCTGCCTGGGGTGGGGGGCTGGTTAAGTCACCGTTCCTGGATGTGTTTAAAAGTCATCTAGATGTGGTGCTTGGGAATATGGCCTAGTGCTGGATGTGTTAGAGTAGGGTTAATGGTTGGAATCTACAATCTTGAAGGTCTTTTCCAAACTTTGTGATTCTGTGATTCTGTGTGTGACTTTGTTTGGAATAGCCATCAAACTAAGAAATTGTAGTTATCTGTCTCTGTGTTGTCTCGTTTTCTTCAAGCTCAGCAACTTTCTTCCATTCCTTGGTATCATTCCTGTATTCCAAATATACTGAAAAACGTGCTGGATGATTCAGGTGACTCCTAGACTAATTCAACTAAATCCTAGTATGCAAGTAGATTGATTTTGTCACTGTTGAAAAATTTACCTTTAATAGCTGCTTTTTAATATTTTCATTTTTTCATATTTTCAGTGGAACATTAGTCACTCCATTGTCAGCATATGATATGACTACATTTAGTAACTACAGGACAGGAGCACGTCACATGTGATAGATACGGGGATTTTCCCCAGTTTCAGCAGCTTTTGAACATTTCTTCTAATCTTAATATATTTAAAATTCTCCTTTGTATCACCTTATCAGCTGACAGTAGACAACTGCTTATGTTCTTTTGTCTTCCTTATCTGTTTTCTGTTATTCATAGTTTCCAATTTATATTAATCACTGTGAACATCTTCTTAATTTTTTTTTTCCTTTTTTACTGTTTTGTGTTATTCTGTAATTAATTATTGGGTTTTTTACATTCCCTCTAAATCAAGTTGGTTGGGGTTTTTTTTGTGGTTTTTTCCTCATGTGGTTTGCTTCTCAAATTGCAAGATTATGACCAGGTTTAAAAAAGTTTCCAATTCTCATTTGTGATTGTTTGTTTAAATTCTTTTACTGCAACTCATCTGAGTCATCTGCTTTTGAGATGCCAGTAATTTGGAAGCAAGTATTGCCATACAGAGCCTTTCTCCTCCTCATTTGTCCATTTTACAGTCACAGAAAGAAATTATGGTCAACTCTAGAGCTTTCCAGATGGAAATTCACCATCACAAAATAGAATCCATTCCCACTTGACATGTGGAAGTATAGGCAAATTTCTTAACCCTGGATGCTAGCTCAACTTAGTAGAAACAAATTTCAGCTGCAGAAGAAAAACATCTCTGAATGAAAAATTCTGAATCATTAGAAATATTTTAACATGCTCCTGCCAATGTCACAATTTCAGTTCTTACTCCTGCAAGTGTACCAACTATCTTCTATAGGCAGCTGTTGATACTAGTGATTTTATATTACCTGTATGAGGGTCTGTATACCTACCGGAAAGTGCTTAAGGACTTGAAAGTCAAAGGTTTCTGAAAATTACAGCTGTGATAATCTGTGAGTGCCTCCAAAGTGTTTAGAAATAGCTGCTCCCATTTTGTGGGCTATACCTATCCCTTTCTTGTGGGCTCTGTAAAGTAAACAACTTTATTAGCTTTACTTTGACTCTGTGAAGGATTTATTTGTTATTGGAGAAGAACTCCTTTTGACTAAAGGAATTTTAACTTTAATTTTGAAAGGTGATTTTAAAGGGTCATTACTGTTCTGCTGCATTCACCAGAGATAAATGTTTGTGAGATACTCACACGCAGCTACAGTAGGTGCTTCAAAATACCCTAGCATCATCCAAATGATGAAAAATAGCTTCTGCTTCCCACTTGGGTAGTATATTCTAAGCTTGAAGCAACCTCCATAGCGAATCCTCCATCCTGGCTACAGGGTCTGCTCCACTGCACCCTCCACCTCCTATTCTTCTCCGCCTCCTATCTTTTGCCTTGCACTTGAACCCGGTACACGCTTTTCCAACATTTCTTTATTTGGTCAGTAACTGAGTTTTTCCTTAGCTACTGAAATTTCTAACCAGATGCATAGCTCTTGCCACAAAAAGTTGCTTTGATTTATTTTCCTCCATCTCATAATGGAATAATGTAATATAGCTCTTCTTAAATTGGAAATGGCATTTCTTTCTTTTGTTTATCCTAATGTCTCTTCTTTATTTTGGAGCTTGAATGAACAGTCTTTCTATTTTTGCCAGTCTCTTAGCATTTTATTTATTATTAAAATTTTCTATAAATTAATTTTGCCTTTAAAAGGGAACTCATGGAGTGACATTTTGTCATGCAACTGTATGCTGATCATCAATGTTTAATTAAAACCTGTCATTGAAAGGTGATGTCCTTCCTAAGGAAGGAATTTACTTTAGCAGTGGAAGTCTAGAGGGGCAGTTCTCTCTCCGTCACAGATCGACTTAAAAGACCAGAGAGACACTCAGGAAGACAACTAACAGTTCTGTGCATATTTATGGACTTGTTGTGCATGTGGTAAGTACTCTCCTGACAGCTAGTGTTAAATCCAATCAATCATCACTTAAATACATTACTGTGTATATTCACCTCACTCCTTCATTAGCATTCATTAGCAATTAATCAACACAGCAGTAGTCTCTGGAAAGTTCAACAATCCATAAGGTACATTTACATTAAAGATGAGCAAGTGAACATTTGTTCCACTTCAGCTAAGTCTTGTGCATTGTCATTTCTTCAACGAGTGAAAGACATCGATCAAGCAAAGACTGATTGATTGATAGATTTAGCATGTCATCTATTTCCTTTTTGCTTCAAACCAGAGGACAGGAGTTTTACTCAGAAAAAAAACTTTCAGTCTCCAGTTTCACAGTGTATGTTTCACTGTTCAAGTTAAAAAATGTCCTCTTGACTTAAATCTACTGACTTTTCAAATAATCTGTGTTGCTGTATATCTTCAGTTTGTAGAATAAACACCATGGTTTAGGGTACAGAGGTCCAGAAATACCCTTTTAACATCAGACACTTGTTCCTCTAATTCCAAGGCAAAGTGGGAGAAAAAAAGTATGTTAAAGTATATGAAAAATACAGCCTTACTTTTCTGTTCTATTACATTTAAGAAATCATAAATTTCAGCCCTTTCAGAGACCTTTAAACCCTGTGGAAAATTAACCAAACTAAGAGTTATTAAGCTCCTCTTATGACATAAATACTGACAATGGTATCTTTAGTGTTTACCTGCAGACTTTATATCAGTGAAATTACATAATTGAGTTTTAATTTGTCTGTTTTCTTTTGGAATGTGTATTTTAAAAATAAGGAATTTTAGCCTTATGTGTCAAATTAATGGAAAATAAAATTTACTGACTTAGACTCAATTAAATTGTAATATTTAATACAAATATGAAATTGTTAAGACACTAAGTAGACATGCACTTCTTTTGTAATTCTTTTACTTTCATGGAGCTGCGTTTACCAGCTATTGCTGTATCATTAATGTGATGAAATACCCACTGTCTACTACACCTGCATGCTATGTCAGTATTGAAAGTTTTAACACATCTATTATTATGGATGTGGATTGCTACTTTATCTGCTTTGATATATTTCATTGTTTGTTTCTTTCTTTCACATGCAAATGCCATCTCTTTCCTAGCTATGATTAGGTGCATCTTAAAGACTGAAATGACTGGGTGTATGACACTGACCTCACTCTGGCACGCTTCAGGCTTCTTAAGCTATTTCATAACACAACTAATCCCTATTTTTCTCTGTGGCAGCTTGTCTTCCTCTTACGATTTTTTGTTTGTGTGCATGTTTGTTTGAACACTCGTCCTTGTTTCTTTAAATATCTTTTCTTCATTGTATCAATATTTCAAGGCAGAAAGTTGATAAAGTCTGAATAACCTCAAAGTGAAATACTGTGAATATGTTTAAATAATTATTTATGTCTTACATGTGCAGTGAACGGAAGGACAGGATTTGTTTTTCATGTTGCAGAAATAGAGAGATTTACATGGTCGTTCTGTTAAATGAAATATTTTGATTTACTGTTTCACTATTATTTGAAATGAACACTTCCCTATTTGAAAGGCTTCATCTCCTTGGTGAAGCTATTTAGACCTGTAGACCCTGAAAGTTTCCAGCCCTCAGATCATTTTTGTGGCCCTTCTCTGGACACGTTCCAACAGGTCCACATCTTTCTTGTACTGGGGGCACCAGAGCTGGACACAGTATTCTAGGTGAGGTCTCACCAGGGCAGAGTAGAGGGGCAGAATCACCTCTCTCGATCTGCTGGCCACACTTATTTTGATGCAGCCCAGGATGGAGTTGGCTTTCTGGGCTGCAGCTGCAGATTGGTGGCTCATGTCCAGCTTTTGATCCACTAGTGCCCCCTGGTCCTTTTCCACAGGGCTGCTCTCAAGTGTGCCCTCCCCCAGCCTGTTTTGTATCTTGGTTTACCTTGGCCCAGGTGCAGGACCCTGCACTTGGCCTTGTTGAAGCTCATGAGGTTCACCTGGGCCCACTTCTCTAGCTTGTCCAGGTCCCTCTGGATGGCATCCTGTCCCTCTGGCATATCGACCGCACCACCCAGCTTGGTGTCATCAGCAAACTTGCTGAGGGTGTTCTCAATGCCACCCTCAATATCATTAATGAAGATATTAAACAACACCAGAATTGACCCCTAAGGGACACCATTTGTCGCTGTTTTCCATCTGGACTTAGAGCCATTGATCACTACCCTCTGGAAACAACCATTTAGCCAGTTCCTTATCCACTGAACAGTCCACCCATCAAACCCATATCTCTCCAATTTAGAGAGGAAGATGTTGTGGGGGACCCTGTCAAAGGACTTACAGAAGTCCAGAGAGATGACATCCACTGCTTTTCTCTGGTTGACTGATGTAGTCACTTTGTTGTAGAGAGCCACTGGGTTGGTCAGGCAGGATTTGCCCCTGGTAAAGCCATGCTGGCTGTCCTGGATCACCTCCTTGTCCTCCACGTGCCTTAGCATGTGTTCTAGGATCATCTGTTCCATGATCTTCCCAGGCACAGATATTATGGGGGGGTTTGTTCTGCTCTCCATACTTATCTTCCAGCTCAGGAGGCTGAACACCCTGGGGGAAGCTGGTCTGACTATTAAAGATGGAGGCAAAGAAGGCATGAAGCATCTCAGCCTTTTCCTCATCCTTAGTCACAATGTTCCCCCCCACATCCAGTAAGGGATGGAGATTCTCCCTGGTTCTCTTGTTATTGCTGGTGAATAGATAAAACTTTTTTTTTTGTCACTTATGTCAATGGCCAAGTTGAGCTCCAGTTGGGCTTTTGCTTTCCTGATTTTCTCTCTGTATGACCTAACGAGATCTCTGTACTCCTCTTAAGCTGTCGGTCCCTTCTTTCAAAGATGGTAAACCTTCCTTTTTTTCCCAAGTCTCAATGAAAGCTCCCTGTTCAACCAGCCTGGCTTTCTTCCCAGTCCTTTCATCTTACAACACATTGGAACAGTCAGCTCCTGGACCTTTAGGATTTCCTTCTTGAAGTGCATCCAGGCTTGCTGGACCCCTTTGCCCTTCAGGACTCTCTCAACCAATGTCCCGAGCAGGCCAAAGTCAGCCTTCCGGAAATCCAAGATGGAGATTTTCCCAGCCACTCTCCTTACATGATTAAGAATTGAAAACTTAGCCATTTAGTGATCACTAAGCCCAAGACGGCCTCCAACCACCACATCTCCCACCAGTCCTCCTCTGTTTGTGATCAAGAGGTCTAATGAGGTGCCTCCCCTGGTAGGCTCACTTACCAGTTGTGTCAGGAAGTTATCTTCCACACACTTGAGGAACCTCCTAGACTGTTTCTTCTCTGCTGTTGTATTTTCAGCAGACATCCAATAGGTCTATTCACCTCCATCCTTCCTCTCTGCTTAATTAGCTTCTTAGAGTAGGCTTGGCTGGATTCACAGTGGTAGGAGTACCAGCAACCTTTGCTAGAGAGGTAGTAAGCAAACCAGTGGTGGTGCTTCCATTATGGGTTTATCTGCCCACTCTTTATCAAAAGGCTTTGATCTAGCACAAAGATAAACACCTCTTTCCCCAGACAATCCGTCTTCTGTGCAGGAAAGGCAACATTTTACCTTCACATTCACAAATGATTCTTTAAACTTCATTTTCTGTATGACTTTGATTCAAAATTTTCTCCTATTTGAAAACAATCCCCCAAATGCACACATTTTATTTTACACATAAGCACTGAAATTTGTTAAATTAAATCTTTATTTTGCAGAGGAAAACCCAGCAGTGAATTTTACTTTTTAAACTCTTTCTATTTCTAGGAAACTTCAATGAACCATTTTATGGCATGATGATAGTGCAATGGGAAGAACTTGTATTCAAGACGATTAGACAACCACTAACATAAGGCACTACTGAATTTCTCAACCCTACGGGCAACAGAAATGGCAGAGCAGATTTTAGGGAAATTTTACACATTAGTACATAAACAGTCTGTCAAGAAATCACACCCTTCAGATGTCTGCCTCTGACAGTCTTCAGGACATAAAAAAAAAAAAAGTGATTTGCAATAGAGACATTTACTAGCCGTAATATACAGAGACTGTCATCAGTAGACAAATCCAGGAATGTCAAGTGAAGATTACTAGAGTCTGAAATGCTGGTACAGCAGAACAGCACGTGTGGATGCTTGTTACCCAAAAGATGGTGAATTCTCTACTAGGTGACTGGTTTTACCCCACAGCCTCTTCTAGTGTGGCCCTACATACTTTGACAATGTATAGACATAACTGTAAAAAGGAAAAGCAGAGGTCTGTGAGAAGGGTCAGCAACATAATAAAAACATGGAGCTTTGTGGAATTTAATATGAATTATTAAAAGGAAGGAAATGGGCAAGGAGAATAAACAAGATTGCAAGGAGGGCTGAGGGAAGGAGAGAAAAAGGACCAAAAGATGTGCAGAGGTTGAAGTGACCTGACAGATTCAGTTCAAAAGTCTGTGGACATACAGTTAAAATACAAAGGTTACAGGGGGGAGAAAAACACCATGGAGACGGAGCCTAAATCACACACTCAGATGTAGAGAGTGTTGTCTGTTTGCTCTGTCTCTTGTCTGTGTAAATGCACTAGTTGCCTTGGAATCAGCATACTTGGGCCTGACTTTGAGGTCTCAGGAGCCAATGTTATCAAACTGGTACCTTTCAGGTCATTACAGTTAATAATTCCTTATTAAGTATCAAAAAGAAAAGAAAACAAAGTGAGATGATTAAAAAGCCAATTAGCAGATCGAAGTATGAGAAGTCAAGTCCTGGAGGGGAAAAAGAATGCATGTGTGGTAATTTAGGCAGTAAGGAAGATAATTAGAACAGGATAGTGATAATGGGATAAGCTGGGGATCAAAAACTGTAGAGTTGATAGGAAATAAAGCAGAAGAAAATTAAGAGAAATTTTAATGACTCTTTGCAGAAAACAATTAACCATATAAATATTAGAAAGAAAATTTATCTAGAAACCACCCTGACCTCTTTGTAAGAACAGTGATCCACAATTCTTAAACAACTTTGTTTAGACTCTCCTTTCCTGAGAAGTACTTGCGTCTCCCTGATGCAAACAGGGAGATGGCTATGGAAGACATAAAGCAACCAGTAGAGAATAAAGATGTGAAGGTAACCTCATCCTTCTTCAACTTTTTCAGAATTTTACCTCTCTATCAGAAAAGGTCTCAGAGTTTTGGTGTTAAACTTGGAGTCCTGATTCACTTAGCTTCCTTTGTTCCTTCCTTCCAAGTTCTTTCTTCCTTTCCAGTTCTCTCAACTCTAGCTTTCTCTGATGAGACTTGATCTTGGCCAAAATTTCTGCTGGCCTTCTCTCCCTGCACTGTGAGTGCACAGACACCCCTTGCACTCCCCCAACTCTGTGGCTGCCTGAACTCCTGATCTTATCCTTGCTGTTGTCCATTTGATTAAAATATGCTGTTCAGAGACTTACTGCAGATGGGGCAAGAATGAGGGGAAACAGAAAACTTTCTTTTCTTGTGAGGTTTCCAAGAAAGACCACCCTGGAGCTTTGGCTCCAAATGCTTCACAGCATTGTAAGTCCACAGACTTCTGTGTTCTCCTTCACAAAGTCCTGTGAGCCTTTAAAACAGAAAGGCCCCTAACAGTTTGCTCCCCATGGTTCTGTCAAAGCAACAACATGCTTACATAAATATTGTTCAGCTCTAACCTTTTCCATGTGGCTTATACCACAGGAAGTTCACTTTCTTCTAAAGAGCCTGAACATGAGTGGGGGTAAGGATGAGTCTCAGTCTGTGAAGTATGAATTACCCTTTTAGAGACAGCTGGGACTCAGGAGAGAATAAAGGTTTTGCAATTTAACAAGAACAGGAAGGAACAGAGTTGTGGAGAAAAATAAATAAATCAGATCTGTAAGTAGAAGAATAAACACCTTATTTCTGTTACCTAAGGATCTTCCTAAATAACTTCAGCAAGGAATATTATACATATATATGCTGACTGGTATATATATTTATATGTTTCTCATGTATTATGTTTATATGGGACAAAGAAAATGGTGAATCGTGCTAGCACTTCATCTTGTCAACAGTATAGAAAGAGAAAGGATAGTCTCTGAAGAGCAAGTGGTAAAGATGAAAAAACATTCAACATGAGATTCTCCTGAATGAATAAAATTGAACAATACCTCTCTTGAGCGTTCACACATTGCTTCAGTGATAAACAGAGAAAAATGTGAAGATGCTATACCTCTGAGACCTCAGGAAGCTTGGGGTGGCAACCCTCCATTTACTTCCAAGTAGAGAGAATGAAGAAGAGGAATCTGGAAGTAATGCCCCCTATTTTAGTTAGAGTATCTCTTGTCTCTCTGATTGGTAACTCACTTCAGCTGCAGTTGGACCAGAAGAAGGAGATATATGCCTAGTTTCAGCTCAAGTTTTTCCTGCCCTCTTAAGGCACAGCAGCTGTGCTTGAGAAGATTGTGTCACTACCCATATCTTTCTTTTCTCTCTGGAGACAACTCTCTTGTCAGCACTTCTTCTTGTGTAGAAGAGGAGAAAAGACATATTTCTGATTGCTAGCAGGGCACAGAATAAAAGAGAGAAATTTTCATGTCTAGTCTCTCTTTCACAGTCTTCCCATTTGCTCCAGGTTAAAAACCACTGTTATGCTAGTAAATAGTGATTAATGACAATTCTGAGTTAGACAATCTCTACAATGAGTCTGAAATATAGCAACAAAAGACCTAACAAACATGAGAATTGAGGTTTTGGAGGTGGGAAGTGGAGAGGGAGGAAAGAAAGGAGGGAGGTAGTCTATGTCCGCCTGACTGGTGAATTCAACAGCCTTTGGCCCAACAAGAGCTGTTGCCAGTCATCTATTCCAGGCCTCTGAAAGCCCATATCCCCTATTCAGAGGAAAAATACAATATTTACCTTGTCCTATCATAGGACATTACTGAGAAGATCCTGGCTCCATCCTCCTGACACTCGCCATTTACATATTTGCGAATGTTAATGGAGTTGCCCCTCAATCTCCTCTTCTCCAAGATAAATAGACCCAGCTCTCTCAGCCTTTCCTCATAAGGGAGATGTTCCACGTAGCCTAACTCACTTACTTAGACCCTTGTTATAATGAGAGAACAAGGCATGCCCAAGGATGTTTCATCCTGCCTATTTGAGATATTTGTCTTACAAAAAAAAATAGTTGTATAGAAGATGGTAGTTGCATCCTGTAGTAATAGTGTTTCTGGGGAATAGGAAAAAATATACAAACAACACAACCGTTTTCTACTTCACACAAACAACTTGTCAGGGTTTGTTATGAGTCTCTACTTTTCCTAGGCAAATTTACATCAGTCTCTGATCTTTGACCTTTTCTTTTTTCTGTTACTAAATCTCAATATTCTAGTCCATGAGAATTATCTTCTTGCCTCTTTCTTTTTCTTTTTTTTCTTTTTTTTTTTTTTTTTTTTCCTCCCTCTTTATGTCATACTTCCATTGAGCCACACTTTATCTACATTTTTTGTATGCTAGCATGGGCTTCTACTGTATTCTAGAAACTCTTTCAATTGTATTTACTATCCCATGCATTTCCAGCCCTTGAAAAAAATGTTTAGTTTCATGAAATAATTGCCGCCTTTGTTTCACCTTTACATTGGTTTATGTGTATTTAACCCCTCGTTGTCCTGGGAATGTTACTCCATAGTGGAGCTTTGCCCCTTAGATATCAACATGATCAGAATTTTTCTCACTTTCTCATATGGTCTGTGAAGTGAAAATCGGGTTCTCTCTCTTACACCTGCACTTCACAAAATATAGTTTCATTTTGGTAATTTGCAATGCTAACTTTCTTGCTTTAAAATTTTCTTTTTTTTAAATTTTTCTTTTTTTCATTTTTCAAAATGTTGAAATCCACTTCTAATGTATGAGAACTACCTGACTTTTCCAGAAAGTTCAGGTGGTTTGACTCGTCCCCTTCATAGGATTATATTTCTTTGATGCAGATTCTGCAAACCTGAGTCATTCCCTCTGAGGACACTTAGAGAAAAAGGGTTGTTGTGGTGGATGTTGACTCCCACAAAATTTTGTTTGTCTAACACAACAGTTTGCATGCGTTCAGTACAAAGCTGAGAACTCACACGCTCAGAAAACAGAAGAGAGTTAAGCTGAAAGCCCAACTTTGAGATTTTTGCCTGCTGTGAGAGGGCTTTATTGGATTACTTTGTTTGTTCGTGCATTTATTTTTGGAGAAGGATGAGCTGTCCATTGTTTTACTTCATTATGAGAACCAAACTATTGTTGAGGAGCCCTACAGTGTGGGATGGGCTCTTGTTTGGGTTCCTAAAAAAACCCCAAAATTCTGCTTCATTTATGGCTTAAAAGATAGGGCCTTTTAATTGTTATACATTCTTCAGTAATTATTACCACTTGCAGCATACTGCAGACTAGACACTCTGCCTTTAATAGGGTAGAGATGTTTAGTTCATATCCCTCAGTTATTATGCCTTTTTATTGTACCCAGGCTGTGATCTAAGTGCCCTTGGTGTAACTCACAAACAAATCACAAACAATACCTTAAAAGTGGAACAGTATAATTCAGTGTTCTTTAACAGCAGCAGGACACACATTACCATTTTGCTTCATTTTGCAGCCCTAGATGCATTAGGCTGTGTTAAAATCAACATTGCTCAAAAAAACCCAGCTCACCAACCGGTCTGAGTCAGTCTGTACGTCTGATTAGTGCACTGGAAGATCCTGTGGAAATTGTGTCTGAGTCTAAGAAAGCATTCCTTTTCTTTTAAAGGACCTGATAGCATAGAAAATGATTAATTTTCTCAGGACTTTTTTGGGCTGTGGTACTGGAAATCACAGCTGCTAGGGCTGGCCCTGTCTCTGCCCACCAGTATGGTTCAGCTGAACGTGCTGCTGTTTTCTCCCTGTATTTTCTGAAGTTCTTAATGTTAACCTGGCTTAGGTTTTCAACTAAATTTCAGCTAATACTGTTTTCCTTTGCTGTTATTCTTGGTTCTTATGCCTCACAGAGAAGCATATTGAAAACAACTCCTTATGTGACGTCCTTAAATTCATACTTGAAAATCTGATTGAGCAGATGTAGCACTGAAGGGCAAAACCTATCACACTTAGAAGTGCCCAAGTCTAAATTTTATCTCAAAAATAAGGAATTGCCAACTAGAGTCTATTCTCTGGGTTTTATACAACTTGAAGCTACATATTTGATCAGACTATCCTGGAACTCAGGAGTATGACTAGTTCTCATTTTTCTGCCCAGTGCCAACAGCACAGAACAAAAGAAAAAGGTTTTGGAGAAAAGAACAGCTGGAAGGGACATTGCCTTTCAAAAACAGTTTCATTGTAACTTCAATATAAAAGTAAAGAAATAAGTAGCTAAAATTTTGCAATGATGATGTTAAAACTGCTTGTGGAATTGAAGGTAATTGCAGGTGGAAGTGGAATAGTCTGAATCAACGCAGCCAAACCCCCAGAGAGGCTCAGAACTTTAAAATGTTTGATTCAGGTCTTGTACTCACTATGAAATGACTTACTTAAGGTCAAATTCACTACTTCTACATCTAATATTACTCCTGTGAGTTGTAATATAGAATTGCATGCAACTGTTCATATACTGAAACACATGCTGCTTCTTTATAAAATCATTGCTTAGGAAGGTTTTAATATGTTTACTATTTTAAAAGTTAGAATAAAGCAAAAGTAATGCTCTGAAACATGTTAAATTTTACTATTATTAAAATGGAAGATTTTTTTAAGAATTGCTATTACACTAAAATATTTTTATTATTAAACCCCTAGTTTAACATTACATTTTCCTTATTTTTTTACTAGATGATAAGCATACAATGGGTTTCTTTATTTTTCTAGTGTATATTGTCTCCCAGTTTTTTGCAGTGTAATAACAATTTTAATTTCAGACATGAAATAGATGCTTAAAGTGTCATGTAAGACTTGCTTACACTTTTCAAATTGCAGTTTAGAAGTCTAGTAATTGTGAGATAGAAGAATAAGCATGTTAAGAAGGTAAGCATGTTAACAAATTGTTTTGGGAGACATATCTTTATAAATGGAAGATTCAGGAAAAAACCTCAATAGACCTATACTACCAAGACCGTATTTAACAAAGCTAGCTAAACAGTTTAATTGCTCTGGTCAAGACCGTAGAACATGGATTACCTGGGAAGGTTACAAATCCTTTAAATGCAAATTTAAATGTATTTTTTAAAAGCAAAAATACATTTAAAGATGTATGTACTTCAATTTCCCTTTGACCAGAGGGCAGAGACACCAGCCCTGACATAGCAGATAGGGTTTCATAATATTTTTCAATGGGACTTTACTTTTTATGGGAAATTATTCTATTTCCTTAACCCTGAGCTGTCACGGCAGAATGTCCATGGGTGCATTGTGAAATCCTTTCAAAATGTGTTCTGATGGGGTCAGTCTTTAAAAGTTTGAGAGCCTGCAGTAATTTCTTAATACACTAATGCTTCAGTTAGCTCATGATAATTTTAGTGGGAGCTGTAGTAGGTCCCTCATAGTCAAAGACTCTGGCAACTTCCTATCAGGCTTGTGTGTGACATCGTATGTAACCAGAGATTTTGTATTTCACTGAAATAATATGTTACAATTGCAATTGAAAGCTTGTTTCATTAAGATGTTTAATTTGCTGAAGACTTAAGGGATTCTGAAGTGTCTGAATTTTTAATTTAAATTGCTTGATGTTTTACCATACCCTTTAGTGCAGTTAAGGACTGATATCTGTATTTCTAAGAAAGTTCTTAGAACAATTAATTTGTCTTATTCTATGGTCTTTTGACAAGTTCTTACAATTTGATGGCTGAAAACTCAGTTCTGTATTCTACCTAATTCATGCTATTTAGTCTTTCAGTTTTCTGATATTTTTGGCTTATTAACAAAACACTATCCATCTAATTTAGTCTAATTTAGTCTCATCTTAATGATTTGTGCATGCTTTCTCAGGTAAAGTCAAAGCTAAACTTCGTCTTTGTATTGAAATGTATTCGCATTTAGAAAACGCTTTCATAGCTTTCCTGTTGATTTTATGGGTTGCTTCTTTAAGAAGAGAATTGAGATGTTTTTATTGATGTTTTTATTTTTTTTCCCTCTGAAAAACTGATTTTAATGTGGAGTTCTACTTAAAAATCAATTACACAACCTGACTCAGGATTTGACACTGAAAATCTATACTATTCTCTGTAGACATGAGTTTCATAAGCTTAGAATCTGAAGACATTATACAAAAGGAAAAAATTCTCCCCTGGAGTAAAATGTCAACTAAATTATAGTGCATCTCAACAAATCAGTCTAATTGGCACTGTTCCAATACATAAAGTGCTTATGTTCAAGTAAAAACAAATTATATATATATAAAAATGAGTATGTGTTTGGAAATAATACCTATCAAATCCTCAAAAAGTTAGGTTATGAGTGATTTCTATTCTTGTTTACAATTAAGACTCAATTTATCTGTGACGTATCACTCCCTAGCATTGTTTCAGGGTTTTACTAGAAATATCTGGATGTTCATAATAAAGACTGATAAGATACAATTAATTAAAAATAGGAGTTAACTAAGAGTATAGAGGTGGCCTGATCTGGAAATGTTGAGAAGACAGTTCCCTAGGATCCTGGCTCCATCTTCAGATAGGAGAAGCTAGGGTGGGAAAGAAAGGGGAAAGAGAAATAGCCTAACAAGAATTACGATGAACTTTGATCAGTTTATGGAAAATGTCACGTGATGAATATGAGAGTCCCTTTCCGTTTTACATTTCTATCTCTTCCCCTGAGCCCTGCACAAGATCAATGACATTTAAATGACATTTGAAGGTATCTCAGTGATATTTATAAGTATGAAATTCAAAAGTGATAAAAGCTAGTATTTTTCTATCACAAGAAATTTGGTTTCAAGGAACTGTTGCCAAAATTTTGCCAAAAACAAGTTTTATGCAAAAAATATAGTTGCTCTGAAACATGGGTTGGATCTTGGGATGAATTGTAAAATTTTTCTTACACCTTAGAGCAGTTGCTATGCCTTGCTGTCAGACTTTAAATCAGTATGTGGTTTTTACAATTTCTTTGAGGTATCTTCCTTAAGGCCATCACCAAAATAAATTATTTTATTAGAATGATTTTGGATCTTATCTGCTGTGGTCAGGACTTCCTCTTAACTAAGAGACAATTGTTCACAGTTCCATATTCTTGTTGGGAAACTCACAGGTCTGTGAGTAGTACTGGTCGTTCATTAAATCATCAATAAAAAGTACTGTTCAAAGAGAATACTAAGAAAATTGTTATCTGAATGTCAAGACTTGAATACACTAATGTAGACTGGGTATGTGAGGTGAGAGTTTGAACAGACAGCTGCCATCTAGATGACAGAGATGGTCCAAAAAAAAGATACCTTTCCATAATTAGTAAACATCAAAACTTGAGTTGTTCTCCTATGATAAAAAAGGCTTCTGTATTGGATCTTTGAGGTTCTGTATCTTTTTTAAGAAAGCTTTCAAAGGCATGACACTATCCAGATTAGGAGGGTAAAATATTTCTAAGGTTTTCATGGCTTATAGTGGAAACAATTGAATTGTTAGTGAGACAGCATTAATGAACAGAAAAAGAAACATCCAGCTAACACCATCTATATTCAATGAAGAGAATGGAGCTTCTTCAGTCCTCTCCCCAAGCCAAGTCCCTTTAGGGAATATGCTCTTTTTCTAACATAAGGATATTTTTATTTTCTTCCTTAAACAAGCATTTTGAGATTTAATCAAATTATGCTTCTAAAGTGATTTGTAATATTCAAAATAAAGTTAGAACATGAAAATGATTATGTGTTTAAGTGGAAGGTGATAAATAGATACTGAGTCAAAAATAACGTCCTGCAAATATTTTATTGTTATTACTTGCATTGGTACTTTGAAAACATCATTTAAGATAACACTTTTAGACAAGGAAGGAAAGGCGGTGGGGTGGCCCTGTATATTAGGAATTGTTATGAATGTCTAGAACGAGGTTACACTGATAACAAGGGAGAGTGCATTTGGATCAGGATGAGGAACAAGGCCAACAAGGCTGATAGTGCTGTGGGAGTCTGCTATAGGCTCCAGTACAGTGAGGTGATGAACTGTTCTATAAATACCTGGGTGAAATCTCGTGGTCATTTGCCCTTGTTCTTGTGGGGGAGTTCAATTTCCCTGATGTCCACCGCAACTACAACACAGCAGAGAGGGAACAGTCCCGGAAGTTCCTGAAATGTGTTAAAGCTAATTTCCTGACACAGCTGGCTAGTGAACCAATCAGGCAAGATGCCCTTCTAGACCTGCTCATTGTGAACAGGGAAGGGCTGGCAGGAGATGTGACGGTTGGAGGCCGTCTTGGGCACAGCGACCATGAATAGTTAGAGTTCTCTATTCTTAGACATGCCAGGAGGAGGGGTAGCAAAACCGCCACCCTAGACTCCTGAAGGGCAGACTTTGACTTATTCAGTACCCTGATTGCCAGAATCCATTGGGAATCTGTTCTGAAGGATATAGGAGTGCAGGAAGGCTGAACACTCTTCAAGAAGAACATCTTGAAGGTGCAGGAGCAGGCCATCCCATGTGCTGTAAGACAAGCTAGTGACATAGAATACCAGCCTGGCTGAACAGGGAGCTTTGGCTGGTGGTCAGGGAGAAACAGAGAATCTATGGCCTTTGGAGGGAAGGGCAGGCCACTCACAATGACTAAAATGCTGTGAGGCTATGTAGGGAGGGAATTAGAAGGTCCAAGGCCCAGTTAGAAATTAATCTGGCCTCCATGGTAAAGAACAACAAGACTGGTCATGAGTGGTGTTCCCCAGAGCTGGAGCCACTCCTGTTTAACATCTTTATTGATGACTTGGATGGGGGGATAGAGTGCACCCTCAGTAAGTTTGCAGATGACACTAAGCTGGGTGGGAGTGTCAATCTGCTTGAGGGTAGGGGGGCTCTGCAGAGGGATCTGGACAGGCTTGATCAATGGGCCAAAGCCAATTGTATGAGTTTCAATAAGGCCAAATGTTGGGTCCTGCCACAACAACACCCAGCAGCGCTACAGGCTTGGGGAGGAGTGGCTGGAGACCTGCCCAGCAGAGAGGGACCTGGGGGTGCTGGTTGACAGCTGGCTGAACATGAACTAGCAGTGTGCCCAGGTGGCCAAGAAGGCCAACAGCATCCTGGCCTGCATCAGGAATAGTGTGACCAGCAGGACCAGGGAGGTGATCCTGCCCCTCTACTCAGCCTTGATGAGGCCACACCTTGAGCACTGTGTGCAGGTTTTGGCATTGCAGGGTAGGAAGGACACCAAGGTGCTGGAGAGGGTGCAGAAAAGGGCAATTATGCTGACTAGGGGTCTGGAGAACAGGACTTATGAGGAGAGGCTGAAGAAGCTGGGGCTGTTCAGCCTGGAGAAGAGGAGGCTGAGGGGAGACCTCATTGCTCTCTACAACTACCTGAAAGGAGGTTGTGGTGAGGTGGATGTTGGTCTCTTCTCCCTAGTAACTAGCGATAGGACAAGAGGAAACGAGGTGAAGTTGGATGAGGGAAGGTTCAAATTGGATATTAGAAAAAATTTCTTCACTGAAAGAGTGATGAAGCATTGGAACAGGCTGCCCAGGGAGGTGGTACAGGCACCATCCCTGGAGGTATTAAAAAACGGGGTAGACACGGTGTTTCAGGAGATGGTTTAGTGGTTACGGGTTGTAGGGCAGACGGTTGGACTTGATTATCTTGAAGGTCTTTTCCAACCTTGATGATTCTATCATTCTATGAAAATATTTTTGGGCTACAGGAATCCTACTGAATGCTTCTGCTGTTCTCCAGACAAAAAAGAAGAATGTAATGAAAAGTTAGAATGAATGACAAAACCATGATGACAAATGAGGAAAAATATAAGTAGTTACAGAAAAGCATCATTTATCAGCTAACAGAAGACTGAATCAATGTAGTGTGTATAAATATGGTGCAACAATGATTTTGAAGACTCTATCACAACTCTGTGATATAAAGTATAAAGTCAAATAAAAAAGGACATAGGGCCAAAGATAAGTCAGTTTACATTATGCTATTAATGAAGAATAAGGAACAGCATGGAAATAGACAAATTTTGCAGGAGAGAAAAATGACAACTTTGACCTCATCTTTAATAACCTGAAAGATTTATCACTCCACCTGTAGATAATCTTTCTGTAGCTTGTTTGGGACCTCAAGTTATTATACAAAGAAAAGGCAGCAGATATGCAGCAAAGGTAGAACTGAGGAGGAGCTAAAATATCCCAGAGAAGACCACTGTGACCACATCAGTTCAAATATGCCAATCTTCACTTTTGTGGAAGCCCTTTACTCAAAGCTTATCTGGACTTGTCTAAGTTAGGCACAGGGATTTTCGAACACTCATAATAGGTATGTTCTCTCAACAGAAGCTCATTCTCAAGAATGAGTTAACACATTTTTCTGATGTGTAACAAAGTGTGTTCCTTGTTACTGTGCAAGGCAGACCCATTCTCATGAATTTCAGTAGTGATTTTGGATGGTAGCTGGGACTAAGGCTGCATGTGCAGACACAAATCACAGTCTCAGGAGCACTTCTCCAAAGTCTGCCTATTGCAGGGCCCTCCTTTTATTCTTCTCATGATCTTTGTTACCATTTCCTTGTGATGATAAGCTGAATGTGATTGGAAGACGGATGCTATGCAGGACAATATTTACTCAAAATGGAAATACTATTTCTTTCTAATATATACTGCCATGTGAGCTGATACAGGCTTGGCAGTTCTTCACCACCAGTCTCAGTACAGCTTTTCACCTTATTTATCCATCAGAAAAAGATTAGAATATTTTTATCAAATTTCTCTTTCCTGATAGTTTAATCTACCTCCTTCCTAGATGTTTTTCTTTTATCCAAGCATTCTAAATTCATGCCTTGTGAAGGATTTTGGGCCAGCCAAGAGCATTGCAGACATTAACCAGGTCCAGAATAGGCACTTAATTGTGCCATTCAGGTGACCTTGCTTAACTGTGAACTGCATAGAGATGTTCACTCAACCATGCATCCTGTGCTAACTCTTGCACCCATCTTCTGTCATGGGTTGTTTCTTTTTGCTTTGGAGACAGTTCTGCCATCTATGCCGACATATGAGTGTACGTACGGTGTCCAGTCACCAGATGCTCATAATTAGTCTTTTAACTTCAGTCTGCAGTTTCTGAGGTACATTCACAAATAGGAAATGAAGAAAAAAATTACAACAGCAACACATCACTACAAATTTGGGAGGCACCACATGTTGGCATTAAGTAACAGGGTCCCAAATCTCTGGTCTGAACATCCAGAGGTTTGATGCTGAGTAAATGGGATAGCATGTAATCAGAGGACCATCAATGCTGTATATCATTTGGTACAAATATCTGCGAAAACAAAACCTTTTGAAAAATCAGAATCCTGAATGGATTGGTACACCCTGATTGATGTAGAAGTTCCCCATCTCCTAAAGACTGTGTAGTACTGAGGCTCCTTTAATTGTCTCTGAATTATGAAGTTCTGAAATTGCTTGAAGAGAGAAGGTGAAGATGGACAGGTTGCCCAGGGAGTCTGTGAACTTAAAAATATGACAGGAAAAGACCCTGCGCAACCAGATACAGTAGTGATGTTAGCCCTGCTATGAGCAGGAGGTACTACATGGTGAACTCCAGAGGCAGCTACAGATCTCTGTCCCGCTGTAAAGCCAACACCCACCTTTCGGATACTGACAAACAGCTACTACCATTGCTGCCTCTGTGTTCAGCTGTGGTAGTCCTACAAATGCTTCAGGTCACATTATCAGGATCCCACCCTGTCTCCTTGCAGAGATCAATCACTGACCCTTCTACCCAACTAAAGAGGCAGAGAAGCATGAAGTCACGCAGCAATCCGGTTCCAGAAGAGAAAACCACACAGAATCACTATTTTTGTCTCCTACTGGAAATGAAACTGAGCTGTTCTGCTGATTTTTTCTTTGATGGGAACTCAAATTGAGCTGGAACAATTTTGGTCCCAGCTAAATGGAGAAACATCTGATTCCAGTCCCTGTCTGCAGGACTGAAGAGACCTAAAGACTTCTAGAACAGTTAGAAACAAGAGGTTATTAAATGGATCCTTTCTGATATGCTTCCCCAGTAATCCATGCATGGATGATGAGTGGTTTGTGGGGGTTGCTAGAAGCATAATTTGATTGACTGTCTGTGATTGCTGTAGCACACAAAATGTCTTTTCTCACTTAAAAAAAAATTCCTTATGCTACTCTTTTTTAAATATCCCTATGCATTCCTTACCTACTGCGATTTACATTTGCACAGACAGCATAAAGGTGCTCTCATTCAACGTATCCTTTCATTCACATCCCTCCCTCTCCTTGCTCTGCAGTCTCCTCTTCTAAAAATGCAAGTAGAATCATTTCCTTTATTCTAAGATAAAATGATTTATAATCAATTAATAAGCATTGCTGAGGCTTTTGTTTGTCTGAAGCATCATTTCCTATTCAGTTTTTGCATCTGAACTATTCAGCATTGCCTTTTGGTTCTCTCTGAAAATACTCTTGAGAAGCCATGCTTATCAGCCAAGAACCATCCAACAGCAAAGCATGTGTATTTATAAAAAGACTATCACTTTTGTGCTAACTTTGATTGCCAGTTTCTACACTTAAATGAAAATTATGCTGGTGGTAAAGCCACACTGCTAGATATCTGAATTCATTACACAGAATTATGTGAATTTCCTTTCTTTGCTTCAATTCCCTCAAGTGGCATAGATTAATTTATAGAGTGTACATGTTTTTAACATCTGCAAAGTTCTCATGTGGATTGATGTACTGAGAATAAAACTTAAAGCAGCCATTACAAGGGTAGTGCAAACATTATTTCCCTTAATGATTTTTACACACCTGTATTTTTGAATGTCATTTTGGGAAGGGGGAGTAGAATAGGGGTAATTAGAGAATTTACTTTACTGACACAGTAGAAGATGTATAATCACACAGGCCACAAAGTATCAAAAGCCATGTTGAATGTGAGGACTGCTTTTCCAAAGACGTTTGTGTGGGGACATTTTGAATACACAAAATTTGCCCTTCACAATAAACGACTCAGAATACTTGTTCTTCTGAGCACCTGATTTGCATTAACAATCAGTTACTTAGAGGCACGAGCACTGTGCTTTGTGTCCAAAAGCCAGCTTTGTACACAGATTTTCCTCATTAAAATGGGAGTTCCTTGTTTTGAAATTTTTGTCCTGAAATGCCCACAACCAAAATCCAGTGGTTTTTAAAACATATTTAATATACCCTACTCTGGTCACTCCATCATTTCTTGGGGTCTTCAAACAAACTGGGAGCGAAGTAATAGTTTATTCCTTTCGTCCTTTGATCTGTCAAAATGACAGCAACACCAACCTGTGTAATGATTTCTGGCTATCACTGACTTAACCAGAAGAAAACACCATGTTCTGTAGATCACATTGTGATTTAACTTCACATTCTTCAGATTCCGCAGTCTATTTTTCAGATGGTTAAAATTAGGGAGAAGGAGCTTGTTCTCAATAGAAGATGTTTCTGTATAGTTTAAAGAGAAGCCTTTAAAAAATTGGTAGTGAATCAGAGTAATTCAGGTTGGAAAGGACCTCTGGAGGTCAGCTTGTCCAGTCTCCTTCTCAAAACAGGGCAAACATCAAAGCTAGGCCAGATTGCTCAGCACACTGTCAAGTCAAGTTTTGAGAATCTCAAAGGATATCCCCACTGCCGCTCTGGGCACCCTGTCCCTTTGCTTAGCCACTAGTGTTACGGAAAGCTTGTTTTTTTATATCCAGACAGCATTTTCTATGCCAACAAGTGCAACTGTGGCTTCTTGCCTTTCACTGTGCACCCCTGAGAAAAATCTGACTTCATCTTCACTGTAAACATCCATTAGGTAGTGGAAGACAATACTTAGATCCATCCTTTGCCTTGTCTTCCCTAGACCAAACAAATACTCAGTCTCTCTTCATACCCCATGTGGTCCAGCCCCCAGCCATCTTAGTGACACTAGTCTTGCTTCAGCTTGACGTTTCTTGTACTAAGAGGTTCAAAACTGGACACAGTGCCTCTTGCAAGTGCTGAACAGAGGGAAAAGATCATTCCTCTCAACCCACTGGCACCAGAAAGGTCTGCTAATGCAGCTCAGAATGTGCTAAAACTCCACTGTCTCAAGGGTTCATTGCTGACTTCTATTCAAACCTGCTGTCCACCAAGAACAGCAGATCTTTCTCTGCAGAGCTCTTGCCTAACCATGCAACCCCCAATGTGGAGCGTTGAATGGTGGTCACCCCAACCCAGGAGGAGGCCTTTGCCTTTGGCTTTGTTGAAGCTGGGTTTCTCCAGCCACTTCAGCATATTGATGGACTTGCCTGACTTTTCAGGTGAATCTTCTTGCTCCCCAGCAATTTCTGTTCCTTGGAGAGAGTCTTTTGGAGAGACAAACCAAAGTCCTGCCTGCAACAGCCAGTGAGATGCTGATCCATGGGTTGTCATTGCTCCTGCCCAGGTATTTCCTTTTGACTGACAAGATTGTCCAGGTCCTTGTTCCTGTCAATTACAGTAAAAAGATGCATCATCTGTAATTTTTTCCCCCATTAACAACAGACTTTTTAACACACTCAGATGGTGTCTTAAAAGAAACCAGTTAGTGTAATATTTGCTCCTACCTGTGCAGCTCAATAATGTGCAAAATGCATATTATTTTAAGACTCAAACATCTTTTCTGTTAGTTCTGACTGCTGTGTATTTTACCCATAGTTCAATAACATTAGTAATACCTTAAATAAGTAATTAGATAGAAGAATGTTTCATTATAGCTATAACATGAGGCAAATTCCTTTTCAGGATCAGAAGCCTCATGTGAAAAAGAAATCACTAGGTTGTAAGGCAGAGTCCTTTGTTTAAAACCAGACAAGCACAGGCTGCTCTGCTGGGCACAGCACTGAGGAACACACTGTAAGGACCAGACCTGCCCTGACAGAAGAAATGGACCTTTGCTGATATTTGTTATTTTGTTATTGTGGGTTTATTTCTGGATGGATCAGACACCTCAGATACATTCCACCTCTAATTCCCAAACTCACGAAACGTGTATTTAGTTTTGAGAGAAGTACTTGAGTTTGCATGTCACTAAACTTGCCATGGGTTGCAAGCAGAGCTCACACCTCTGCTCTTCCTGAGAGCATAGAGAGCAAAAACTGGTGGTGAAGTTTGCCGAGACTCATCCAGGCTGCAGTGGCTCAGGAGAGATCCTTGTCAAAGCTTCCCATCCTTCCCATGAAACCAGCCAGGCAGGGCGCCTGTCCCACCTGTGGTTGATTGCTGTCGCATGATGTCCCTCCTCACCCCAGGAGATGCAGGCCAAACGAAGGCTGGGGTGCTCAGGCTGTGGGGTGATGCTGGCTGTGAAACCCTGCCCACTGTGCCACGCTGTGGCTGCAGCCCCGTGTTCCCTGCCTGGCTTCCTGAGCAGTGTTTCTCGCAGGGAAAGTGGCTTTTCCTGAAACACAGTGGAAATTTCTGTGGGGGACTGTTCTGTTTTTAACCAGGCTTAGTCCTTCCTTACTAGCTCATCAGATGGCCCCTCAGCTACCTACACCTGTGCAGGCAGATTAAAAGGATACCATTCTAATCTAATAGCATTTTTTCAATTACTTTCTGTAGCTGTAAATGACAGTCAGACTGCAGCATGTTCCTCTCAAGAGATCTGACTTAAATTACATTCATATATCACACATCACCATTTCAGTTTAGCTCGAGATTTAAAAACTACATCAGCAATCATGTCATTTAACCAAATCAAATTATCTTACCTAGAATTGGAGCAAGATACAGTTTCAAACTTCTGCAAAATGAAAAACAAAACAACAACAAATCAGACTATAAATTTGGCTTTCTGTGTTTAAAATAAATTCCCTATACAACTTTAATAAATGAATACTGTGAAACCAACAGTCTGAATGGGTATACAAGAAGCTATGCTCCCATGTTGAACTCCATGTTGAATTATGAGCTTTATCTCATAATTCAGAATCCAAGCCTTTTTAATGAGTTTTGGGAAGCTTATTTAGTCTGTTTCCTTATAAATATTTTTTGCTCTTCTGAAGTCATATGGCCTTCCCCTTTTCTCCTCTTGATTTAATATACCACAGTAATTCTGTTCTCAATCTTTCAAGTAACAGTATGTATCAAATAATTATCTAAGAGTTTTCAAGCTGTCTTTAAAAATATTCATCCTTCCCATCTGTTACTAAGTTTTTTAATCACTTTCTTTCCTTGTTGTGGCTATTGCAACCCTGCCAGTGTATTTCATGCTATGTGGATATTGTTGGACGTGGGGTAATTTGATGATGAATAGGGGTTGATAAAATTGCTTCTGTAATCGCTTTTAAAAATACAAACCATGAAACAATAGAAAAATTGTATATACAGATTGATCCTGTGTGGATCCCTAGGCTAACTGAGATAGGTTGCCAGGGTACCAGGAGAGATCTTGCCAGAGCTTCAGTGAACAGAGGATAACTGTAACTCAGCAGGCTAAATTCTTCTGTGCAGCCACATGGCATTGCTCTGAAACCACAGAAAATTTATTGGCGTTTGTGTAGTACCTCTTTTCCATGATGTACTGGGATGTAAGTGCCCTTGCACAATGCAAAAATTGGACTGACCAAAGCTTAGCCTTGCTGCCTTCATCTTGGCCCTCATGGAGACTCAAAAAAGACTCTACAGAAAAAGCACTATTAAAATTGGAAAAATATACATTTATGGCAAATGGATCCTAATACTAGGTATGGATCCCCAGGGCTTGTCTACACCTTCAGAGAGCAGAATGAAGGCAGCTCATCTGTGGAGTCCATCACATTATTGAGCCACAATATGCCATTTCAGCAGAAATTGCTATATGACAGACAGCTCACCTTTGAACAGGCTATGCTGCTTTGGAGGAAGCCAGGCGTCATAGCACAGTGCAGAACAGGAATACAGAAGCTTGTCTTCAAGAAAGTGTCTTTCTCCTAAAGCATATGGACCAAGGTCCCTTCCTCCCCTCATTTTACAGATCCCACTGTCCTCATGCCAGCTATGCTGCCCTCAAGTGTTATCCCAAATTATTCATATGTGTCATTTCCCTTGGAAGAGGGAAAGCTAAACCACTAGTTTATGGCATAGGGAGTGAAACCCTGGTTTCTCTGTCCTCCTCCCTTTCACACAAGTGCCTAATTAACAGACCCAGAAATATCACATCTCTGCTTTTTTCACTGCCCACTGAACTTTTCTTTACTCCCTGCAATGCAGAATAGCTACAGTAGAGGGGTGATGTGTGTTGCTGTCCACCACTGAACAACATCAGTGATGCTCATGCTGGAGCTGACATCTCTTCTCTGGCCTCTCTGCTTAAGCCTTGGACAAGTGGGAAGAAAAAGGATATGTCTTCCTCCAGGGTAGTTAAGGGTCTAATCTGCTAAGCATATCTCAGGGGTGACTCATCTCTAAATCAAGTGAAGGCAGAACAGGGAGGGACAAGTGTGGCTATTCAGCACCATTAAGGGTTAAGAGTTTTGACTTCTTTCAGGGCAACTTCAGACAAAATCAATGACAAACCAGAGACTTTTTGAGGCTTCAGTCTTCCCAGAAATGAGCAGAAGCTAGGCAAATTGTTTGAGGACCACATTTTTATCCTGTTTATGGGGTTACGTGTGGTATGAGCACTGTAACTTTCATGGATCTAACTCAAGGTCCTTCTGGACAGGGTCTGAATGAACAGTGAAACCATACAGTCAAATAAAGTAATTTTTTAAATGGAAAAATATCCTGGCAGTTCCTACAGTTAAAAAAAAGCTCCTAACACTCTCTCTTAGGTTTTCTTTTCTCTGCCATAAGTAAATATTTTGTTATGCCATAACAACCTGGAACAGTTTCAGC
>NW_009970723.1:6349480-6386980 GCF_000747805.2 Chaetura pelagica
TTAAGACCTCATGTATCATGGAATAGTGCTCTTAGGTAGCTGATCTTAACTAGGAACTGTTGAACATAGTATTTTCTTTTTTTCAAAGATACATCTACAATGAAGAAGAGATACTAAAAAGCAGTGATTCATTCAAGGTAGACCAGGTATGCACATCCTTCATGTTTCCTCATCTCCACTGCTTTATGGGCTATACATTTTCTGCCTTTCCCTTTCTACGTTTGGTCTCTCATTATTTACATCCCACTGTAGGCAAAGTGCCAGACTGGCACTTAAAACATGAAAAATCAGAAAGGGGGAAAGAGAGACACAAATAAAAGGTGGGCCTGCAGCACTCACATCTCTGTGTCCTTTCCTGACAAGCCACACTTCCATTTGTGTTGAGGTGCCAGTTCTATCAAACTTGTGCCTTGTATCAATTTTTAGCAGCATGGATAATTTATTGCATCTAGGATGATAGAAAACCAGCTTTATATATCATTCAGCTTGCAAAAGATGTGTAGCTTCAGTTCCTTAATGGTGTCATTTTGGCTGAATGCTATTAACAGATTACCCCTGCCTAGGGCAGTGGAGCATGTGCAGCAGAAAGATAACCTTGTGTTCGTAATTTAATATTAACTGTTTTCTCCATAGTACCTCTTTCCAGTACATTAACAACAAACCAATATGGCCTTGTCCCCTGCGGTAGTATTCTTCAGCAAAAAATGGATTACATGATAGCAAGTTCCTGAAGATTTCCAATGAAGTATTACAAATCACTCAACGCCTGCTCTGCAGAAATGAAAAATAAACAGGCTTAGATTCAATCAAATTTAATTCCTCCAATTTAGCTTTACCGCACTTCAAAGGGTGCTCTTATTAATGTCTTGGTGAAAAAATGTAACAGTAATTTTTCCCCCTTCTTATACTGAAAGCCTCCAGTTGTGTTCAACATATAGTGAGATCAAGAAAATGTTGAGGTTTTTTTCCGTGAATACTCTGACACAGTTTGATATAAAAGTGTAAGCCATTTACAGAAAACTCTTTATGGAATTTTTATCCTATTCCATTCCCGGGAGCTAAATTTATATCCTGCATTAGCTATCATAGCACTAGAGTATTAGTCTTCTTGCAAGCAGTTCAGGGCAGTCTGAGGGCCCTATCACTCTCTACCACTCACATACACAGGCATTATGGGTTTATCTCATCTTCTGCAGCAAGTGCTAGGCCCAATTCATTCCTTTAGGCTACTTTACTAATAACCTATTCCTTATCAGGGCCTCTCCACCTCAGCTTGTGATCAAAGACCCAATTAATGGAATGGAGAAAGGTGAAGCATTCAAATAATGGAGACAGCTGTTTTTCTCTGTTAGAGAAAATCCATTTGTATTGTTATCGCAAGCTCCAAGTTCTGCAGCTCCTGTTTAATTCAGTCTCCCTCCATTTCTGCTGATGATAAAAAAGTCACAATGAACTCAGAAGAGAATAGCAAAAATATCACCGTGTTTCAACTCAGCCTGGGTGTTATCAACTTGAAAGTGAAAATACAAGCAGATAAGGAGAGGAAATGTCCAACAAAGACCATATCAAATTTTCAAAAAACGTACTTTCATGCTGTATTCTTTAGTCACCTCTCTGAATGTTTTCCAGATTCTGATATACATTCCTTATGTCAGCTGCCTGAATCAAGAGGAGCAGAGGGTGATAATACCATGGGTTTCACCTCAATTGAAAAGTAATTAAAGGCAGAGAGTAATCATAATTGGCTGGCATGAACATTGTCAGTGAACTGCAGCTTCTTCTGAGCCTGGGTGTCTGGACGCCCTCTGCTAAGCTGGGTGTTTAAATTCCCAGCACTGGTGGGTCAGGTTAGTTTCTTGTGCCATACTCAAGTCTGGTGTTAAACCTTCTCCTTAAGAGGCTCTTAGGTGCAAATTTGCCCTAGCTATTGCAAACGAAATCCTGCCCACTCTACATGACAGCAGTTCATTTCACAAACGTATAAAGGCCACATTACCATGCTCTTCCTCTCCCCTTTTGTAATCATGTTGCTACACTGTCACGTACAGGAATGAAGATGGGCAGAAGACCGTAATTACACTGAATTGAACTACATTAGACTCGCAGGTTTAAAGTACGACACTGAAAACCAGTTATGCATTCTTAAATACTGTGCAAAAGGAAGAAGGAGGATGCATCTACCAGGTACGCTCTGCGTGTACGAGTGTGCAAGGCAAAATCCTGCCCCAGTTAGCAGAATTTGTTATTGCTTTTCTTAAATGCAAAGCAAGTGTTACTTAGAGACTGTGAGACTGCTCATGCACTGGGGGATGGTTTGGGCTTTTCTTGATTACTTGAGAAAATGTTGGATCTGGTGCTTCTGAAGGAAGGTCTGAAAAATCCTGCATTTCAATTCTCTGCTGAGTGTGGACAATAAGCACAATAAACAAACACAAAGCATGTATGCAATGAGTTAAGACAGTAAAGCCTTTCCTAGGCTGATTGTTCACAGGGGATCACAGAATCTGTGTTAGGCTGAATAGGGAGAAATACATTATGCATTTGCATGTATGATGAACATTTAAAAGAAGACTGTGTGGAAACAAAGAATAATTTGTAATAAACACGGAATGGTGAACACAGCAGACCCAGCTGTAGTTTTTGAGTCTTCACAGACACCAAACCTTGTCATTTTAACACAGAAATTTCACATTTGATATCAAATAGGCCAGATGAATTACATTATTTGTTTGTACATCAGGAGTTTCCTCATTCTCCCATCCTGTCATTAAACCCATACCCAACAAATACAGAAAATGAAAAGCTACCCTCAAAACAGTATCATGCACAAAATCTATGACTACCAATAATTTCCCATTGGAATAGTAAAATGTATGAATTTTAAAATAATTTTGTATATGTCTGTGAAATGAAAAACACAAAAAATGATTAAAACTGACATTAGGTTCCTTCATCAGCCATAAATTCGTAATTCTGCTCCACCTGTAGATGTTGCAGATATAATGTAAAAAAAGTGAATGAAGCTGTGAACTCTTTTTTTCCATACTTCAGCAGTCTCCTTACAATGAAACCAGTCTTGAGAAATTATTCTAAGGTCAGAGTAAAA
Organism: Chaetura pelagica; assembly: GCF_000747805.2. Classification (NCBI taxonomy): domain Eukaryota; kingdom Metazoa; phylum Chordata; class Aves; order Apodiformes; family Apodidae; genus Chaetura; species Chaetura pelagica. Next base: position 6,352,587 of record NW_009970723.1, read on the forward strand.
TCTTAATGAAGGTATACTTCTAATAAAGGCAAACCAGAATCATATTTAATATGTATTGGGTGACCTTATGTTGGTCTTGCAAAATGTGAAGTGACTTAAGGGTGGTCTCTCTAGATAATAAATCACAAATGACAACCCATGGTGCTGAATGGAAAAATTGTAAATGAAAATTACGCAACCTGCCTGTAGCTCCCACACCAGTCCCCTGCAACTAAATAAGCAATAAGCCTGGCAAAGGGACAATCCAAGAAAAAAGGTCGAGGGGAGCAAAAGACCTGAATAGTTTTCCAGTAGTCAAATATACTGGATTCCGATTTCAGTGAGAGGGGTGAGGGGGATGATCATACTCTTAGCAAAGAATATTCTGAAATAATATATCTCATGATATATGAGCTTCTAGGGTGAAATTGTCTCTCTACCTCGAATATTTACAAGTATTTATGTACTCTTAGTAGTTTTTTTCTAGTTTGATCAAAGGATTGTACTACCAAGCCAATTTCTTTATAGAGCTCTTAACAGAGAATAATAAGTAAAATTTATGCTAACTAGTGAATCTGCACATACCCATCTTTACACTGTGCAGCACAGTTGTTTTTTTTCTCTATGCTGCTATGGCATAGGCAGGGCAGTGAATTGTGGCTTGGGAAGTGAGATAGCCTGTGTAGTTTAGGAGGTCCAGTCTCCTCTGGCAGTGCTCAGACAGGCTGAGTGGAAAGGTTGCTAAACCCAGATGTACCAGATAAGTAAAGATGTTATCTCTCCTCTTCCTCTAAGAGAGTCTGGAAATGATGAAGATGAGTTAATGGAGTTACACTAACATACAACTAAAAACAAGAAAACCATAAGCCTGGGGTTATATTCTCAGATTGGGCAGCCAATCAGCCAAAGTAAAACCTTCATGATAACTTCTGATGGGAATTTGTTTTCCAAATGCCCATTTGCAGGTTTATAGTAACAACTCTGGCTGGCTTCTGCTCCCATTCCTGCAGCTGCAGCTGCCTCTACGTATTTGCAGCAGAGAGCACAATGTGACCTTTGTCTTCAAGAATTTGGCCAGAATTTCTGCAGCTGCAAACGGATCCAGGTGCTAGAGCTGACGGCCAAGAGCAGCTTGGACATCAACAGAAATGACAGCCTTCACACCTGGTCAGCTGAGCTCCTGGGGCCTCTGTCACAAACCAAATGTACACTGCCACCACCCTGCCACCCAGGCTCTTATGACCCTCTTATGACCTCCAGGCTTGAGCACTCTCTGAGCTTGGGGCACCTTTTTCATAGAATTGCCCTTCTCTTTAATTTTGAGAATTACTTTCAGTGATTTTTATGAAAAGAGCTAAGACATGAAGAGCAAGTGCAGAGCTTTATATTGAAGAATATTCTCCTGCAGCTTTGATGTTTTAAGCTGCCATTGTTCTTAAATCCAACTTAACTGTACCTTTAGGACAATACCAGTATGCAAATTGTGAAACACAGTAGCTGCCACAATAAAATCCCAATATTTGATAAACATTTCAACATAACTTTGGCTGGCTGATACCACCGTTTTTGATCTTTTGCAAGCAGAAAATTATTCAGGTGTCCAATGCTATAGTTGGCTAAGACTCTGAACTTTCAAGCCCTCTTGTAATTGAACAAATGAAATTAAACCCCAAAATCCATCTATGGAAAAGCAGAATATCTATAATTTATGAGCTTCTCTATGAAATTATGAACCACGGTCAAACACAGCTTTTACTTCAGATTTCTAGAAGACGTGATGGAAAACCAAGGCAGAACAAAAAAATTCTGTTACTGGCAAGTTATGGGTGCATTGAGACATTTTAACAGGAACATTGGGACTACCATAAGAGTTATGGGGGTGGGTCTAATAAATTATGAGTATTCAGAGGTTTACAGTTAGATTATTTCTCCTTTCTTTGCACTCCTGATTACACCTAGTCCATGAGGAATAAAAGTAAAGTAGATGAAAAAAACAAATATCAGCTTAAAACATTGTCTTGCAATAATATTTAGTTCTGTTCCAGTTCTTCATAGGTTGATTCTCTCCTTTAAAAATTTTGAAAGCCTTTACAGTTGCATGGACGTGAGTGGAGATTTGGGTGCCTGTTTGCTAGTTTTTATAATAAAACATGATTTATTTTTCTTGACTTCACATAAAGACTCACCCCTGCAAGACAGAAATCATCCAGGAGCACACAGTGGTCTTTGTCCATATTTACACAGTTACAGTGGAGGGATGGATAGTCTCACATGCTTGTCTCTTAAGATCTTTGTCAAAGTCTTTAGAAATGCCATAATTCTTTCAGAACTATCATCCTTGTTATGGTTGTAATCATAGTCTAAGAGCAGGCTTGATCCTTAACAACCTGGTTTTATGCTCAGTAAAGGGTCTTTTCATTGGACTCAAAGTGGCAGAAGCCTTAGAGGTTTTTCCTTCCTATCCACTATGTAATGACAGACAAATGAGGTTAAAGAGGAGGAAGACTTTGCCAGCCCAAAGTGCTACTTTCATAATCTTCCTTCCCTGTAAGTGACTGCAAAGATGGAGTCTAAGGACAGGAAAGGGCTGTACGTGAGACAAGGGCTATACGGTGGGAATTCTGTAGCCTTTATCCAACACCTGGCATGCAAAATTGATAATGTTTCAGTCTGGTGCTTAAATCCATCCCTATGCCTGTCTTCATTCCTCAGCACCTCCTCATCAAAAAGTTTTATGAAATACTCTTTTTTTTCCTTCTTTGGGTAATCTTTTTGACTTGTGCTTTTAATATTTAATAATTACCCACACATGATTTAACCCTGCTACAAATGAGATTTCAAGTCAACATCTGCTCTAACTTCATGGTACTCATAGACTTCAAGTTACTGATGACATACATATGTGACTTGTGTTGCCAAGTCTGCATACCCCACCAGCACAGCTTCAGAAGTAACTTCCACTCCCTCCCTCCTCTCTGCCTCTCACATACATTTGTTCATAACATACTCAGTCCCTTCCCTCATTTTTTCCTGTTCAGGCATCAAAAATTGCTTTTCTTACTTGATAAGAACTTTTAAATCCAGCCTGGCAGTTCTGAGATGGATTATGTTTTTTATTTATTATTATTACTATTGTCTGAGCAACTGAAGATAAGATGGATGCTTCATTCACACAAAATACTGGATAAATTTCTGATCCTGTTGAAATCACTGGGGTCTCAGCACTGGCTTCAGTTCCAACAGGCTTTCCTCACCATCTTTGTCGTGTACTGTACAATGTTCACAGAATCACAGAATTGTCAGAGTTGGAAGGGACTTCTAGAGATCATCTGGTCCAAATCCAAGCAGGATCCTCTAGATCAGGACTGCATCCAAGCAGATTTTTAGTATCTCCAGAGAAGGAGACTCCACAACCTCCCTGGGCAGCCTGTTCCAGGGCTCTCCGACCCTCACCATGAAGAAGTTTTTCCTCGTATTTAAATGGAACTTCCTATGTTCCAGCTTGTGCCCATTGCCCCTCATCCTGTTACTGGGAACGACTGAAAAAGATTCCGGCTCTATCTGCCTTGCACCTACCTGTTAGATATTTACAGGCATTGATAAAGTCTCCTCTCAGCCTTTTCTTCTCCAGGCTGAGTCCCAGCTCTCTCAGCCTTTCAATGTTTGGTCAGAGTTTTCAAAAAATAATCTTGCTTGTTTCCCATTTTTGTCTTAATCAAACCATGCTATTAACTTAGCAGGAAGCCCCTAGTCACAGGGACAATGAAAGGTGGATTTATCTTAACTAGTAAGAGGAAATTCCCTAAAATTGCTCATGCACATGGGCACAACTGCTCTTGCTGCACATGCAGGACAAGCCTTAGGCAAATCAGTCCCTCCTGTGCTTTGTTTGTCTGGTGATACAGGCCATAAAATCAATAAACCAAGATAAACTGGGGGGAAAAAAATCCTCATTTCTCATTTCTTCCACAGAAAGGAAGAGCAGACTGGAGACTAAAAAGTGTTATTGCTCTCCAGTCATCCAAAAATATCTCTGAAAATACAAGAAGTGTCAAGTGGTTAATACCTTTCGAACTTTCCTTTGAGCTTTCCTCTGTGGTTAGGGCTCTCTGAGCCTGCGACATAGCAGCTGACAGTGATTAAGTTTCTGTATGCACACACAGTTCAAACTGCACTTAGAAGAGCCACATTTGGTCATTGTTTACTTAAGTTTACAGCAGCAAATACAGATGCATGGATCTGAATGTACACCTGGCATTAATCAGCTGCTGCTGCTATTTCACAGCTGCCTCCAAGCAAGGCAAAATGCTGCAGTGGAAATGTGATTTCAGAATAACCAGAAATCTTTAAGGGACCCACACGGAGGAGAGGGACCTCCCTAACAACATTTGGTTCCAGCTTGTTTCAGCCTTCAGAGATTTTTCTTTTTTTTTTTTGGTGTGTGTGTTAAATCCCTCCTTATATAAAGAGGTCTGCAGTTTTTCAGCTGAATTGTGTGTGTATGTAAGTATGTATGTATCTATATACAGTCTTTAAGAATCTGCACAGATATTGCCTAAAACTGGTAAGGACCCACGCTTGCTACAACCAGGGAGACTTGGAGAGGCAGGATCAGCAGTACTGCACTGGTGCCCATCTGCTCTAACCTGTTTAGGGGAATTTCCAGTGCTGGAGGTTCAATACTGGCTTAAACAATCAGCTCCAGGTTTAACAGTCCTAAGAGGTTAAAAAAATAATAATAATAAAGTAATTATTAACATAAACTCATTTGATTTCTTCAATCTCATTTCTTCTTATTACGGCTGGACATGGAGAGCAACATATTCAGATGGCAGGAGAACAGGGGTCTCAAGGAGAGGAGTGGGCACCCACACCAAGCTATCCATCACCTACCCCTGGGGCAGGGCCACAAGGGCCAGCATGGCAGGCTGTCCCCCAGGTGCGTCACCTGTTGCAGACAGGTGCTACTTGGGCTCCCAGCATCTTCTCAGCCTGCCCACTGCTGCCAGATGGAGTTTAGGATGTTTGACTTTCATCTGCAAGCCCCAGTGGGGATTTCCCACCTTTGCAATGTCTTTCTCTCTCAGCCATGAAATAAATATTCCTGCGCTGAGTTCAGCAAAAGCACTCAGGCTGAGAAGGTCCTTTCCTCCAGGACAAATTCTTCCTTCTAGAAAATCCTTCTCCTCCAGTATAAAGCAGCCAGTTTGTTTGTTTTTTAAGTTTTCAGATGTGTTGCAACACCAGACGTGTCTGAGGGGGCAGTGCTGATGATTCAGGCTCATTAAGAGGCAGCAGTTGTTGATCATCAGCTGCATGAGGTATGGTAGGATATGAGGGGAGGGAAAACAGGCATTCATCAGTGACAGTTTTTGTTAACGAGTCCTGACATATGTATTTATCTGTTCTCTGGTTAAATGGTGAACAATGTGTGAGTTTTGATGAATTTAGAATATTTCTGACTACAGTTAGCAAAGGAAAACTGAATTTTAAAAGACAGTAAAAGAAAGAAATACAATCCAGCTCCTGGAATTCTTCAGTCTGAGGTTAAAGAGGATAAATTCAAGTCAAACCAGTCATATATATCTCACCTAGCGAGCATACATACCTCATCCAAGAGTAAGGGATATTTACCTAATTCTCTTCCTCTAGTTTATAATCTGGATAGATCGTATCTTCTAGATACATAAATATAAATGCTACTTCTTTGACTTTCATTTTATGATCATTCTATAATTCATTATTTCTTTTTGTGTGCTAGAAAAACTTTCAGCTTTCAGAAAGGAGAGCAATATATCAACTACTGTGTAGATCATAGAATCATAGAATGGTTAAGGTTGGAAGGGACTTCAATGATTATCAAGTTCCGACCCCTCTGCCATGAGCAAGGACCCCTATCACTAGATCAGGTTGCGCAAAACCTCATCCAACCTGGCCTTAAAAACTTCCAGGGATGGGGCATCAACAGCCTCCCTCAGCAACCCATTCCAGTACTTCACCACCTTTATAGTGAAGAATTTCTTCTTTATATCTAACCTAAATCTCCCCTCTTTCAGTATAAAACCATTATGCCTTGTCTTATCACTATCTTCTCTGATGAAAAGCCCACTGTCCACCTCTCCAACAAAGATGTTGAACAGCACCTGGTCCCAGTACTGACCGCTGAGGAACACCAACTGCCTCCACTTGAACGCTGAACCATTGACCACAACTCTCTGGGTGCAGCCATCCAGCCAATTACTTATCCACTGAGTGGTCCATCTGTCAAATCCATGCCTTGTCAGTTTGGAGACCAGAATATCATGTGGGACAGTGTCAAATACCTTGCACAAGTCCAGGTAGATGACGTCTGTTGCTCTGCCACCATCCACCATCTCTGTAGCCTTGTAGTAGAAGGCCACCAGATTGGTCAGGCAGGATGTGCCTTTATTGAAGCCATGCTGGCTGTCACAAATCACCTCCTTATTTTCCATGTGCCTTAGCTGATTTTCCAGAAGGATCTTGCTGGGCAAAGAGGTGAGACTGACCAGTCTGTAGTTCCCCAGGTCTTCCTTTTTCCCTTTTTTAAAAATAGGGGCTATGTCACCAGTTTTCCAATTGGCAGGGACCTCACCAGACTGCCATGACTTCTCAAATATGATGGACAGAGTCTTAGCAATTCCATCCGCCAGCTCCCTCAGGACCTGTGGATGGACCCCATCAGGTCCCATAGACTTATGCATCTTCAGGCTCTTAAGATGGTCACAAACCTGTTCTTCTCCTGCTGATGGAGGGAATTCTTTCTCCCTGTCCCTGCTTTCACCTGCTGCGGCCTTTTTAACGAGGCTGGAGCACTTGCCAGAGAAGATTGATGCAAGGAAGTCATTGAAACCCTCGGCCTTCTCAACACCCTGCCTTGCTAGGTCTCCTGTTTCTTTCAGGAGAGGGCCTACATTTTCCTTGATTGCCCTTTTATCCCCAACATACCTATATAAGCTTTTCTTATTGCTCTTTACATCCCTGATGAGATTTAATTCTATCTGGGATTTGGCTCTCCTTACCTGATCCCTAGCTGCTCAGACAACCTATCTGCAAATGTGCCAGGGTACCTGCCCTGGCTTCCATCCTCTGAGTACTTTCTTCTTAAGTTTGAGCGTTTACAGGAGCTGCTTGCCCATCCTGCCTCCTGGATTTTTTTGCCTGACTTTCTCTTAGTTGGGATGCATTGCTCTTGAGCCTGAAGAAGGTGATCCTTAAATATTAACCAGCTTTCATGGGCCCCTCTTCCCTCCAGGATATTATCCCAAGACACTCTCTCGAGCAGATCCCTGAAGAGGCTGAAATCTCTCCTCCTGAAGTCATGGGTAGTAAGCTTACTGTGAGCCTTCCTTGCTGCCCTGAGGATCTGGAACTCCACTGGTTCATGGTTGCTACAACTAAGGCTGCCCTTGAGCTTAGCATCCCTCACCAGCCCTGTGTAGGGCTGGTGGCACCAAGCTGTGCGAGGAACACAGGGCATTGCCAAGTCTGGAGCTACACACATAGCTGCAGCTGGAGTGTCATTTATAGAATCACAGAATGGTTTTGGTTGGAAGAACCTTAAAGATCATCTCATTCTAATCCCCTGCCATGGGCAGGAACACCTTCCAGTAGACCAGGCTGCTAACAGCCCCATCCAACCTGGCCTTGAACACTTCCAGGAAGGGGGCATCCAAACTTCTCTGGGTAACATGTTCCAGTCTCTCACCACCCTCACAGGAAATAATTTCTTCCTAGTGCCTAACCTAAATCTACCCTCTTCCAGTTTGAAGCCATTTCCCCTTGTCCTACAGCCCCCCTACAAGAAATGTAAAGCCCTTTCATGTAGGTCAGTGTGATGCTGGTGGTATTTTTACCTCAATGGAGCTCAGTATCTTTGGACCCAGGCAACCGGGATCCCAGCTGGGGAGGGGAAGCTGGGATCAGTGAGTGAGCTCTTCTCACTGAAAATTTATCTGTGCAGAGTAACCATGGTGATGCACAGGGCACATGCACTCAGCAGGTCCCTGTCCTTGCTGAGCAGCTTCTGGTGTACTGCAGGTGGTGGGGCCAGGGGGCTCAGCCCCACTGCTGGAGGCCACCACAGACCACAGGTCCTGGCATGGCCACCAGACTGGCCAGCCTGGCAGGCAAGGGCTAGTCATCCTTTGTCACACTCATGTGGCTTAAGGAAAGCTGCTGAGCTCATTAAAGCAAAGCCTGATGGCAGATTGACCCCACGCACTGCATCCTGTGGGGTGGGCATAGTACCCGTGGACACATTTCACAGTGGAACTAGCGTTTCCTCTCTTCAGTGTCTTCTTCCCTCTTGTCTTCAAAGCCAGGACAACCTCTCCAACTGAGAAACTTCACTGTAATGGCAACAGTGAATTAATGGCGTACGCTGAGGATACTAAATATCTGTGAATATATCCATTTAGTAGGGAATATCTTGTGTGTTTTTAGCTAGTAGATGAATGAGCCATTTCTCTGCATTTTTCCCATTACCAGCATGAAGAGAAATTTGTATGCGTTTATGCATACATGCAATCTCTTTATTCCAGATTTAAGACATAGGGATGATGAACATAGACTGCAAGAGGATTGTCCAGTTCCACTATGTTGCTATGGGACACTATTTGTCTTATGACTTGCATTTTGGAATGATAAATATACAACAGACATGTGGCTAATCATCTTCAAATAGACCTCTAGTCTGCAGGGTCTTTTATGCATTACTGTGGCTGTGGGATTTTGCATTGCCTCAAAAAAATCCTTTAAATCTAAACACAAGACATATAAATTCACTGTTAGGGATATTTTTATTTTTAAATTACCCTTTTCTTACCAAATGACACCTTCTTTCCTGCTTCATGGAGATGAAGGGTGTCCGTCAGAAAGAGGACAGGTTTTTGTTTAAGGGTCAATGACATATTTGTGCTTTACAGATAGATAAGCCCTTTCTCCTTCTGCATATCTTTATAAATTATTATCTATGTTCATCCATGTGTTTAAATGCTATTTGGGATTTAAAGCTTGTTCAACGTGTTAAGGCCCAATTGCAGTTCACTGATACCAACAGTCTTTTCATTATGAGGCTTTTTGACATTGAAATTTACAGACAAAAGCAGATTAGTAATTTTACAACTCTTCATAAGCACTAGGGAAACTAAATGTTCACCTTAGTTGTATGGATACCTATTGATCTTAGCACCTCTTTATTTTTATTCAGATATGAAATTTATCTCAATATTCAGATGTTTTACTACAATGGAAACAAACTTTTAAAAAAGAGATTGTTTTAATCATGGTTTAAGCAAGGATTTGGAAAAAAAAATAAGATGGAAAAAAAAAATAAGGTGGAAAAGACAGAAGAGGAAAAGTTAATTATCTCAGTTAGTTTCAGATATCTGGAACTGAGCTACTCACACAAGGAGCCCCTTATACTCCATAGAGGGATAGGAGACCATCTGAATTTAGCTTATCTTCTGATCTCCTTTATACATTTACTGATCTGTCTTAGAACTGCATGTTTCTCTCTGCTGACCATAAAAGTAAGTCCAGACAACCATCACAAATACAGGTCTTTTCACTGCAAACATCTTTTAGCTGGAGGAATATTATCCTCAGAGTTTACACTAGTTAGTGATTTAAAATGGTTCAAAGTATAATGGATAAGAAAGTATCTCTGCATTCCTTTACTGTTTAGTTGTCTGTGCAGAAGCAAATGTATGAACAAGAGCTTTATTGCTGTTGATTTTTTTATAAGTGACCTTTCCTGGTATTACTGTTAACAGGCACTTGGAATAGAATATAACTTTGCCATAATTTTAAACTTTTTCTTAATGCTTAATGTTTATGCTTCACCTAAAGAGCTTCAGACTTGTAAGAGGGTCAGGTTCTCAGCTAGGGTCAGTGACTACGACGCATTTTTAAATGCACATGCTCTGATCAGTTCACTTAAGAGCTTCAGTACATCATTTTGCAATCACATATCTCAGAAATAATTTATACAATCAATTAAAGAGCATTATCAAGGGATGATTTGACAACTGTTGCCATGCCAACCAATGAAGCAGAAAGCTCCTCAGCATTTAAAGGCTGCACCTGGTGGTAGATATAGCAGATTTTGAGGACTCAGACAGAATCACAGATGTCCAAAGGTGTGGAGGGAACATGATTTAAAGCTTGATGTTTTTCCATTTTTACTGGTGAAAGGGTGTTGATAGCATGTTGTTCACTTTCTCATTAAAATTCTGTCATTTTTCACAAAGTGTTCTGCATTCAGGGCTGAAAATTGAAGTGAGAATGCACTTTACAGACTGATAAAATATGATAGCAAAATGGATGATGTTCATTTGCAGGCTGAATTAATTAAAAAAAAAAAAAAAAAAAAAGTTTGTGTCAGTGCATTTATGAAAAGCCCGTTAATCAAACACAACTTTACCAGCCTTAATGGACACATCTTAAGCACTCTTGAATTAATATTAAAAATTCCAGTTAGCAAATGGCTTCTAGTGCATTGAGCTAAAATGTAATTAGAAGAGGTCATTACAAGAATAAAAAAGTACAAGCTGAAAGTACATGTTTCTGTTGGCCAATAACAAGTTGAGTATTGGCTGCTCAGTCTTGACACTTGTGTTTACATCTTTACCTGTACAGCAGTTCCTCCCTTAATGAGATAATGAATTTTGCAAAAGAAAAATTTCCTCATGTCCTCCTATGCCATCCCATCCTCGTGGCTACAGGAATTCGGGTTAAAGCTACCTGTTCATGTTAACCAGGCAGCTGGAACACCTCCTCTTTTGGCCTTACATTATTATGGTTACACCCCTGAATCTCAGAACAGGAGTTTCAGGTGTGCAGCTGGTTACTGCCACTCAAGTTACTGTCACTTCTCTGAGACAATTTCTTATTAAAAACTTCAGTAGTTTTGAAACAATGGGGCACTTATCTTGGTTGGGATCCTTCGTAATGCAAATAAAATCATTTGTATGCAGAGATGTCAAGGAATAGTTACTCATGTGAATGAAAACTTTACATAAATTACAAAATTACTTCCCACAGAAAGTCCAGAATTATCACTGTGAACTACTTCTGGGATACAATAGAAAACTACTAGAGAAGTTTTCTGTGACACAGGTTAACCTATTTATTTGCTATATGAAATGCTGAAGCTTACCTTAAAATGTATCATATTCAATTGACTTGATCAAGGAAATAATTGACTCCATAAATTCTTGGTCTTTTCCTAGCTTTATCCCACTGATAAAGTCTTACATTCTCTCTATTTTTCCATGTAGTCAAGACATCACTTTTGCAATGTTAGCGTCCCGCTTGCAAATTCAAAAAGGTAAAACTGAGAGCTGAAAAAGAACATTCACTTAAATATAGAAATACATAAAGAAGTGTGGAAGTGAGCTCCTAGGTTACCCAAGTTGTCCCCTGCTGTCATGGACACTTGTGTTACAGCATCTTACTTCATTCTACAGGCCTGTCACAGCCCTACTGTTTATAACTTTAAAGAATTCCTAATTTTGCATCTTAATTTATTCACAGCTGTCTTATGAGGAATGTTATTACATTCATTTCCATGGCCCATCTCATGCATCATATAACCATTCCTTATGGTAATCTTTGATCTTACAAACTGAGCATGAAAATAAATTACTTGGTGGGATACACCTTTCCCTTGGAAACAATACCTGACCTGCAGCCATTAAGCCTGCAAAAATTAGCCCTTTCTTCTAGGTCAGGTGGCTTTTTTGGTGACTGCTTGCTGGATTCCTACCCACTTTATAAAAAGTGAAAATTGTTACCATTGGCTAGAAAGAAGAGCCAACACCAAAACAAACATGAATAGCAGGTCCAGACTGAGCTGTTATTTATGCTGTCCTGTTGTCCTGCTGGTTTGAAGAACTTATGGCACACCATCACAGGATACTCTTTTACTTTCTGTACATAAAAGTATTACTGTTAAATGAGAGAGCCATTGTGTGATTACGGTCAATGGCTTGATGTACAAATGGAGGCAGGTGATGAGTGGTGTCCCTCAGGGGTCAGTATTGGGACCAGTGCTCTTTATCATCTTTGTTGGAGACATGGACAGTGAGATTGAGTATATCCTCAGCAAGTTTGCTGATGATACCAAGCTGTGTGGTGTGGTTGACACCCTAGAGGGAAGGGATGCCATCCAGAGGGACCTTGACAGGCTGGAGTGGTGGGCTAGTGCCAACCTCATGAAGTTCAACAAGGCCAAGTGCAGGGTCCTGCACCTGGGTCAGCACAACCCCAGGCACAAATACAGGCTGGGGGAAGAATGGCTGGAGAGCAGCCCTGAGGAGAAGGACTTGGGGGTGGTAGTAGATGAGAAGCTCAACATGAGCCACCAGTGTGTGCTGGAGCCCAGAGAGCAACTGCATCCTGGGCTGCATCAAAAGAAGTGTGGCCAGCAGGGCCAGGGAGGTGATTCTGCCCCTCTACTCTGCTCTGGTGAGACCCACCTGGGATACTGTGTACAGTTCTGGTGCTCTCAGCACAAGAAAGACAGGGACCCATTGGAAAGGCTCCAGAGAAGGGCCACCAAGATGATCAAAGGCCTGGAGCACCTCTGCTATGAAGACAGGCTGAAAGAGTTGGGGCTTTTCAGCCTTGAGAAGAGAAGGCTCTGGGAGACCTTATAGCACCTTCCAGTGCTTGAAAGGGGCATACAGGAAAGCTGGGAAGGGTCTTCTCATCAAAGAAGGTAGTGATAGGACAAGGCGTAATGGTTTTAAACTGAAAGAGGTGAGATTTAGGTTAGATAATAGGAAGAAATTCTTCACTATCAGGATAATGAGGAACTGGAATGGGTCACCCAGGGAGGCTGTTGATGCCCCATCCCTGGAGGTTTTTAAGGCCAGGTTGGGCAAGGTTTTGTGCAACCTGATCTAGTGGTAGGGATTCCTGCTCATGGCAGGGGGGGTGGAACTTGATGATCTTTAATGTCCCTTCCAACCTTAATGTTTCTATGATTCTATGATGCATCTTTTCATATTGCAATAACAACAACTTTGGTCATGTCAGGAGACTACCGTGGTCTGCTGTCTCCCCAAATGTCATGACTAAGTCTGAAGACAAACAACAAACGACTGAATATTTAATTTTTCCTCTGATAGATATAGCTCTGCTTATTTTGTGTGGAAGTGCAAAGCTATTTCAGATATGAAAATAGAGTGTCAAGAAGCAAGTGCCAAGTTTCTTTATAATGTTCACAGTAGAAGAAATTACGAGGTTGTGACTCTTATCCAAGCTTGTGTCATAACAATATCTCAGTTCTTCTTCTTACAGACAAATGACCTCAAGACTCGGGATAGGTGAAGAAACACATTTAGGTTGATTTGAGAATATTTTAAACAGCATAACATGAATAAATATTAGATCCTGAGACCATTCATTATTCTGGGACTAACTCTGGTTCCTAGTTCTGTGAAACACACAAATGCCTTTCTTGCCTGGGCCACTCTACCAGCTTGTGTGGTACCTCTTTTCAAGCTGCACCAGGACAAGTCCTGGCAGTTCAGAGACCCCAAAAAAGTCTTAGTTCATATTTTAGTGCATCATGTGAGGTCTCAGATCCCTTCTTGCCTATGACAGGATGGACAGCACATGGTGATTATTGACAGTTGCAGCTATTTGCTGCAGTTTGCAGATGCGAGTCAAAAGGTTCACTAAAGGTCTGGCCTAGCCATCAGTAGCTAGCCAGCCATTTGAAATGCAGATGCAGTAACAGTCATGTTTTTTCTCTCTGTGGGATCAGATACAGCTGCTAGTTTCTGTTAATCCAATGGGCCAGCTTCTGTGAAGGGACAGAAGGGTGGAGTCATTTTTTAAAAAATGAGGGGCTATTTTGGCCATGAATAATCTTGCAGTTCTCTAATACCAGTGGGGATCTCTCAAAGAGAAAGTTTCCACATGGTCTTCAGGCAGCAGTCTTACTTCTCACTCAGTTTTTTTGGGGGGTAAAAAAAAACCAAAAAACACCAACCCCAAACTTCTCACACAATAAATCAGCTGCTGTGAGATCTCCTTGGATATTCATTATTTCTGGTTTTTTATGAAGGTTTGAGCCTTAAAAGCAGGTTGTCAGCTTCCCAAGGCTGTGCAGGTCTGCATAGAGCAGCTGGATGTCCTCCTCCCAGTGCAAGTGACATGTTCCCCCATGTCCTCCATTGCTTGGAGAGCCCCCAGGGGCCCAGAGACAACCTTACCAGCAGCAGAGTGTGGCTTATCTGACTGCCTGTTGTGTACAGGAGGAAAGTAAAGCAGCTGGTATATTTTAGCATGATTAACTTTGCTAGAAATTATTTCCAGTCTTCAAAGTTTGGTCTCTGGAGCTGTTAGAGGCTCTGTGGAAGCCTTTTCCATGTGTTAAGCAGGGGAACCAACTGAGCCAGCTCTCTGGGGTGCAGTGGCTCTCTCAAGGTTGAAAGCATGTGTAGATATCTATTCCTCCACTTTTAGACTATATCCTCTCTTTAAATGGTGTTTACTGGCTTTGTTTCATGGCTTACATGTTTCTAAAATATACCCTTATTTATCCTTATTTTAAACTCCATTTCTGCATCTCATATTGACAGTCACTTAAAAATGTTAGACCACTCCTGCCCCAGGAGAGTGGTCTAAGCTCTGGGCTGCAGTCCCGCTTTTTATGCTTTCCTAATCCATCCCACAGAAATGTTGCTTCTCCTGCTGCATGGTGGCATGGCTTCTGCACAAGAGTTGGAAAAATTCCTCTTCAGCACCCTATGGCTTCATGTTTATGTGCCCTTCTCTCTGAGGGACAGTGTTAAGTTTGTCCTCATGCAAGCTGAGGAGGGAAGTGAAGTCACATCTCCCCTGTCACAGATGACTGTCCTGCCTCCTTGGCTATCCTAGAAAAGCAAAGGGCTGCAAAGCCATTGCAGTGTGGTCTTTAAAGTACAGCATTAATTTATTGGTGAACATGAGACATGCTGCAAGAGCACTTAGTTCCTTAATTGCCTCTTCCTTAGTGCCTTGCTCCTGACTGGTTTGCAGGCTGAGTGAGGCAACGGGTTGCTCTGACTGGATCTTCAGAAAACAGCCCATATGCAGAATGCCCAGCTCCTGTGAAGTAATCTGTGCATACAGGACCAGCTAGCAGCCCAGCACCACCATTTCTGGGTCCCACTTTGAATTTTGGGCCTTCAAGCTTTACCCGCTTACCTGCCCTTCTGGCCCAAACCATGAGTGCCACTTGCTGGCAGAACAAGGTTTGGAGTGATCTGCAAATGTTTTCATATTGTTTGGTTTCAGGAGAACTGGAGAAACTAAACATCATATTCTCCTTGTAAATCACTACTTGGGTTTACAAGCAGCATTGACTTCAAGGATAGTTTTCTGAAGATATTTCAGCTCATCTGTCTTGTTTTTGCATAAAGGAAAGGAAAATCACAGAATCACAGAATGCTAGGGTTTGGAAGGGACCTTGAATGATCATCTAGTCCTGCCAGAGCAGGATCACCTAGAGCACATCACGCAGGAATGTGTGCAGGTGGGTTTTGAATGTCACCAGCAAAGGAGACTCCACAACCTCTCTGGGCAGCCTGTTCCAGTGCTCTGTCACTCTCACAATAAAGAAGTTCTTCCTGATATTCACATGGAACCTCCTGTGCATCAAGTTGCTTCCACATGCTCACAACAGAAATCAGAGAAGGTAACAGCTTATGCCTTTCCAAGTGTTTCACCATATCTAGCCATACTCCGTATTATTCCTTCCTCTTTTTATAAACTGCAGCTCCTGACACAACATTTTTGCATAGCCCTTGGTTTCAAAAGCTGTGTTCCCCCACAACTATTATTCAAGATGGAAAAAATACTTTGGGGAAACTAATTTAACAAACAGTGTTTTCTTGAGATATATACACAGAGACTACTGTTATTTTTATTATGTAACAAATTAAGCCAAGTGAAATAATAGTCATTAGCCAAACACCTTCAATTCCACAACCTAGCAGAGTATGCGTAGCAGCAAATCTCAAAAAAGTTCCTATCTTGGGCTTTTATTTTTGTATTTAAAAGCAAGCATACAAAAGGAATAAATTAAGGTGCTCATATCTCATCAGTTTCTGATAATTAATATGAGCTCTAAGGGCTTTATGGATTGTTGGTTTGATAATTCACTAGCAGCTGAAGTACCAGAGGTTATGATGGAAAGTTGGCCTCATAGCTGCCTTGCAGAGTGCACTAAATGATTGAACCCAAAGAATAATAGGGATGGAAATTGCTGTGCTCATTCATGGATAATATATGACAGGAGTAAGGCAAGCAGCAAGTTAGCAGATGACTCAGCCAAGCATCTATAACTGAACAAAGTGTGATTCTAACCTTCTGTCATTGAAAATATATTTAATGGAAACATTATCATTCTGATATATTGCTTGCTAAAATAAGACATGTTTATAGTATAGTTTCCCTGTGATACTACTATAGGACTAGATTTTGGCACACTTGCTCTTGCTGAATTGTACTTCACCCCCAAATAAATCTACTCCTCCTGGAGCAAGAGTCTATTCAAGAAGAGCAAGTGAGCCAGAAGCTGGTCCAAAGTTGGCTGGAGCCAAATATCACCAGATAAATATAAAGGATCCTATTAATTTTTAATAAGCAGAGAGGAAGATATCTATAAACACTGAGGACCACATGAAAGGCCATTCCTTTGTTGGGACTTTTTCAACCTAAAACTAAAGCACTGGACAACATAATTTATTTTTTTTAATTAACAAATATGAATGGCCACATGCCTCATATGCAGATCAAAGAAGTGGGATGCTGAAGGAATGGATTGAAGTTAGCTGCCTTTTCCCTGCGTCTGGGAGAGCTCAGTTTGTAACTTTTTTTATTGATAGGAGCACTCAGGTGTTCAGCAGTGAAACAGAGCACAAAGTACGGAGTGTTGTATTAAAGTGAAACTTGCTGAAGGGAGGGGAAGGAGGATAAAAGTGGAGCTAGATAATCTCTAGAGCACATTATACATGTGTGCTGGTCAGGGATGGCTTGCAGCAATTCTGCAGTACTGTGCAGCAGGACCCTGCCAACAGAATTCATGCTGAAAACATATGTTCTTCTGCTCAAACCAGCTTTCGCTACATCTGGAAACCAAGAGATAGAGGGGGAGGGAAAAAAATAAGGCAGCAGCATATGTAATTCTCTTCTAAGAGAAACCATTCATTTGTTCATGAAAGAATTCTTTCTCCTTGTATCACCAGCAAAAATTCTCACACAAAAAAAAAAAAAAAAAAAAAAAAAAAGAAAAAGAAAAAAAAAAGGTAGGGGGAGGGAATGTAGGTAATGGCAGAATATTTATACATTTATGACTTTTTTTCTGAAGTAAAGTCACATCTTCATATCAAGAGAAATCTTATTTAGCAAAAAGTAGAAAACTTGAGAAAAAAACATTGTTTAAAATTACTGCAAGACTTGTAAAAACCCCAAAATAACTCCGTTTTGCTGTCAAAAGCCTGGGAAACATGAAACAGATGTTTCAGCCAGCCTCACTTACTCAGCCAGATCTCTCCTTGCTTTGCAGGCAGCTGCACCACATGTTTTTTTTGAGAATGAAATAGTGCTTTCCTTGGGTGCTTCTGCGTCGTTCTCACTGACCAGCTGGACACTCATCCTATGAAGACAGCTTCTGTCATTCTTTCTGCTACCTGCGTCTGCAGAATCTCCCTGCGACTAAGCAGCTCTGTGCTTTGAAAAAATATAAGCATTCAGTACAAATTTTGGCAAGTTGTGGTTCCGTGGGCAATCCACGGGGGCCACAGAAGTCAGCAAGCACTACTGGCTGCAAGGGGTGGTGGCAGCAGAGCTCTCTGTTTGCACCCTGAACAATGCACACATTATAGAGCTAATGGCAGCTATGCTTACACGTAATAATATAGCCTTGAGACCACAGCTTAGGAATGCCAAAAGGGCAGATTGTTTTATTGTTGTTCATGGGAGAAAGTATGGTGAGTAAAGGGAAAATCAGTTGAGCACAGGCTGACCTGTCCCTGCTGAGTTGCTTAAGCAGGGAGGGGTGAGATCCAGGACTTCTGTCTCTAACTGACATTTTGGGGCATTTTAAGGGATTATGTTGGCCCCTGGACCCTCCATTTAGCTGCTACCTCACCCTGGAGACAACATAATGCCTCTGGCTCAGCTTGTCAGGATGTTCAGCTCACTGGTTGGGTGATGGGGACACAAAGCTGTGTAGGCAGAGGTGGATGTTTCACCCTGGATTCATCCTCTCCTGAGTCCTCTAACGAGCAGTTGCTGGTAATGGTGCTCCACATCCCTAACCTCCACATGAAAGAGCTGGTTTAAGCATTTTACTCTTGGCAAATTGTGTCTGTGAATCCTCAGTGCTCTTCAGCATCTGGGATTTAGCATCTGCTCTCTCCAGGGTTACTTCCTTGGAAAAATGCATGGTTACTTCATCTAGGCAGATCACTGCCTCACATCTGTAGGTCCCGTTCCCAGATATGAAGCTTGGTCTTGGAGGAAAGTCTCAGAATCTGACCCTAAAAATCTACAGAGTGAAATACTAAGTGAAACTCTGAGTCTAGCCTGCAGCTACTGTTTTAATGTTGCATTTCCATCAAGAAGCTTCCTTTTCTGGATAACTGACGGTTACATTTCAGTTGACCAAGTATAACACTATTATTTTGAAACTGAGATTAAATTCTTAATATATAATCAAGAAAATTGTATTGACACCACACCAAAGAAAAGGGTTGATTATCTGAAACATTCTTAATATCAATATAATTTACAAATCATTCTGGAAAGACAGGAATGGGAAGGAGAGAAGCTATTGCCTTACATACCCTCTGCTCCTAAATTCACTATGATGTAGAGGGAGTTAAACATCTGGCAGGCTCTTAGAAATTAATAAGGAAGAAAAGAAAGACGGGGAAGATCCAGTGGAAGGGGAGACCTCTAGACTGGATTAGATTAATGAGACACTCCTATAAGCTTTTATTAACAGAATCGCACTAAACAAAATTTGGGAAACAGGAAAAAATATAGGAAAGCCCAGACTGTTCAGCCACTCCTTGGGAGACAGTTTTTGATAAGGAGAATGAAACAGTCAAATCTTTCTCTAGTTTTGATCCTAACCAATAGAGAAGGAGAGGCTGAGAATATAAAAGTAAAAAGAAATTAGTGTGAAAGTGAACATGAAATGGCAAAGTTTAAGATCTCTGCAAAAAGGGGAGGGGTGAATGCAAGAAAACAAACTGTAGTAACAGCGAAGGATTGATAGGCAAAGTCTCATGGAAGGCACTTCAAGGAAAAGATGAAACAAGCTGGCAGCTTCTCAAAGAAGCAGAGGAAGAAATCAGGTCCAGAAAGATACACATTTAGCAAAATCACAAGCTCTTCATTGATCTCAAACTCAAGAGGAAATGTAGGAAGTAGATAGTAGGTGAGATTACTAAAGATGGGTATAAAATAATACCTCAAGCATGTAAGAACAGAGTCATCAAGAACAAGAAGAAATCACTGCGCAAATAAGTTTCTAGTAAGAAAAAGAATGGTGGAGAGGGAAACATTACAGATGCAGGTTGAAGTGTTTAATGTGTTTTTTTTTTCATCTATCCTCCCTATAGCAGTGATCAGGTGGTTAACATCATTAATTCCAAGGACAAAAGACCATAATAGGAAAATAACAAGACAGAGTGGAATTAGGTAAGCTAGCATTTTCAGTTGCCTGAGCTTCCTTGTATGACACAAGAATATCTCTGGCTTGTCAGCAGTTACCACTGAGGCCTTGCGGGGAGCAGCCGGGGTACCAGGAGTCTGGAAAAGGTCAGGGGAAAGGAAAAGCCAATAAAAAAACAGAGTAAGCAGATCCAGAGGATCACAGAGCTGTCAGCTTAAAGGCAGTCTCTGGAAAATTCTTCACAAATAAGCAAACAAACTTATTGGGAGGAACTGGAAGGTGAAAAGGTTAGTATCCAGCAAAATAAGGGGAGAAGCAGTGGATAGCAGTTATCTTTGCTTTAATCAGATTTGGCAGCTGTGCACAGCTCACAATCCCATAAGCAAGCAGTAGAGTCTATAGGCTGTTTGCAAGCTGTTCTGGTACCTGTACCCAAACAGTTGGCAAAGGTTTGCTCTCAAAGTGAAAGGATGCTTTGGGCAGGATGATGCAGGATGCTAGAGTCAGTTTTGCCCAATGCTATCGCTAATGATCTGGACAACGGGAAAGCAGACATGCTAGATAAATTAGCAGATGATACTGCTGGGAGGAGCTGCGAGTACATTGCAGGATCACATTTGAATTCAAAGTGCCCTTGGGAAACCAGTGAAATGGCCTGGAAAACACGCAGGATGAATCTCCATGGTGAAAATGCAAGGTGCCACACTTTGACAGGATTGATCACAAAGCTGAGGTTGGTGAGAACAAAATTAAATTGCAAATCCATGTCATGAAAAAGGCAAACATTCTGTGGGGTGTAGAAAACGCAGTGTCACAGAGAGACACTTGGAGAAACACTATTCGTTTGTTCCTTGGCGTAGATACAGCTGTAATTTGAGATGTGTGTGGACAAATTTGAGAATGTCCAAAGGAAAGCAACAAGAGGTCTAAAAAAGCATGACCTTGGAGGAAATAGTGAAGAAATTAGCTTGGTGTGGTCTCAAGAAAAATAGATTGGGGGAGGGGAAGTAATAGCCTTTCAGTACATAAAGGCTGCTGTGAAGAGAAAAGGCAAAGTCTGCCCTCTGCATCTACAGGGGATAGGTCAAGCAGTGGTGGAGTTCAACTGCCGCAAAGGAAGTGTATAAAAATTTTCTGAGGCATTAGGGAAAAGTTTCTAATGGTACAATTAGGGAAGTACTAGAATAGATTGCCTGGGGAAGTCATGGAGTCTCCATCACTGGCAGTCTCAACAATTTAGGCTAACATCTGTCGGCAACAACACACATATAACTGAACTGGCTAGGGGCCAGGGAAG
This sequence comes from Chaetura pelagica, assembly GCF_000747805.2. Lineage (NCBI taxonomy): Eukaryota > Metazoa > Chordata > Aves > Apodiformes > Apodidae > Chaetura > Chaetura pelagica. The sequence goes on from NW_009970723.1 coordinate 6,373,565, forward strand.
TGACTACATGACCTCCTGAAGTCATTTCTAGACCTGTTTTGCTCTGGTTCTAATAATTTAAGAGCCTTCCTCCCTGACAATGCTATGTACATTTTGGTTTGCATCATCTGACATACAGTTTGATTACTATTCTGATTTTTTTGCTGTCCTATAATTTAATTTGTGTGCTTGCAGATAATTCCTAGTTTTGTTTGAAGGAGTAACATTTCACTTAGAGTTCCTCCTGCAAACATTAGGGTTGCATCTGCAGAACTCTTGTGTCTCTATGTATTCAGAAGCTTAAATTTAGGCAGTCTTCAGGGCAGCCCCAGGTCCTAAATCCAGTAGTATCAGAGAGAAGAGGGGCTGGAACTTAAAACATATGAAGGAGCAAGAAGCAGAGACACAGGTTGGGAAGCTGCTGTGCACCACATGGGAGAAGGGGCAGGCTGAGCTCTTATGACCTTCATCCACCAGCCCTGAAAGACAGAAATCTCTAATTTCCTAATGACAAGGGGGAATTGGAGGGTCAAGATACAGATCTGCCTTCCCTCCCTAGCCCACCCTGAGTCTAACACTCAGAGCTGCCACTCAGAGATGGCAGAGGTCACCTGGCAGTGACCTGAGCACAGACTGAGTCACCAAGATCTTCAGGGTTGGATCTGCACCCTGATTGGTTCCCCAGACCTGGCAAAATGGTACTGAGAATTTGTCAAACCAAAACCAGAATGGGGAGTAGGGAAGAAGTAAAGAATGGCTATGTTAATCCCTTGATTTGTGTGATCCCAAACTGGAATTACTAGACTTTCTCAGTATCCTCATGAGACATACCAAATAGTAACAACATTCTCAGAAATAATCAGCTTTTTAAGTGCTTAGAAAATACCTGACCTTTAAGAAGAAAAGAGAGATGTTAAGTGGACCATTTACCTTTATGTGGTATTTTCATCTGAGATGGAAGTACTGTGCCAAGGTGGACAGGGCCAGAAACCTGTCTCCATCAACATTCCTCTCCTGTGATGTGACATGAGCATGCCAGTCCTTACCTCTTCCTGAGAAACCTCAGCAGTGGCCTTGACTCACACTTCACCTGCTTTTGGCTGGTGGCACTGACAGCACTGCAGTCTGAGACAGCAGGGAGAAGGGTTTGAGGTGTATTGCCCAAATGACTGATATTCTAGCTTTCATATAAATGGAGAGAGGAGACGTGTTCACATATATCCGTATATAAGTATAGCTCAGAGAACTTTGGAGAGCCTTGGGCTCTGCAAATCCCATAAACCCAGGGAGAAAGAGAATGGGTGGTTAACAATTACCTCCCCAACTGTTGTAAAACAATGATCTACCCTAGGATTTCATTAGTCCTCTATGTGTCTGTCCTCCTTTCATACCAGTTGACACAGTCTTCCCTCAAACAATTCTCATGGTAGCTCCAACTCCTCATTCTTTATTTTTCATTCATCTTCCCTCTAATGGACTCTGCAAGCATTCATGGTTGTCAGCTCACTGAAGGAAAAACTTGTGCTTTCTGAATTTCAGGGAGTTCTTAGAACATAAAACTTAAAAATAATTCTGTCTGCCTCCTCAGGCAGTCTTGGTTGAAAGAGACTTTGATAAGTTTTGTTTATATGCAAATGACAAATGACTGTTTCTGGTTGACTCTTGGCTTGGAAGTTAGGGACGTATGACTCCTACTCCAGTAGAGATTTAATTTGTTTAATAGATGAATGAGTCAGTCTGGACACAATCTTGGGCAACTGGCTCTAGGTAGCCCTGCTTGAGCAGCAGGGTTGGACCAGACCACCACTAGATCACCTCCAGAGATCCCTTCCAGCCTCAAGCATTCTGTGTTTCTGAGTGATTCTGTGACTTCTTTAATTCCCAAGCCTACATCTCCTGTAAAAGCCTGTTTCTTTCTTGACTAGTGTTTCAAGTGTCACTCTCCAACCTTGCACATTGGACAGGCAAATATCAGTTGATTGCAACCCGAGTAAAATTGTGCAGACCTCAAACCAAGTTTGCTTGGTTCCCCCATAGATGTCGCTACATGGAAATAATTATTGAAATCTCCCAGAATGCTGAACCATAGCCCTGCCCCACATCCCTGTGAGGCACACCCAATTGCAGGATAAGCAAACTCTTTTTAGGCAATTTAGATCATTTGAAAGAGCAGACCTTTAAATTGCAGAGGGTTTTCCGACTCAGTGACAGAAGAGCTGCCAGTCATGCTACCATCCCCTATATGCATTACAAAGACAAGGGGCAGTCACACAGAAAATGTTGTCTGTGCCTTACTTGAAACCTGCTGTTCTCCTGGTGGCATCACTGCTGTATTTAGGTCACTTTTTAAAAAGGACAAATTAGTCTTCAGGGTAGAATTGGATCCTTTGACTCTGTAGCCAGATTCTGTTCTCTCCCTGGAGTAAATAGCGGGCAATAGCTTTAGTTTGCTGAAGATAGCAGGGATGCACCTACAGCGTTCAACTGTCTTACAGTCCAAAACAGATTTGATGTTTTCATTTAAAAAATACAAAAGATTACACACTGTCTCCTCAAGCTTTATTAGAAGAAAAAACCAAACACATGAGCAATTTTTATTTTTTTTTCTTTCATTTACCTGACAATGAAGCCTGCCCTCAAAGATCTCTACCAGGCTACATTAATTCCTCAGTAAAGAAAGACTTTCATTGGCACTGAGGTCTTTTTGGTATTATTAGAAGGAGTCTGTTGCAGAATTCAGTCTAATAGCACAAAATGCTTCCAGTGGCAAAACTTCCCCAGGGAAAGAAGTTTGTTAGAAACTTGACCAGCCAAAATAGAAGTTACATCAAATTCTATCTATTTAATACCACTTAGTGGTAGTATACAAATACAGCTATCCCTTTTCCCTCCTGATTTTGTTGTTTTCTTCATCTGTGTGGTTTAATCACAGCTTTAAGGAGCTTTCTGCCCCTTTCTTTTTCTTGGTATATTCAGAAGTATAACTTTACTTGCCAAAATAAACAATATATCACACCCCATGCAGCTGAAATAATTGACCTGCTCCTGTCACAGAAGGTCTGTGTATCTTTGCATTCTTCAAAATACTGTTGGGAAATTCTGCAATAAACATTAGCCATGAGGGGAGGTTTTCAAATAGTATGTCTTGGAAATTATATTTCTCAAACAGCCCTTGCATGAGCTCAAGACAAATCCTAATGATGATAGTAAAAAACTTATGAAGCAAGTATGAAACCCCTGTGATTAGGTGGCCTATTTAGACACATGGCTAACATGCGACCTTCCTGCAAATGCCATCTATCTTCTGTTCCCTCACCCGGTGCCTGCCTGATGCCTCTCCCCTTTTCCCTCCACCTCTAATTTGTGTGGGGTCATTAGTGACATTTTTTCACCAGGATGTGTGAGCAATATGAAGAACTTCTTTCATAGCTTACCTACTGCTCAAAAATGTGGCTTGTTTTCCCAGAAAAGCAAGAAAGAACCCTTTCCCTTAGGTTCTGGTGTTAAATGCATAGAAAAGAAAGTCAGGTGTCTAACCAGGTTTTGTGTCTGTGCTCCTTCCCTTGACCAGAAGCAAGCATTGGAGCTATGTCTGGTGTTTGGAGCTGTTCGTATTCTTAGGAGATCCTTGTGGGCCTATTTCCACCCATAGGGCAGTAAAGAATATTATTTGGTACCAAATGTAAGTTAATGAAACTGCTTTAGACAGAGAAGTGTCCAATAAAACATTTGTGATTTTTCATTGGTGAATAGCATCTCACTAAACCTTGAATCTACTTCGAGGAAAAAGTTGGCTTTGTTGAGTCTGATTTGAGAAATGGTTTTAAGCAAGAGCATCAGTAAACAACTGTTCACAGCCCATCTTTTCAAAATGAAGTGGGTTGTGATTTTGAGCTGACCCCTTGATTATTTTATACTCTTGAAGTAGTTCAAAAAGATAAGTACTTAAGTTAGAGCCAAAATATTCTGAAATTATTAAAATTAAACTGTTTCATGAGGATGGCCAGAAATTTGGCTTGGCCAATTGGTTTGCAATAAACATTGGAGATTTTTAAATATTTGTGGCTTGGGTTCAAATGGGACACAAAAAAAAAAGAAAGCTTATACATCACATACATATGCAAAGATAAAATTAACAAAGAGATGTTGGCATGTGCTCATCACCCCAGTATAAATTGAGGAGACTGGGATAACTTACCATTAGAAGCATGTGTAAGAGACATATGAAAACCCTGTTCATTTTTAATATGCGTTGTGTCCATCACTCACAAAGTCCTTTCTTTTAAAGGACAGCATACATTTTAATGCTGTGCTTCATGGTTTCTTCAATGGCTCCTTCAGTCAACTCCATTTAGATATCTCCTCTTAATCACTCTAAGTTATTTACAGGCAGATATTTTCTTTAAGCTTGGAATGAAGGAAGTTACTTGCTTTTAGAAAATGTACCCTGGAGCACTTTTGAAAAACAGTAACAAACCTTTTTTCACTCAGTCTGGATCTGTGTCCTGTGACAGGGCTCTAGCAAGTGTGAGAGCAGATAGCTGCTCTCCTAACATGTCAGCAGCATATGTACATGTCAATCCATGTTACACAGGAAATAAGCTAACATCATCATTTTAGTGAGGAGTTCCTGTAATTTTCACTTTCCATATTAACAGGAAAAATAAGACTCACTGAGAGGTTCAGGGCCTGAAGAGTGACAAATACTTACAACGCACACAGACATGGTTTTCCCAGATAGTTTCTACTGCAGTACAGCTCTCCAGCCCACACGGCTTGCACCAGGCAAAGCAGGCTGGGGGGTAACACTTAGTATGAGGAGGGAAAAACACCTGGAAAAAAAAAAAAAAAGGGATGAAATCTTTCCCAAGCAGTCTGCTGAGCGGAAACCTCTGATTGTACTGAGCAAGAGTTTCCAAGTGAATGTCAACCAAGAATGGTTTGCTTCCGTGGGGAGGTCTGCACCCCATTTTCAAGGCATGAGTGGTGCTCATGCCTGCTAACAGCTGTTCCTTCATCTGGCTCCATCTGCAAGCCCTCTGGAGCCTACTCCCTTCTCCTGCCCTGTTTGGCAGCTCCTTGCTCTCTTTGGCATGCTGGATGGCAGTGCCTTGTCCCACCTACTCGTGAGCTCGTCTAAAACCTACCCGTGTGACACTCTCTAGCCACCAGTTTGCAAGGAAGGAGTTTTTCACCACCTTCAGCCCCTGCTGAGCAGCAAAGCATCATCAAAGCAACATGGAGGAAGTAAGCGGGTATAAGGGTGGCTCTGTCAGCCCTGCACATGGGCAAACTGCACTCCCAGGCAGTGCTTTAGAAAAGCAAGGGCAGGTTCTTCTGTATATTTTTATGCTATTCCTGTCAAATCAGATGTTTCTTCCAAAAATAACAGGCCAGCGACATTTTGTCTCAAATGCATGAAAACTGGAAGTCAGCTGCCAGAAAGAAACCCTGTTGCTCTGCACAGCACACATGGCCAAAACAAAGACAGATCACTGTAAACAGAGGTTGCCCATCTGACAACCCATTTGGGTATGATACATGGCTGAAAAATACTCTAAGTGACCTATATGGGGTTTCAGTACATAATAACATTGGTTTGGCTGCTCACAGGGAGGGAGAGGAGCAAGTGACTGCATTTATATGAGTGCCAAGGTACACCTGACATTTTCATGCTTCTGTTTTTGGGTGGTCCTGAGGCTTTTCAGGAGGGTTTTCCTGGAGGTCTGTCATCACGTGAAATTATCAAAAGCCTTGTTCATGTAGAGAAAAATTCTGCTGAAAGAGCCAGTGATTTTCTTGCTGCTTCCTGGGACTGTCTGGCTGCTCGCAGAGCTGCAGTGAAGGTGTTTAACTACAGGTGTTGAATGGCCACTTATAACATACTATATATTCTCTGGCTTATATTAAAGCGCATATGTATTGTCAGTTGATATTTATGTATTTCATAACATAAATGCATGTGTTTCATTACAGTGTGAAGTGAAATTTAAGATATTAAGGTTGTGGAAGTGCACCCAGCATGGGAGGCAACCCTGCAGTCCTGCCATGACAGCATAAGACTTTTATCTCCTGAGCGTGGGAGACCTGTAGGTACCGGTGAACAGGAGCAAGGGACAGGTGTGCCATCAGAAGAGAGGCACTGTCAGTCCCTGGACCCATCAATGAAAACAGTGCCAAGGCCACCAGAGTCCCCAGTCTTCACTTACTGTCCTTTTCCTGCACTTCAGAGAGTAATTATATTTACAAAATATATTTTTTTTCTTTCTCTGTTTTTCTGCAAAGCTTCTTAGCTGTGCTGTTTCTGGTTCACATTTTAAATGTGCAGCAAGAAAAAGGCTCAGCTTCTTTAATTTATTACCTCAGTTTATGGAATATGGATATTGGGCCAACTTTACTTCTTACACTAAGTGAATCAGTGCAAATGCAATCACTTTTGGACATCCCTTGTATAAAATAAGCATATTTAGATGATCAAATAAGTGTTCCCATATGCATATTGGCTGGTATTTCATGCTGGTATAACATTCTTGTTTTTCTTATGTGGTGTCCTTTGTCTTTTTTCCTTCCCTTTTTGACTGTGTTTGGTCAGTCACTCAGGAAAAAAAAGATTTGCTTGTACCTTAAAAGAAATACTGTCTATTCAGCATATGGAATTTATAGATCTTCAGAAATTCTTTTGGGAGGTGTGCTTCAGATTAGTGGTCTTTCTCCTTCAGGGATGGTTTTAATTTGTTAGCACTTTAGATCTGTAGTCTTGAGGTAGCTCCTTTTTCAGTCAATAAAATGGTTAGTGAAATGAGGGTAAGATATTATAATTGTGTTCTTCAAATCAGTTTTTTATGTGGGTTTTTTTCCTCCTGGTATGTAAATCTGTCATTTGAAGAGGATTTTTCCTGTTTTCTTTTAATCTTGGGTGTGTGTGCCAAGAATGATGATTTTAACCATGAATTACCACAGTGACTCCAAGCCAAACTGCTGGGAGGCTGCTACCCTGGGATGAAAAGGGAGCCAAAAGCAGCCTGGCTTTGACTCCATCATTTCCGACCGACGTCTGCCACCCTGTCTACAGCTCTCACCTCTGCCCACAGCACATCCCCTCCTCAACACCACATGCAAAACTTGAAGCTCAAAGCTTAAAGCATCCATAAAGAAAGTCAAAGACATACTCAAACTGTATGGGCTGCCAGCTTGCAGCAAAGCAATAGCTCTTTCATGGCCAAAACTGCTCATCTCTTTATCCACCTTTACTTGTGACCAATGGATGGCCCAAGCCCTCAGCCAGGATGCTTCAGAATGAATGGACATATGGGCTGCATCAAAAGAAGTGTGGCTAGCAGGGCCAGGAAGGGGAGTCTGGCCCCCTACTCTGCTCTGATGAGACCCTAACTGGAATACTGTGTACAGCTCTGGAGCCCTCAGCACAAGAAAGATATAGACCTGTTGGAGAGGGTCCAGAGAAGGGCCACCAAGATGATCAAAGGCCTGAAGCACCTCTGCTATGAAGACAGGCTGAGAGAGTTGGGGCTGTTCAGCCTAGAGAAGAGAAGGCTCCAGGGAAACCTTATAGTGGCCTTCCAGTACTTGAAAGGGGCTACAGGAAACCTGGGGAGGGGCTTTTCATCAGAGAAGGTAGTGATAGGACAAGGGGTAATGGTTTTAAACAGTTTTCCCTCCCCTCAAACTAAAATATGTGAACATTGCCAGTGGTCAATTCCTTAGCTCATTTACAGGGTCAAGACTTGACCTCCGTGTGAAGACCAGTCTACATCATCAGTTCACTGACAGAGACAGTTTTCAACTTGGGCAAACCATAACAACAGGACTGAAGATGTGGATGATCCAAGAGGCCACTGAAAGGCAGTCTAAGATGCAACACAACAGAACTATTTCTGTCATAGTCTTTGTGGCTGTGTCTGTGCCTGCACAGTTTGGGGCTGGTTTCTTAGGTTTTATAAACGGTGAATTAATTTCTGTCATTCTAAAAAAAATCTGCAAATGGATATACAATTAGTTCTCTTCTCTAAAATATTAATGTAAATAAAACTGAGAAAAATATTTTGCAGCAGGCAGTAGATTGTGCTGTAAATTTCTTTGTCACTTGACCATTAAAATTTGGAAATTAACAAATTACTTAGCAAGCATCCAGACTCTGCTGGGGACTGGTGGCAGAAAACCAGCAGCAGAGGAACTGCAGAGGAGGAAAATCCTTGTTCCCGTCGGCACTTCCCCACAGGTAACCAGGAATGCATCCCGGGGCAGGGGCTTCAGGTGTCCCAGTTTCTGATTGGAGCACCTGGGCCCATGGCAGCAAGAGGATGAACTTCAAGTTATCTCATGTTTCACACCAGCAAAGTCAAAAGCACCATGTTGAGTAAATTATAAATGTGCCTAAAGAACGCAATAAGGAACAAAAGCAAACACACAAACTCAAACCAGCTTCCTGTCTCGTGAAAACCTCTACTGATCACAAGCTCTTTAGGAAAGTGAAGTTATGATTTTGTCCAAGAAATAATGCTTCTGTTTGAAGTTAAAGCAATTACTATCTTTATATATAATAATTTAAAATAAATAAATAAATGAAGAGTTGCAATTGATTAGTATTTCAATATATATAGGAAGTTTCCATATTACGCTTGACAGGAACAAAATAGGCTGGAATCATAGGCGAATGTTAATAACTCAGCATATCTTCCCATTTGGAACTAGTATTAGTCTATCGTATCACTAAAAAATAATAAAGCTTTGTAAAATGCAGCAGTTGCCTTCATAGTCTGGCAGAAAACCCTGCCTGGTGCTATTTGAAAAGTGAAAAAGGCAACAGTTTCTAAATTACATTGTTAAAACACCTACAGCCTAGTTAGTTTTCATATGCTGTCCATATGTAAGCCCTGAGCAATAGACAGCCACTTAAAAACTCTCTTGTTCTCTGTGTGTGTGTGTGAGAGAGAGAGAAAGAAGGTGAACATGGAGCCCTCTGTTTTTATTCCAATATTTTGTAGTGGAAAATATTGCAAAACTGAACTGGCATGAAAATAATTAAACTGGATAAATAAATGAATTACTGTAATAGCAAGTTTTCACATACAAAAATTTCTGAAAAGTTTTTAGTTTTATCATCCCCCTTCCACACCCACCAGAGCATATGGCCCTCTGTTTGTGCAAATCAGCAGTCTTTGCTTAAAGTGGATGTTTTTATTAACACTGTGACTAATTACTGAAAACAAACATGTGTAAGTATGATCTCTGCTAACTGCCTCTGTCAACCCATCTTTTTCTTCTTGTTATTCATTTGAAGGGATTAAGATTGCTTGCAAAAGTACAGTAGACCTCCGTTTAGCCTGTTAACTGGCATGAATAAACAAAGCCCATCAACCACAATTGACGTCAGGCTTCAAGGAATGTTTTTTTTTACATCAGTTTAAAATAAACCCAAAACATAAAAACTGAAAAAAAGTTTTAAAGAACATTAAAACACCAAACATAAAGAGCTTTCACACTGGACATAAAGGGCTGCTTTGGGAGTGGGTATTGAGGGCACAGCTATAGAACCTGTGGTGCACAAGCTCAGATGGGTGGCAGATTGTGCTGAGGATAACCAGTTTTGTCTCAGTATGCAAGTCTGGACATACGTGCACACAGAAGGGACACCCAGAGAAACTTTAATGTCAGTCTTTCTTGTGGTTTTCTCCCATCCAGAAATAAAAACAAACAAACAAAAAAGACTCAAAGCATCCATTTTGTCTTTGTAAGATACAAAGATGAAAAGATGCAAGCAGATTTTTCTTCCAAGTGTCCTACAAAAGCTGGATTTATCTGCTGCCATGGCAGCCTCACAGAAGCGGGACACAGCAGCCCACATGGCTCCTCATCTTGTTGCCTACTTGGGAGTGGAGGACAAAGGAGAGAGCCAGGCTCCTTCAGAGCACGTGTGGTTCTTATCAGAGCAAAAAGACAAGAAAAAAAAATCTTTGAGGTGCAGCTCAAATGCATGTGCTCTTCACAGCCCCCCTTTCTGGGCTGGCCGTAACCCTGGAGAAGCTGTTGGGCTCCAAGATGCTGCACCCAGTGGTGAAACCAGGTCCTTGCACTTCTCCTACACGCATTGTCTGCCCCTGAGAGGAGCCAGCTCTACGGAGGGGAGATCGGAGCAGTAACCATCTTGACACAGCCATGCTGCCCACCTGTCTACCCGAAGAGCTGTGCCATGGGCTCTCAGCGGATTTTACCTCAAATTGTACATAATGTAAAACCAAATGGCATGTTAGAAAATTGCACAAGTCTGCATCTGCTGACTTTTCTGAGTGTATAGTATGGTTGGGAGCCAATTCCCTGTCATTTCTCATCTCTTGCACTTTACACAGGGTGTTTCCTTTATAAAACAACTTGCCTTTGGGTTTAATGATTTCTAAGGAAACATAACTCTGTCACTGCAGTCTGGTGTTTAATTCCTCCTTTGTCATTAGTGTCTGCCCGGTGCAGCCCAGGGCCGCCAGAGTGCTCACTGAACTGTGCATGCACTTTGTGTGCTCTTTGGGTTCATGCCCATGCCTGGGAGCTGGTGTTTGATCTAGACTGAACAAGATGGCCTCAGCCTTCAAAGCTAGCATGTTTACATTCCTCTGCTCTATCTAGCCTCTTTTTTTTCAAGTGCCCCCAAGATAGGTGTCTTGCTGTTAGAATAAATACTTACCTTGTGCATTGTGCTTTTCTCTGGCAGCCTCAGCACGGTTTTGCAGAGGTGGAAGTGTTGTTAACTCCATTTTATGGATGGAAAAATGACAGCACAATGCTCAGACCTGCAGGGCAAAGCAGTGGTGGTAGAAAGAGCCAGGAAAAAAACCACCACAGGTCTCCTTCTCTCACCCAGCCCAAGATAGCTCAGCTTGGTCTAGGCCCACCTAGTGAAATGCAGCACCTCTGCTTCCCTGCCAGCCACCCTTGGCTCAGTGGTTCCTTCTCTCCCTGCCAAACCAAGCCCTGTGGTGTGGGAGGAAGGCAGAAACCAAGGACAACATGGCAAGGGCTGTGCAGACATAGAAAGTTATTTCATATTCAGTGCAGTGCAATGGGGGTTGAAGCAATCAAGGCAGATGTGCTGTCTTGTCTGCTCTGTGTGTCTCACTGGAGGAGAGCTAGGTCAGATTATAAGGTCCTGTAAACAAGATTGGTGAAGAGAAGACGTAGGATGGAGTTGGAGGGAAAAACCTCCTGAGAACAGGAGGCAAATGGGATCAGTGCTCAGGTCACTCTATCTCCTTCCTTTCACCCAACATTGCTTTGGCTGTAGGAGGAGAACAGCAAAATCCACTGCCAGCAGTGATGCAGCTGGGCCCTCTCACTCTTTGCCAGGGGTGGCCACTACATGGCAGGGACAAGTCCTCCAGCTGGGTGCAATGGGGGAAAGTGGTCTCTGCCTGTTCTCAAGCTCAGCACTGGCATTAACATGACACACAAGCCATGTGAAGAGAAACCTAGAGATTCAGTGGTTGCTGTTTATTCCTACTGCTGTACCCAATACATATGAGGAAATTCAGCTCCAAACATGAATCATTTATCGAGAGTCTGGGAGCTGGAATAACCAATGGGCAAACAAAAGGTAACTACAGCAACAGGAAAGTAGCTACATCAAGGTGTACAAATCTCACAGGTTGAGTTTAACTTTTTAGCTCCTCTTCAGCCAGTTTGGAAGTGCAACTTAACCCTGCTGGGTACTCCTTGGAGAATGGAAGACAAAGCAGAAAACAGGTAAGTAACCTACTAACTCAAATGTCATCAGGTTTCCTTCTCTTCTGGTAGACATTTTGAATTTGCCACAATTTCTCTGAAGATCCCAAAGTAAGAGACAAAGCACCCTGGTTTTGACTGATGCTCACAATGAGCCAAAGAGAAAAGTGGAGTTACAAGTGCTGACACTGCCCCCACAGCTTGCTCCATTAACACAGGAATGGGCACTTTCCATCTCTGGGCTGGAGAAAAAAGATTAGTAGAAATGGTAAAAAGCCTACATCTTAACTGCCTCACAGCTTACAAAGCCAGGCACTGCAGCATCAAGCCAAAATGTAAGTCAGTCCTAGGGCAGAACCTCTCAATCTTCACAGTTAGCATTTCTGAATGTGTGGCAGAGTCTGACAGTATTTTCCACTCTCTGAAGCCTGGGGTTTGAAAACTGACAACTCTGTGCTCAAATTCCCTTTGCACTCTAAATGCCATTTAGCGACAGTCTAACTGGAAGGGCCAAAAATCAGCTTTTGCTTGGCAATGGCCCCTTCCAGAGTCAAGGCCACGGCCCCTGCTAAGTCACAGAGAGCTCCTGATTTCAGCTTGGCCGTTCACAAACACTGAGTGTTCTTGAGAACAGCTCTTACAGAAACCCTGAACACTGAAATGCTCTCAAGAGTACAGATTGTACTGATTATAACATAAATTAATCAAATTACTAGAAGGCAGGTAAGAGCCTTAAAAGAGGGCTTAGTTCAGTGCTGGAGTTCCAACATTAAAAGAGTAAAAGCTCATTTCAAGTGTCTTCATGATGCATTTATTATGCCACTGTGCCTCCTATTTACCTTACACCAACCTGCAAAAATACCTCTTCTGTTTGCTTAACAAGGTGAGGAGCTGATGCTCTGTATCAGCCTTGGGGAAGTTTGGTTGTATCTATGATTCTGCTGCAAACCCATATGAAAACAAGATCCTTCTAGTAAGTGTTGATGCATTAAATAGGTTTTGTATTGCACATACTTCCTCTCATTTTTTGGGGGGTACATTTTTGGGAGTATATTTGGGGCACTTTTTGGGGTTAATGTTGCTAATTCCATTTTCAAATTCCAATTTAAATGTCTTGGGGGTAAAAGTAATTATTTAATGTATTAAAAAATACTATGCATCTAAGCGACAAGAAGCAAGAGAACTACACAACTCCAGGAAGGATGATTTACCCGGCAAAACACCAGTGTCTGAATGCTAACAGACGTGCACACTGAGCTCGGACCAAATACTAGCCATAGACATCACATTGATGGTTTTCTCCTCTTGCTAGCATGGTCTTAATTTCTCTAACGATTACGCTTTAGATGAATTTACTTCTGGAGATTTCATAGTTAATTAAACCTTGCATGTACCAAAGAGTAACTCTTGGGAACTGCCCTGGACAAAGGCTGTAAAAGTTATTGCTCAGCCTACACCTCTGGGAAGGTGCTTTCCTTCCTTAATGAGTATTCCCATTAAGTTCAAAATAGAAGTAGATGCCTCGGATGATTCTGTGCAAAAGTTCAAGTGCAGAGGAACCATTAAAACCAGATATGGCTTATGACAGCCATTAATCTGGGTATTAGTTTGACTTTGAAGGCAAAGCACATCTCTGATGCAAGTTCTTAAGTATCAGCATTTTGGGTTTGTTGTTGTTTTTTTTTATTATGTCTCCCCCAGCCACAAATA
>NW_009970723.1:6391980-6418782 GCF_000747805.2 Chaetura pelagica
GCTGGATGCTGGAATGCAGCCAATCTTGAAGTGATATTCCTCAACTACATTAAAAAAAAAAATAAAAAAATAAAAATTCGCAATTTCAGAATCAAACAAAGACCTAAATCCAAAACAATATTTTAAGGAAATTAGACATTTAATCAGAGTCAAGTGGCTACTTTAGAAAAGATCCATGTGTTAGTCCCATCCTCCCCCTTTTTGCTGGTTAGTTTTTGTTTTGGTTTTTTTGGTTAGTTAGATCTGTTTTTTGGGTTTTGTTTGTTGGGGGTTTTTTGGCATAGACACATACTAGCAGATGGGGGAACAGTAACTGTCCAGTGCTCAATTGCTCTTTGAGACTGAAATGAAATGTACGTGGCATTCTCAATTCATACTGATTAAACACACAGACTAAACCAGGTAATTACAGATACATGTGTTGGTTGGTTTTTGGGTTTTTTTGTTTGTTTTGGTTTGGTTTTTTTAAGTCATAAAATTGCTCCCATCTTTAAAAACACTTTTTAAAAAAGGTGGAATTACCAACACACAGAAACAGATGTTTCTGGTAGTTAAATGTTGGGAATTCAGACTCCTTGTCTGGCATCACCTGGTTTTGATTCAAAATTCATTGTTTCAGGCTCGTTTTGCTCATGTGAAGCTCTGTTCAGTGCTGGAGAGGTAAAACCACCTTTGGAAATTGATAGCTGTACTATTCTTGAACACCTTTTCTTTAAAAGACCTTTCATCTCCACAATGAAAAATAACTATAAGTAATACAGAACACTATACATGAACACGAGTACACAGACATATTTACACAAACACCAAAATGACTGGGACATGGTTCTATTAGCATTTCAGAGTGATCCAATGCCTCATCCTACTGACCAGAAACAGAACAAATTGTGATAAACCTGGATTCTTCTTCTTTTGGTATACTAATATTTCTCAACAGTAGCATCATACTTGTGAAAGTTTCATTTTACCAGCTTGATGCTCACACTGTGATGGGTAAATATGGTGTCATTCTGCTCCAATTGTGCCTGCACAGAATTTCCACCTACTGCCACACCTCCTGACCTCCTAGCTATTTGTTTCCTGCTAAATTGCCAGCCCTGGTGTTAGCCCATATCTCCTTTTATCCCCTCCTCTGAAAACAAATACACATGTACAAAATCTCCCCATGCAAACTTTTCTGAAAAGACACTTTTCCCCACAGGGAACAATGCTGAAGTCAGTGAGCACGTGCCCTGGGGTAGGAATCCCTGCCCTGTGCAGATCCAATTGCAACATTGAAGCATGTGCTTGAATTGTGCTGGATGTATTATGAGGATATCACACTTTTTCTATTCAGTTACCTATTCAGTTAATATAGACCAACTTGTGGGGAATCTTCATTTTGCTTCCCCTTTGGGGGAAGGACTATCTGCACAGACAAAATTGTCTCCAGACATGACCAGAACGACTGTACAGTATTTCGGTATCTTACCACAAGATCTGTATTGATGTCAGGAAACAGTAATTTAAACAGTATTGGTTCAACTTCCTTATTAAAATAATCATTAATTAACTATCAGCTTGTATGGAACATGAAAAGTGGTATACAAGTGCAAGATTTTAATGAAGTGACAATACACTAAGCTGGCTCCTTACATTATTACTTCCTGTGTCCTACATTGTCTGGTACGTGATTTTGTCCATTGGACATATTATTTCTAATTTAACAGGTCATTACAGCTTTAGTGTAATTATGGGAATAAAAGCAAATAAAATACAAGAATTTCAAAACAAATTTTACAGCTCACATTTATGCAATAACTTCTTGCATTCAAAAATTACCACAGTGTAAATTAGCATGAACAAGCACACATGTCACAGGGAGCTTGCATTGTGATAGCAGCTCGATTTGACTCACAGAACTCCCTGTCCTCTACAGTCCTCACCATTGTGGCCATTCGTTGCTCCTTCCCATGTGTGAGTAGTGAAAACCAGCAGCAACAAACAGGCTCATGCACCACAGCGTTTGACAACAGATGCTTTTGTTCACGTTGCTGCCTGATAGCTCCAGAGCACAAACTCTACCAAAAAAACCCCAGGGTCGAGATGCCAGTTTATGGCTTGGGCTGTGCTTTGTGTACCCCTGCTCACATATTTCCGATTGATCCAGATATCATGGACAGGGCTTGAGCTCACTATCAGATCAAGCATGGTCAAGGTATCTTCCCTCTTGGGGAGTTCTAGTCGGTACCAGCAAAATAGAGCACCCTGGCTGAACTGTGTAGACAGCACCTTAGATAACAGGGGACCAAAATATCATAGAATCATGGAATTATTTGGGCTGGAAAGGACCTTAAAGATCATCTAGATCCAACCCCCCCTGCACTGGCAGGGAGACCTCCCACTATATCAGGTTGCTCTGAGCCCCATCCAACTTGGCCTACACTTCCAGGGAGAGGGCTTCCACAACCTCCCTGGGCAACTTGTTCTACAGTCTTACCACCCTCATAGTGAATAATTTCCTCCTAATGTCTAAAATAAATCTCTCCTCTTCCAGTTTTAATCCATTACCCCTTGTCATGTGTTGTTGGTGACAAGGTGGCAATCATCATATGAGGGCATATGAGCAGGACTTAGCACCTGAGTTGAGACTCTCCACCTCCTAAGCACTGGGAAGACTCAACCTGGAGTACACAATTCAAATATAGCAAATAAGACAAATAAGACTGAGAAAAGCAGCCAGAATAATCCAAGGCTGGACAAACACAAGTTATGAGAACAGATTCAACTGAGATTGTTAAAACTAAGGTGAGACAGTAGTGTGACAGAGGACAGTAGGAGCCAAACATCTTAGAAGCTACTGCAGTGAAACAGGCACCTACACAATGAACAGGATCAAACATCTTCAAGAAAAACTGTAAAGAGATGCCATAAGACATTTTTTTAAGGACAGGCACAAATTGCTTAGAGGCACTGCAGAAACTCCATCATGAAAGCATAAGAAAGCAGGTATCTTACACGAATGCTACAGCTAGACTTGATCAAGCATTGAGGAAGAGAGTAGCAGATCTCTCAAAGCCTCTCTTGGTATAGCTTCTCTATCTTTAGATAGAGACCTACTATACTGCACTTCCAGCTCATGTTTTATAGAGTTCCAGATGTAGCTAAAACTATGAGGAGGACCGGATTACAGTTTAACTCTGCATTGATTTTCCTGTGAGGCAGTGAGGTTATACAAAAGGCCAGAGACTTAGAATATATAATTTAATTTAACTTCACTCCCTTTAAAATGGATTAATTCAATGAAATTGGGCTAAATTACACCAGATGGGAATCTTGCTCCGAATCTAAGCCACTGATCATATTTCATCCTCTTCTTTCAACTGACATGGAAATCAAGTCTTAGGTCAGAGCCTTATCTTAGGTCAGACATATTTCTTATACACTTAAGCGCCCATCTTCAAACAGAAGAATTCAGAAACCTGTCTAAAATAAATCTCTCCTCTTCCAGTTTTAATCCATTACCCCTTGTCATGTGTTGTTGGTGACAAGGTGGCAATCATCATATGAGGGCATATGAGCAGGACTTAGCACCTGAGTTGAGACTCTCCACCTCCTAAGCACTGGGAAGACTCAACCTGGAGTACACAATTCAAATATAGCAAATAAGACAAATAAGACTGAGAAAAGCAGCCAGAATAATCCAAGGCTGGACAAACACAAGTTATGAGAACAGATTCAACTGAGATTGTTAAAACTAAGGTGAGACAGTAGTGTGACAGAGGACAGTAGGAGCCAAACATCTTAGAAGCTACTGCAGTGAAACAGGCACCTACACAATGAACAGGATCAAACATCTTCAAGAAAAACTGTAAAGAGATGCCATAAGACATTTTTTTAAGGACAGGCACAAATTGCTTAGAGGCACTGCAGAAACTCCATCATGAAAGCATAAGAAAGCAGGTATCTTACACGAATGCTACAGCTAGACTTGATCAAGCATTGAGGAAGAGAGTAGCAGATCTCTCAAAGCCTCTCTTGGTATAGCTTCTCTATCTTTAGATAGAGACCTACTATACTGCACTTCCAGCTCATGTTTTATAGAGTTCCAGATGTAGCTAAAACTATGAGGAGGACCGGATTACAGTTTAACTCTGCATTGATTTTCCTGTGAGGCAGTGAGGTTATACAAAAGGCCAGAGACTTAGAATATATAATTTAATTTAACTTCACTCCCTTTAAAATGGATTAATTCAATGAAATTGGGCTAAATTACACCAGATGGGAATCTTGCTCCGAATCTAAGCCACTGATCATATTTCATCCTCTTCTTTCAACTGACATGGAAATCAAGTCTTAGGTCAGAGCCTTATCTTAGGTCAGACATATTTCTTATACACTTAAGCGCCCATCTTCAAACAGAAGAATTCAGAAACCTGTTTGCCATCATGAAAATTCTTAAAAATAAATTGTCTCCATTTCTGTGGTCTCCAGTACCAGGACACCTACTTGTCTATGGTTTTGCCCATCCCTTTGCTTTAATCTTTGAACATTTAACCACAATTGAATCTTTGCTTCCCTCTGACATCTCCAGTTGAGAATCAGTGTAGAGCTGGCTTAAAGAAGAAAAAGAATCCCAAATGGACTGTGACATGTTAAAGAGATTATGAACTCTGAAATGCTGTAATACAGTGTCAAACATTGCTCTGTCATGTCATCTTTGACAAATTTCTGTATTTCCCAGCTTACCAGGAAAGGAAGCATGGCTAAGTACAAAGAACCCAGATTTTTCCCAGTTCTGCAATGCCCATGGCATCCAAAACTCTATCACTGCTAACCACAAGAAAAAGAACATCTAGAAACCACTGAAACCACAGTGGCGTAAATGAGGACTGTATGAGCCACTGAACACCAGTGCAAAAAAAACAACAAAGTTGTTTATGAAGATTCTACCTAAGACCTTTTACACAGGGCAACACACATCGGTACTTTGGAAATTCCCACACTGTGTCAAAATGCAGCGCTCCATAAAAAGATATTCAAAACTTTAGATGCTTCTAGTAAAGTTACACCTACCACTGAAGGCTGCAGGCTTGTCCAAACCACTGTTTATTGTGTGAAGGATGTCTATGTTCATACAAGTCAGCATGAGAGAAGCTAAATCCTGAAAACAGAAGTGCAGAGCAGCATCCGAAGAGCCATACAAGCTGGCTAGCAGGGCTTAGCTTAGCAGTCTGGGGCAGTGCCAATGTTCACATCACATCTGGGCTGATCCTGTGCAGAACACATGGCTCTGTACCACCCACCACTGCAGGGGATGATGTGCTACTTTCGAAGAGATGCCCAGCCAAAAAAATTAAACATTAACTGACATATGTATTAAATTTAAAACCAGGCTAAAAACCAGGCTTGCTTGAATCACAGCATCTGATGCTCAGTCAGGTTTGCTGGCACAGTCCTGGTCTCAATGGATCGGTCAGCAGAGACCAAACCCAGCTGTCTTCAAAATGTCAGGTAAGTGTGATATTCACATACAACATAAACTGCTGCAATATAAACAAGCCATAAAATTACACATCTCTTAAAAGAGTTACATGTTTTATCTGAGCAGATGTCAGCATCTGCTTTAAGTAGAGAGAACTGAAACATTTGTGTTCCTTCCATGTCCCCAGCCCCCGAGTTACTCAAAAGTGAGGAAGAACACCAAGTGTCAGATTTTTTCAGTGGCATTTTATACCAGAGCAGAAAGACAGATGTTTTGATGATTTCCACAGCCCACCCCTCCCCACTACCGCCCCACTTTCCTACAATCTGGGCAGCCAGTCTCTTTGCTAAGATGTTCACCCTTACTATTGAAATTTAGTTGCACAACAGTACATTGCAGCCAAAGCAAGGACAGCAGTCATTGAAGAGCAGGATGCTCACACATATTTCTGTACTTAGCCAAGTCAACTACTGATGAATGGGTCATCTTTTGTCAAGCAACTGCAAGGAAAAACTGGTAAAGAAATAACTTGTGCTTCGAGAACAGCCCTGCAGACAGGTAGGCCTTCTCCTTTCCTTTTCTTTTCTTTCCAACAGCAGTGTGCTCTGTTCGCTGGTCTTCAACCAATCTCTCATTATAGTAACCAAAATAATGAACAAGTTCTGGTCAGTTGCAAGGGCTTTTGTTGACAAACTGTGTAAATCTTTAGAAAGTAACTGTGCAGACACTGAAACAGTGGCACTGCAAATTAAATCATACTAAAGATTCAAATATAAGCAAAGAACAATAGTTCAACAATGGACCAGGTCAGGGTAAGAAATTAAAACTATACTATGCTGTTATTCTCAAAATATTGCAGACCACTTAAAATTCAAGATGCTTCCAAATATCATACCTCCCCTATTAGTTCTCTCACTGTCCTAAGCCCCCTTTATTTTGCTTCAGTCAGTCAACATGTTCAGTTTCACTGTTTTCTTGCAGACAGTCTTGCAGCCAGAGATGCTACTTTTTCTGGGTTAAAAACAAAGCAAAAAAATAAAATAAAAAAAAATAAAAAAAATCCCCAAACAAAATAAGAAAAAAACCCCATGAAACCCACAACAAAAGCAACAAATATATTAAACCAAAACCAAAACAAACCAGTCTACTTCTTTTTGTGAGACCTCTGGAAGTTCTTGGATGAGAAGACTACGTATGGTCTTAAAATTATAAAAAAATATTCTTGAGTTTTAGTACTGGTTACTACTTTGAACTCTGTACTTTGAACTCTGGAGATGACTGCAATAGAAATCATGCCACAAAGTTCTCACACCAGAGCAGCTCCAAGAAGCCTCAGCTAGGTCCAGGTTGCATTTTACTGAATAACAAATGAAGGGCTGTAAGAGACAAATCCTGCCAATAAACAGGGAGTGGCTGGGATCAGAGGAAATTGTATCTGATATGTTAGAAATCTGGTGCCAAATTCTCATCTCCATTCATAGTTTCCACAGCCAAAAGAACAAATGACACTCATGGGAGAAAAATTTTATCTCAGGAACTACATGGAGATTATATACTAGCCTATACTGGAAATGTTAGAGCCTTGGAAAAATCACTCCAGTGGCTTTAGTACACAGGAATCTACATTGCTGGAAGTGTTCTGCTGAAAGTTGTAAAGAGAGAAGTTTATGGAGACTTCAACCAAGACAAATGAGGAGCTATGCTCTCAGCCTGAGAGATAATGAACACCAAAGCAAATGTGGTGTTTTATTCCTTGATCTCAAATAAACACAAATTTTCATCTCCAGAGAAGCACTTTTCAAACACTGGCAAACTGATCTCATGTCCCTAAAGATGAAGAAAAAGTCTGGTCCATTCTTACAGGAGTTATAAAAAAAATGGACAGCCTAAATTAACAGGTAATTGTGAGAAGCGTTGCCCCTAAGTGTTTGGAGTTTGACATAATCAGAAGCCGAAGAGGAACTAATTGCAAAACTTAATGGACACATTTAACTCTCAAATAAGTATCACTGTCATCTCCCTTCACAATTAACCAAGCATCTGTAAACACAAACTGAGTAAACTTGAGCTGTCCCTGCAGGTTTACTGTGCATTTTTCACCTCAAAACAGTCCCCCTGATGTGCCACTCATGATGACAGGGGTGAAAGCTGAGGGACCAGGCCACTGGATTTTATTTTAAATAGCTCCCAAGTATGTAGTTTAGTCCAGGTCCAGGAGGCTCAGTGTCAGCCCTGAGAACATCTGCAAGGGTATGAACCCTTCATTAGAATGAAAATATTTTTTTTGCCTTTTTTAAAAAAAGTCCTGTTTCCAAGAACTGAATAACCTCGAAAACAGCTCTTGTGGAGATGTAGATGTCTGTTGTTATACAGCCTTTTCCAAAGCTATGACTGCTCAGAAGAGAACTACAACACACAAACTCTCTACATGCTCCTTTGGATGCACATTTGCTTGTGGAACAATGAGCTGTATATATGTATTGGCACATTAAGCACTACCTCTCTGTCCTGCCTACACCAATATCAGTTCACTAAACAGATTTAATTTGCTGTTTCCTCCAAAGGTAATGGCTTTGGAATTTTGATTTTTACAATAGGAGCCTCTTGTATACATATACACATGAATGACAGCTCTTTAAAGATGCAAAGTCAGACAAATGCCCTTTCTATCAACATAGTGCAGGAAAAATGTCCTTGAGTATCTCAGATACAAAATGCCAATAAATTGGATTTATGTCTCATTTAATTTACAATGGAACAGATAGTGCTTAAAGGGTACATACACTTCCCCTAGTCTCTTTCTTCCTGAGAAACTTTCAGATGCTGAAAATCAATTCCTTTTGTCTCCTTGTTATTCATCTGCTACACATTAAGGAGAAACTCTGGGCATTCAGTGATCCCACAATGGTCTTTCATCTCCAGAGAAGCCTGGTATGAATTAAAATCTTACGCTCCCCTCAAATTATGGGTGCATACTGCAGCATGACTATCTGCTCATGATTTTTGCCAGTTTTCTCAGTATGCTGCAGCTAGCTCATCTGCATTTTTCAACTTAAGTGACTCTTCAACAATGCTGCCCATTCAGCCCATGAAAAGTGCTTTGACACTAGTGTACAAACACGTATCTCTACACAACAGGTATCGTTATCCACTCTTTTTCCAACTCCCTACAATTTAGAATTTATATTATAAAGTAGTTATACTACAGCCAAGATGTTAGTACAAGAACAATGTATACTTCATGAAAGTAATGTTCTTTTATTTCAGTGGCCTTGAGAGCTGAAGATCACACTCAACTTCTAACTGATGTCACTTCTTTGTGTTTCTTTAAGGGCAATTTTAACTTAGGAGGTTGCTCTTCTGTAACAGATGTAAAATTTAATTGCTATCTAGACTGCTGCAGCACTGGTCACACACACACTGGTTTTCCACTCCAAGTTTCCAGCTAGTCATGCTGCTGGATGTCCTGGACCCAAGGCATTCTCAGGTCTGAAAGTAAATCAATTGCTAACATTGTTTTGCTTTACTCTTTGTTCCTCTTCCAGCCTATTTTTCTCCCTTCCAAATGCTGTTTGCCCACTTCTCAACTCTCAAATATTCCCTGCAGTCAAAGCAACATATTCAAAATAAAGTAAACACTTGCAAATCTACATTTGCATTCTGTTCTACAGGAGTTATCATCTTTTCCTAATCGGTTCTACATCCCACACTTTCCCCAGATAAGCTTTTAGCCATCTCACTCTACGATCTCTTAAATGATAATTTATTTGATTAAATTAGATTTCAGTGTGAAATATTTTCCACCAAGCAACTTCAGTAAGAAGACTGCTTCACTTCAATATGGCAGTTTGAAGAGCTTTAAAATAAAGCTACTGAAAAGCTACATAAGAACCCTGAGCTGCAGTTAAAAGGTGAGTTCACCAGTTTATTTTGGGCTCAGATTACAACATAGCCAAGGAAATTCAGAGCTCAGCATGTGCCTGAAATTTGCATCCAAAGAGTCCAGAGAAGGGCCAGGAAGATGATCAGAGCACTGGAGGACCTGTCATATGAGGAAAGGCTGAGAGAACTGGGCTTGTTTGACCTTGAGAAAAGAAGGCTTTGGGTAGACCTTATTATGTTTCAGCACTTAAAGGACAGCTTGCAATAAGATGAAGACATTTTTTTTACAAGGAGTCGCATGGAAAAGATATGGGGTAACAGGTACAAGTTAGTCCTGGGGAGATACCAACTGGACTCCAGAATAAATTTTTTCACTATGGGAACAGTTAGACACTGGAATAGTCTCCCAGAGAAAGTGGTGGATTCCCCTACATTGGACAGTTTTAAGACTCAGCTTGACAGGGTGCTGGGCCATCTCATTTAAACTATATTATTACCTAGAAAGGGTGGACCAGATGATCCTTGAGGTCCCTTCCAAACTGGCATGCTATGATTCTGTGTGAGCAATTAACAGTGGGTGATGAACCCTGAGGTCACACCAGTGGCCTGTGTCATCAGATTAAGTCAGCCCAGGTGGACCTACGGTTTGCAGCCACAGCTGAGGCCTGCTCAGCAAAGCCCTTACCTCGCTTGAATCCTCCTGCTGATTGATAACAGCTAGTGCATCCTCTGCAGCCTGGCGCTTGGCTTCGGCGACAGTGCGCTCCATCTTAGCTCTCTCTGAAGTGATCATGTCGTGAGCTTTCCGCTCCGCCTCCGACACGGCCTTCTGCAGCTCGGCCATCGCCTGACGCTTTACTTCATTGACAGCTTCCTCTACAAAGAGGGTAGAAAACTTCGTCAGCACAGGACGTTGGGCACAGGCCTACATAGGACTGATGTGTGATATGAAGCAGGTGCTGTAGTATCATATAGAGAGCCTTCATTTTGAAGAAGACACAGAGGAAACCTTGGTCCTCAAGACTCTTCAGGACCACCCAGGTGCTTCTTTACTTTCCCATCAGCACCAAAAGCTCTCACAAGTCTCTAATACTTGAGGTGATTCTTGCTATTTTGTTTCATAGTCAGTACTTCTTTAAGCAGAGACATTTCCAATCTCTCATGTGTTATTTTTTCAATCTCTTCTAACATTTTACTTGGAAAATTTGATTTGAGAGACAACAGGTTTATGGATATCTTTGGCAAAATGTATTATTTAAGACATAGTATGCAAGACTTTTTAAAAAATGTATCTTTAAGCTCTGGAAATTCAAGTACGATTTATAGGTATTAACAATTTTTTCCATATGTTAATGAATAAATACATGATGTTAAAAAAAACTCCAAAAGTTTATTTAAAATTTTTAAATCACTGGTCTAAAATCTTTTCCTGGACATGCAATTTTATGAGCCAAAATTAAAATTTGTTTATGGACATTTATTTGACCTCTTGATCTCTCCTTCAAACCCATGTTTACCCTGTGAAGGCTCAACTTCCTGGCTCCACAGAGCTCTCGAGCACGCCACAGCCAGGAAGGCCTCAGTGCACAATTAGCACCGAGCAGGGGCACAAAGCTTCATTAAATTCAAACCTTTGTGTGTCTTGTAAAATAACTAAGTCAGTATCAGCAGTTTCTTCAGTATATACTTGCATCGTATCTTTTATTCCAGAAAACACGGATGTCACAAATTAGTTATTTGGGTTTTGACGCAGGAAGAGTGCAAAGATTTTACTAATGAACAATCTTTTAATTGACAACTAAAACGAGTACTTTTTTTTTTTTTAATTAACTGCTCTAATTAACAAGGAAACCATCCTCCCTCTGAATTAGTTTATCTAATTTTCATCTTTATTCAAAGCAAAATGACAATGATTAATCGAAAATTTAATAAGCAGTAATTATTAACTTGGCAAACCTACTACAAATTAACACTCTATTAAAACTAATTATGACATGTTTCATTCAAGTGTTTGCACTTAATTGTTTCATCCACTTAAAACCCACCTTAATTAAATGTTCTGTTTAATTAAAAACATAGATTTCTAATAAAAAACGTTTTACTGTAGATTAAAATCTAAGTATTACAACCGTGTTACGGGTCTGAGTTTTAGGCCATGTATTTAGCCCATGTCTTTGCATGAATGCACACGCACACAGACCGAAGTCTTGACACTAAGTCAGTATCTGTCTTGAGTTTTTATGTTTCATAGCTATGCACTTGTTATTTAAAAAAATAAAGACTATGTTAAGCCACCATTTTCAGTTATTAAGCAACTTCACTTTAAGCCATGCACTGGCTAAAATGGAATTAATTAAAATGAAAGTAGAGTTCTGTTATTCTGTGTGTGTGTGTATTACATGTGTGCATGTCTGCGAGAGATGTTTCAACTGAAGTTCTTGAGGGAAGGGAATTCAGAGATAAAACTTATGTCTTTGTTTTTATGAGGCTGAAAATATGCCCTTATATTACCCTACCATAAATGTTGTTTAGGGGAAAGACTCAGGAGAAGAAAAAAAATCATACCCTTCAACCATACAGCCAAGCCTTAATTTACTTTGAATATTCAAGGTGAATTAAAATTCTATCTAAGTGGCAATACAGGACAATAATTTTTGCTTACGATCAAAGCTGCAGCTAGTCTAATTGTATATGCAAATCAGGCAATTTATATTTAAATTATGCATTCCTGTTCTAGTCCCACAGGCACACACAGATCAGCAAAGGGAACTGGTAGGACATTTGCAAGGTGCTTGAATATTTATTACCAACTGCAAACATTCACTGATCGTGAGAAAAGAAATATACACAGGCAAATATACAGATGCAATTTTATTGCCATTTTCATAAAAATGAGGCAACTTAAATACAGACGTTTTGTGTCTATGAACTGCTGTTATTAACAAAGTGGATTTCTTTGAGAAAATCTGTATTTTTGCTTATATATCCTATGAATAGAAATTATCTTTGTATGCCATGATGCACTTTCATTACATCATATAAATTCACTCTTGCGTTGAGGTGCTTGCAGTAGTTAGAAATGCCAGTTTAAACTATTATAAGACAGATGCAGAACACTCCCAAGCTTTTACAGAAACTTTTAATTTTATAGTTTCTCATCCTACAAAATCACTTTCTTTTCAGTTCAAATACATAAATTGAACCTTATATTCTTCTGTATTGCACAAGTTTTTATGCAAAGCTTCTAAGAGTGTGAAGGTGCTAAATGTGCTCCTGGGGCCATATGTTGATGAAAAAGGACTGCTTCTTAACTGGCATAAACTATGGATTAGATTTCACTACCTTTGACAGCAGAATTTGTGTAGTGATACACTAAGTGTGAAAAAACATAGTTGAAAAGCAACATTTTTTTTTTGTCAAAATGTACCATTTCACTACTGTATGAAGTAATGATTAACTAAATAAAATAGACACAATTTCCTATCACTGATTCTTGGCACATCTTCTCAAAATAAATGTTTCCAGTACCTACACATATTTTATAGGAATGTGGCAGGCTTTACAGTTTCAGATAACAATAAAAACTGAAATATATTTGCAGAAAAAGTTATGAGTGACAGTGAAGATTTATTTCCCTTAACAATGCTGAGCTATGAAGACCAAGAATGATACCAGCACTCTTCCGTTCTCTGTTTTTCCAGAGAAAGGAAGAATAATTAGATTCTAGTATCAGAAAACATGGGATATGGAATTTTTAAAAACAAATATCTAAGATGCATGTATATCCATGCTCTATTTTATTTTTATATGCTGTATTTTCCGACTAATGCTAAGCATTCTTGGCATAAACTAGCTCTGTCTTTTTAGGAATGCAATTTAAATCTTTCTTCTCTTTGAGTAGCACTAACTCATGACAGAAGCTCCAAGGAGCAAACAGCCTGTGTGGAATAGCTGTTACTCAGTGTGATCAGAGGTCCTTGGAGCTGACTCAGAAAATGTACTCAACGTATCATTCACTCCTGTATATAACCCAACATGATTCACCAACCAGCTCCTGGTCACCCTCCTCAGCCAACATGATGAAAAAGGAGAGATGGTGGGTAGGGGTGCCACCTGTACCACCATGACATTTTACATCATCTCACACTCAGGCTGACCCTGGCAAAGAAGGTCACTGGGAGATGGTGATGCAATTTTTATCAGCTTCATACTCCAAAATGCTCAATTTCTTTCTAAGAACTCCCCTGGAGAATGTGCAGGGTCTTTACTGGCTTTTTATAACAAAGTATGGTCATTCCACCAGTGTTCGGTAACTCCAGAACTTAACTGCAGTAACTTGAGTAACTCCAGTCCAGAACTGCCATGAACAGTAAGTGGGCCTTGTGATAAGAGATGGCTAGAAGACAGTTTCCTCATGGCACAGAAAGAAGCTCAGGCAGCAGCCCACAGTAGGCCTGGGTTTGCCTCAGCATTTAATAAAGAGGATTAGGTATTTCCAGAGAGCATGTCATCCAACCTGTGATCTGACTGATGCTCTTCACATGCCTGCCTAACTCTTGGCTATTGATGAACACCAAGAACTTAGCTTGGACTCTTCATCTATATACCCAAAATTCAATGAGATGAATCAGGACACAGATGACTTTCCACTGAATTAGGTTTACATGGCTTTAATTCACAAGATGCTGCACACTAAGTGCTTGCTCCAACAATCACAAAAGCACACATTTAACTTGGTATATTTAAAGAATAGTGCTGGAGTCTATAAAACTCCAAAAGTTTTAAGTGAAACCCTTTTTCATGTGCTTTTGACATGGCTTATTAACCATTTTTATGCCAAATTCCTTCAGTACAATGAATTCTGCATCCCAATCAGACTTTTATACTTTATTGAGCTGCTCACACATTGATCTTTACAGGCATTTGAGACGCTAACATATCCATACTGAGCCAGAAGAAATTACTTGTGAGATTTGCAGCCTTCTTGACTAGCAGTTGTGGTCCAGGCAGGAAACTACAGAGCATCCCAAATGGCACTAGAGACCTATTCTTAAAAAGCTGAAATGCACCTGCACAGCTTGAACTGATGATGAAATTGTGGAGACCTCCTACTTCAGTGCACCCTCCTAAAAATGAAGGCCTGTGATTTATGAAAAGCAGTATGCTCTCTGAGGTTTTACTACCTTTAGTAACAGATACAGGTGTGAATCCTGTAGAGAGTCAGACTTAGTTTGTTCTCCAATTCACAGACATTCTCAGTTAATACAAGGAAACTGATGTAAATCGTATCAGCATGAAAGCTAAGACTGGAAATGGGTCCAAAGGAAAAAACTTTGTTCCAAAGGAGCTGATGACATATGTGTACACAAGATGACATGACACAGCTCCTGTACACTATACACTATGTGGATATAAACAATGTGAACATACATCCTCTTTTAGAGCTCAGGCCGAGAGCTTTGATTAATTTGCATTGCTAGATTATGATGAAACTACTTTTCTTCTGCACTGCATACAGAAGTCATAAATTACCTGACATCACCTAAATGTTATAAATAGAATGAAATTGCTGAAATTCTGCTGAATAATGTTCTTCTTACTGAGATTTCCTGGGACTGCAGGTTTTCTTCTTACTTTTTGTTTAAGAAGTTAATATAAATATGGCAAAACAAATTATAAGAATACTTTTGGGTACAAAAGAGCATTGAGTTTCAAACGCTACACTTTCCTTGGAGAAAGAAAGACGTGCAGTTTGTTTTTGCTATTTTTCATATAAACCACAGCAGTTCCAAAAATATTAATTTACATATTAACAAATGTAGACTTTACATGATAAACCCACATCACACAAACAATACAACTTCTTGTTTGATCCAAAAATACGCCAGCAGAACATTTTTACATATATGTTCTAGATCTAGTTTAAAATATACCAAGAAGCAGCAAGCAGTTACAGGAGATTTGATCAGAAAATATCAAAACTGCTCATATTTGCCATTTAATCATTAACTCCTGTCCAGACAGCTGCAGTGCACTTCATGGTTATACAGGTGTTCAAAAGAGGGGTGTGTGCATGAGTGTATAAAAAGAAGCTCAACTACCTTGCTGAAGTTCAAGAGCTACATCCTGGCCACTCTGAAAACAAGAGAGGCTCTGATATCAACATCAAAAGAGCAAAAGTTTAGCTCCAGCACTGTAACAGGATCCTCACCAAGAAACTCCTGTGCTCAGGTAGTTTCGAAGTGTTGAAGAAATGACTGCACAACCACAACACCTGCTCATGGTGCTTCCCAAGCTTGGGGAAGATGCCTGAGCAACCACCCAGAGCAGCTGCAGAGACGCGATCTTGCCTACTTCACTGAAAGCTTTTCAAGTTTATAAGCACAGACTTCACTGGGAGCTGCCAGGCACAAAATCTTTTTTTTAAATTAAGGAAGGGTTACATTGCATAGCTAAAGGTTTTTTTCAACAGGTACACTTAGGTTTCTTCCTCTCCTCTGGGAATTCTCAATGTAACTAGGTAAGAATCTTAGAGCCTTTAAAAAAAAAAAAAGAAAGAAAAAAAAAGTCCCCCCACAACTTCATTTTTTAAAAATTGCTAACAGAATGAAACTTTAAAATATTAAGTTTCATCCTGAAACCATTATAAGCCCTGAAAATAGGGGTCCTTAGTGGAACTATTGATATCCCCTAACCATAAAAGCAGAAGCTTCTATTATAAAAATTATTTTATATTCTGATCAGTTCCAGTTTAAGATTATTAAACAAAATTTATTCTTGTTTTATCAAGCCTTTTTTTTCTTTTCTTCTTTTTTTTTTTTTCCCCTCCTCCTCTCATTCCTAACATCAGTGCATTAACAACTGCACACAGCTGCCAGAAGACTAAGTTAGTGTTTTTAAACAGTTCTTACCAGCTTTCTTCCAGATCTCCTCTGGCACATATCCAGATGCAGGCCTGTGAAGGAATTCCCGATGCGATTCTGCAGGAGGAGGGGGTGTGGAAGAAAAAGAAAGAGCATCGTAAGCAATGCTTGCTTGTTGAGAACAAGGCTTAGAGAAATACATTTTCCCTTTATTTACGGTTTAGAAAAAAAAAAAAAAAATCACAAATAGGTTTTTTTTTAAATTCAAAATAAAAACAGGTGCCCTGGCCATAGCTCACAGATATCAGATAGACCAGATCAACGTACAGGACTTGAATGTCTTATCCTAAACCAAGCTGGGACTAGTTCACTTTATTTTTATATTACAGTGTCTGAAGTCAACTCTACATGACAGTTTCCACGCTTTTAAGGCTGGCTTTGAGAGACCAGCTGAGGGAGTGACGTGCTTCATCCTTGTCATTATGTTTATGAAAAGGAAAAGAAAGAGGGCAACAGTTCACACTTGGCACTTCTGCTCTGTGAAAACAGAATGGCTACTGACGAGCAGGGATAAAAGCCAAGATGTCATTCCAGTGATCAAATAAGCTGTCCACACAAAATGAAAGGGGTGTTTCTACATGTTCAGAGCTACACTTTCCTATATGTGAGCCCATGATGGCAACTGTAGTTGCACAAGTTTGAAAAACAAAACCTTTAACTTTAGGTTAAGCCTTCAAATACATATGCTGCCAAACTGGCAGCTCACTTCAGCTCACTGGTGCTGAAGCTTGTAATTCACCCATATATTTCAACCACATTTTGACAGCTCTTTCCCCCACTTCCTTTTTTTTTTTTTTTTTTTTTTTTTTTTTTAAAGGGTTTAACCTCTAGGCCTGAGACTAAGAGCTCTGAAATCAGCAAGATCCCTTTCACAAGGACTTCAAAGACGCAGGATCAGACAATGCAGAAAGAAAATTCACTTTGGGCTGAAGTTTAGCATACAGATTCTCAGCAGATGAAAAGCTGCTCTTTTCAAATACATTTTAAAAACTGATTTTCAGAGTAATAGAAGAGAAATAAAACCAAAAAAACCCATAAAGATAAGTTCACTGTCTTGACTACTATTGCCTATGTGATATACCTCAATTGCCAAAATAAAATAACTTGATTTATTAGAGACACAGTTTGCATCTTATTAGACGTGCTACTAGGTATTAAACATCATGTTTGTTGTCCTAAACACCCCAAAAGCTCACGTGCCATACTAGTTTTTACTAAATATTTTTGTATCTCAAAGATATTCTTTGATAACTTGGTCAAGAAGTAGTATTTTTAAGAAAAAGATGTATCAATTGATTTTGCAAATTATTTTTTATACCACCACACATATGCATGCAGTAGTATTTATACACAGTAGGCTACAGAACCTTAAATAAATTCCAAGATGATATTTGCTATTTCAGACAGCTAACACAGGTACACAGAGACTAGGGAATCCCAGTCCCTGTGCACTGCTCCAGAGCTGCAGTTCCTAGCACATGAAACTGCACAGTGTAGGGCGGGGGGGAGGAGGAGGAGTGGAGATGGGTGGACTAAATCTTCCCATCCAACAGGCAGCTGAGTGGATTTCCCCAGCTCTTCTGTTTGTCATTGTAGTATGGGATGAAAATAAACAGGATTTTTGTAGGCAGAACTTCACACCTCTCAAGCATAAACTGATGGGTGTGTGTATGTAAATGTGTGTGCAAGATTCTGCAAAACCGCTTACTATTTATGTGGGTTTAATCAACATGACAGAGGACTTCAGACCTGATGCTGAAAATGGGAAAATCCTCAGTATCATTCTGCTCATATGATTCTGGAGATGACACATATCATTGTGTACACTTCTTTCATCCCTTGAAGGCTTTTAGTCTTACAGGCACAGTGCCAGCTCAGTCAGGGACAGAAGCGGCAGCCGAAAACACTGCTTGAAAGCTCAGTAAAACTCAAGGTGAAAAATCAAAACTCTTATCTACTCTTCTTCAATACTTGCAGGAAAAGATACAACCAGACTCCAAATATGGCAAAACAAGGGATTTGTTGTATTAATTGACTTTGTGTTGAGTTGTCTGGTCTGCTGCTTAAGGTACCATCCACTGCAAGTGAATCATAAAAATTGATTTAAGCCTTTACCATGGTACTTAGCATTAAAAATAAAGAGATGTGGAGATGATTTTTTGGTACACATGACTTTCCAAAAATGGAATTCAATGACATAAATTACCAGATTGCCAGCTAATTGTTAAAATTTCCAAAACATAAACATCAATGAAGCTCTTATTCCAACCACAAATTATTTACATGAGAGAAGAAATCCTCTGCAAAAAGAATTAAATCAAGAGCTTGTGAGAGACTTTCCCATAGTTTGGAATGGCACACAAAAAAAGACAAGAAGCACTTATGAAAATAATAGAAACCATATTTTGCAAGCAAGAAAAGTATTATTAACATGGCTATTGTTTAGTCAGTGGTGATGAGTCCATGAAAACAATCTTCTTTGGGGTCTAAACTACAGGATGTTACCAAAAGATGTAAGTCTTACATTAGTATTATTTTTAAGGGGAAGCATCCTTCAGATTAAAAATCACAAAACTTGCTCACTTAAACAAAAACACAAAAAGACCTTCACTTTGGATGTCTAGCAAATTTAAACCAAGAGGAACATGATCAAGTGAAGTACCTAAAACACTAAATGTAAAACAAACAAAAAAAAGCCATAATGAGGAAGAATGCACTATATTAAAGGACTGACAGCAGTTCCTAGAAGTCAAAATAAATTCTGCCTGGAAGGAAATGGAATTAAATCAGACAACATTAGGAATAACCTGAAGTGACAAGGCAGCTCTTTCAGAAAAGGATATCAGAAAAATCTTTACATGTCAGACATAACACAGATTTGTTAATGGTAAAAACGTAACAGTGTTATCATGCAGAAGAAAAGGATGCACACTACTGAATTTAACGGAAATTCATGGAAAGGCATGGTTTGAAAGAACTTATTGATAACCAGTCTGGTTCCTACTAAACTATATGGAAAAGCCCAAAAAGGAATATAAAAAGCACATAAATATGAGAGTAATTAATGGTTTGGCTTAGAAGAGACCATATAAAGATCATTCAGTTCCAACCTCTCTGCCTGTAGGAAGTAAAATAAAATGGATTTTGAAATTGAAGATTCTTTTTAAATTTTGGGGTTTTTTTTTAATCTGAAATCCACTTTTCAGCAATAAGGCTGCTGGCATGTAAGAATACACATGAGGAAAAAAACAATTAGTCTCAGTTTCAAACCTCATATTCTGCTGAATACCACTGAACAAGGTAATACATTTTTGCCAAAATATATAGGAAAAGCATTTTTTACATTATTCTGGATATGTTTATTAATAAGAAAGAAAGCATTGACACACACACAAAAAAATCCTATAGTCACAATATCATGCCATGTTCCATATGGGCCCTGATTATTTAGTTCAAGAACACATTCAACCATAAGAATCAAGAGTTAATTGATCAAACAGGTTTCTGGTGTCCAGCAAATATCCTGTAGACTGCTTATTTTTCATGGTTTAAAGATAAAGAAAATAGGTTCTTAAAGTACTGAGAGGGAGAGATATGAAGTTATGAGAGCAGTAGTAAACATGGGCCTGGGAAGTGAAACTGACATAAAAAGTTAGGATCAAATAAAGGAGGTTAATTCTTATACAATAATACAGACCAAACCCAAGAGAACAGAATACAAAAACTTAAAAGGAAAAGATGTGTTCAGAACTGTCAAAAAGTCTGATTCATGTTTGGAAATAAGGAACAAAGATGGGTTGAAAATATAAGAGAATGGAAGTGTTTACCCCTGGACAATGACACCAAAGCCTATAATAACAAAATAATAAGAAACAGAGATGAACAACTGATCTTTTAGGGACCTTTTAGAATGAATTTTGATCTTTCGAGGTCCCTTCCAACCCCTAGGATTCTATGATTCTATGAATTTATGAAAATACTGGCAGCTGACAAATGCCCTATATGCCACAGTGAACACTAGGGCTCAAGCATAAGAAAAGCTGCATGTAACATGCCATGCACTACATGCAATACCTACACTTTTATATGTATATATATGCTTTTCATATGGATGTATTCTTCATTCTGCCCTATAATAAAATCTAACACAATTGGTGGGATGCAGGGAATAAATTTCCCAGAGGAATAAATAACCACTGCCTTCTTTGTAAGAGTCAAGCTTAAAAGTGGGCCTTTCCAATGAATAGAATATATAGATATAAATCTGGAGAAGTTTAATACTGAATGAGACTACCTTGCAAATCTTGTTGAGGGGTTTCAAGTATTCTTATGTATGTCTTTGCCCCCTAATACATTTTTGTTGCTATTATAACACTCCTTGAACACATATGAAATTGCATTTAAAATATAATTGTATTCTCATTTTAAAAGAATAAGAAAAGGAAAACCACACAGGTAGTGTATTACTGAATAATAATCCTCAACAAACATCAAACTCCCAATAACTCACCATGTCAG
Organism: Chaetura pelagica; assembly: GCF_000747805.2. Taxonomy (NCBI): domain Eukaryota; kingdom Metazoa; phylum Chordata; class Aves; order Apodiformes; family Apodidae; genus Chaetura; species Chaetura pelagica. The sequence goes on from NW_009970723.1 coordinate 6,412,768, forward strand.
ATTTCTCTTTTATGCCACTTATGAGTTATTTTGAAAAGCACAAGAGTAACAAGGGTGGTATAAAAGTGATCCTAGTCCCAAGGAACAATTAATTAGAAATAAATACTGAGAATACAAACCTACTGCAGCCCTATCTAACAGCATGCAATTGAGTACACCACAATCTAGCCCAAACCTCCTGTGCAGCAAGTGGATAAAGAGCAATACTTAATATCACCAGTGACCAGTATTACAGAGGCTTTACATACTAGAGTTACAAGTTTTAAATGTTACTGTGATATTCACAGCATTCCCATTAGCTCACATTGAGAATATCATGCATATCACAGCAATGCTGATTATCTGCAAATGGCAAAGATTTTATAACCGCAGCATGAACAGACATATATCAGGAGGAACACTCTGGCTAACTGTGAAAGCATGAAGGTGAACAACCTTTGATAAAACCTAAACTAGCTCTGAAAGGGTTAACATTTTAAAATGTATTAAGAAATGGCTAACCTATGTGTTTTTCACAAATTCAGATCCTTCTGAGAATCCTGGCTTCCTCGGGCAAATCCTGCAGGTATTGGCATTCTTCAGTTGGAGATTTCAAACTCTGTTTTGCAAGATTTCCATTCCGATAAATTCAACAGACACAAAATACCAACATCACTGCAGACTTTCTGATGTGTGTACCTACACTACTTATCTAGAGCCACAGCTGCACTCAGTAAGGTTATAGATCTTGTTTATAACCCACGATGTTGAAGAACCCTCATCTTTAATTTATCCGACTGTGTGTATTTCAGTATACATCGTCTGATATGTGTAATTATTCACTATTAGGATGAAAGTTGCAGGCCTGCTGCAGTATGTAGTACTGAAATTCTTCAGCAGAAATGGAGGAGTCAGATGATGTATTATTCACTTCATAGACCATCACAATTTATCAAATGAATATATATAAAGTCTGAGTCATTTTTAGACTTTCATAAACATGTATTATTCAGACTGAAAAGAATGGACCTGTCTTACTTTCAACACTCTCTCAGAGAATAATAAGAGCTTGTAACCTGTTGTAGCTGGCTAATGTGTGTATTGGATTACACTGCATTAAAAGAAATGATCAAATATTTAATTTGATTTCTTAATTTAAAGTATCAACAGAAAAATATCGATCAGAGATTGTGAACTTGTCCAGCTCAACATGATTTGCAGGGATGCAAAAAAAAAAAAAAAGGTCTGCTGGTTCAAAATGATGACCAGAATTTTCATAAATTTCTTTTGGACTCCAACCATGCTAAATTTCAGCTCAGTTTTTCAGCAAGCACAAGACTGTGGAATAATGTTTATAGTGAGAACTTACCAATTCAGTGATGACATTTTAATTGTAAAGAAACAAAGATAAGGTAGCCATATGGTCCCTTTTTACCCTCTTGCTAGTGGAGATGACAAGATGGATTTAAAGGGTGAATTACCTTGTTTTAAAAAGAAAAAAAAAAAGTAGAAAGGAAAAACACTGACATTTAGAAACCCTGCAGCAAAACCCAATATTTACATGTTGTAGCACTTTAATTAAAAAAGTGGAGGAACTTTTCAAAACTAAAATAAAAAGCCCTAAGCACAACAGTGTCTCAAGACTCAAAGACACTGCTTCAGTTTTATTATACCTCTGAGTTTTCGTTTTCTTAACTAGATAGTACCAGATTTGACATAATATAAGGATTATCTTTCCATAAACTCTGAAGTAAAATATTTCTTCCTTACCTGTCGAGTCATAAAAGCATTTCTTATCAAGTTCAATAAGGGCAAGTGTAGAGTTTTGCATTTGGGGAAGAGAAACATCATGTACCAGTACAGGTTGGGGGCTGACCTGCTGGACAGCATTGTAGGTGAAAGGCACCTGGGGGTCCTGATAGACAGGAGGATGACCATGAGCCAGCAATGTGCCCTTGTGGCCAAGATGAGGTCACCCCTCAGTCTCCTCCAAGCTAAAGAGGCCCAGCTCCCTCAGCCTTTCCTCATAAGGGAGATGTTTCACTCCTTTAATCATCTTTATGGCTCTGAGCTGGACTCTTTCAAGCAGTTCCCTGTCCTCCCTCAACTGAGGGACCCAGAACTGGACACAATATTCCAGATGCAGCATCCCCAAGGCAGAATAGAGGCGGAGGAGAACCTCCCTTGACCGACTAACCACACCCTTTCTAATACACCCCAGGATGCCATTGGCCTTCTTGGGCACAAGGGCACAGTGCTGGCTCATGGTCATCCTCCTGTCTACCAGGACCCCCAGGTCCCTATCTCATACACTGCTCTCCAACAGGTCAGCCCCCAACCTGTACTGGTACATGGGGCTGTTCTTCCCCAGATGCAAGACTCTACACTTGCCCTTGTTGAATTTCATCAAGTTTCTCCCTGCCCAACTCTCCAGCCTGTCCAGGTCTCACTGAATGGCAGCACAGCCTTCTGGTGTGTCAGTCACTCCTCCCAGTTTAGTGTCATCAGCAAACTTGCTGAGGGCACACTCTATTCCCTCGTCCAGGTCGTTGATGAAAATACTGAACAGCACTGGTCCCAGTACCGACCCATGAGGGACTCCACTAGTCACAGACCTCCATCTAGATTCTGTCCCATTGACCATAATTCTCTGACTTCTTCCTTTCAACCAGTTCACGATCCATCTCACTACCTGATCATCAAGACCACGCTTCCTCAGTATATCTATGAGGATGTTGTGGGAGACAGTGTCAAATGCTTTACTGAAATCAAGATAAACCACGTCTACTGCTCTACCATCATCTATCCAACTAGTCACTTCCTCATAGAAGGCTATAAAGCTGGTCAAACACGACTTACCCTTGGTAAAACCATGTTGACTGCTCTTAATGACCCACTTATCCTTGATATGCCTAGAGATAGTGCCAAGAATAAGTTGTTCCATCACCTTTCCAGGGATGGAGGTAAGGCTGACTGATCTATAGTTACCTGGGTCCTCCTTCTTGCTCTTCTTGTAGACTGGAGTGACATTTGCTATCCTCCAGTCCTCAGGCACCTCTCCTGTTGCCCATGACTTACCAAAGATGATGGAGAGCAGCCCTAGCAATGACTTCCACGAGCTCCCTCAGCACCCACGGGTGCATTCCATCTGGACCCATTGATTTATGGATGTCCAGATTGCTTAATTGATCCCTAACCCAATCCTCATCTACCAAAGCAAACTCCTCCTTTGTCCTGACTCCTTCTGGGGCCTTAGGGATCCGGGGCTCCTGGGGAGAGTCTGCAGCAGTAAAGACAGAGGCAAAGAAGGCATTCAGCACCGCTGCCTTCTTTATATCCTCTGTCACCAGGGCACCCACCTATGAAGTTTTCACTGATGTCTTGAAGTCCAATTTCTTTGGGGAAATTATAAAAACTCAGTTTCCTTTCATTTTTTTATGTACCAACTCTACTTACAAGCACTATGGCCTGGTTCTTTTTGCATCGTAGCTGTACTAGAGATGGGTGCCACTGCTTTTGATCTAGGGATTTCCTCACAATTGTTCTTCCCGAAGCTGCAGATGTGATTGACATTTCAGATGTATTTGCGAGTCTTTCTTTACATTACATTTAACACTATTCATATAAGCCATTACCTGAATGCTTCTTTCTGAGAAGGGCTCCTCTAGGGACTAGACTTATTAGTGAAGTTGGGAACAGCATTTTCATAACTCTTCCTTTCACTAACTGCATTTAATTTATAGAGCTATTGACTCAGATCATTTGACACACACAAAAATGTTGGTATGTTATCAAGAGGCACTGAATATTACAGTCAGAACTCCAGAGATTTACCAAGAGGAAGAGGGGAAGGGCGTTATATTTATTTTTCTGCTTTTCTATTTGCAATTAAATAAGTTTTGCCTTTAACAAGTTATTCTTAAGGGCAAAAGGAAAACACAACTGTAAATAAAATATAGTTGAAAAGTAACATACACATTCAGTTCTACTAATGACCAGTCTGTGATGATTTTAGGTAGAGGGAATTCAATATGTACAATCTTTTGTTTAAGATAAATATTAAGACAATAAATCATAGTTTGTTTTCTATTCAAAAGAGCAGGCAAAAATAAAAAGACATTACTAAGACGTGTTTCTTTACCACACCTTCCATAAAAGCAGGGATGGCATAGAAGCAAGTCAACATATTAATAAACTACAGAAAATCCACAAAGTAAAATATTTTCTTTTAATACAGCAGAGTTATCTTGAAGTCACTGTACGAGGTACCATGTGACTGACTGTGAAGGTCTGCAGGTCTGAAAGACCAACTACTCCTTGTAAGTGGGCTTTGAAGCTTGAGCTCAGCTCCAAGTGTGTCTGTGTAAAGTACACAGCAAGCAGTACCCAAACTAGATCAGACAAACCTGTGTGAGCTGCAGTGGTGCACACAGACTTAGAAAGATCTTACGTGCATGGCTATTGGGTGTCCCCAGTGTTGTTTCTTTCTTAAATGGAAAGACAGCTAAGAAGTGCCCACATCTTTGTATCTCCCTTAATTTCCTCAGAAAAGACTAAGTCCAAGTTAAGTAATTTGATTTCAGAAGGTGAAATCCTTTGATTTCACAGTACTAACAGTCCAGAAATGCCAACAGATTTCCTTAATCAAGCAGGCAAGAGAGGGAGTTGGAGGAGATGGAGTCGGTAACCATCTCACTGCTCTGCCATCCCTCCATGACAGTCTGTCCTCCTGCCCCACCACTCTCCAGCATTGCTGGATGGAAAGCAAGTTACCCAGTAACATCAAAACCTCCAAACCATTTCACATGTAAACATGACTATTAGGGTACAGGGCTTATAGTTAATTCAACAGCCAGCAAGGAGGTGAATTTCATCACTGTCACCAAATACGAATCAGAAAAACAAACACGAACTTCACTCTGCACATAGCTGAGCTGGAACAGGATCGACAAGACAATTTTTAATGAGGATACTGTACCTAATGTAACTGGATCCGGATTCACTGGACTCTGCTGTCGGGAATGACTACTGCTGCTGTTACCGCCTTTTTTTAAATCTTCCGCATCGCTGTACCGCCGTATCCAGTAATTGAGCTCCTCCCGGTCTGCTTCTTGACATCGCCGTAGCACGGTGAGAGATCGCCTAGTTTTTTCCACCATGTCCATTATACAATTTAACAGCTATTCACGGTGGTGAATAGAGTAATGAAAGAAAAAAAAAAAAAAAAAAATCATTAAAGGGACAAAAAAAGGCAGTAAAAGATGAATGTGGTGAGTGCCTGGGTTTTAAGAATTAATAAGTCTCTTATCCCTATTATTTCAAATACAGCTGGAAAATCCTTGTTTTGCTTTTAAGAATGACAATACCTTCTACCTGGTGATCCTGAACTGTACATATATTCATTTCTGGTGGAAAGGGAGAAGACAAGGAGGAAAAGACGTAACAGACTGTAGCTCTACCACTAATACCACATGGCACCAAAGAGGCCAGGAGGTCTGGTCCAGAACTGATGCCTACAAATGTTAGAAGAGCCAAGAAACTAAGTGCAAATTCAATTAACCTGTGACAGTCACGTGTCCCAGATCCAGGATTTATGGAGCAGTTTCCACCACCATTTTGGCAGTCTGTAATCCTTAGGATAATGCCATATGCATTTGAACAGCAAGGCCTAATAAGATCTACCTGATGAGGAACATCATGCCCCTAGATTTAATCACCAATGTTTTCAAAACTTGTCCAGGGATTCAGATTAGTTTTAAAAGAAAAAGTTTAGATTTCTACCTTAGAAGGGCTCCTTTCAGATAATTATACGTAAGAGTATATTTAGTCCTTACATGGTCAAGGTGTTTCCACTCTTCTGCCCATTCTCTGTCTGTTAGCCTGTGATCAATCATTTCTTCTTGACGTGTGCCATGCAACCCTGCCAAAAAGGAGCAAATCATGTTTACAATGTTGGGAGTCCTCTAGGGGAAAAAAAAAAAAAAAGAAAGAAAAAAAAAACAAAAACGCCTATCAGACAAGTATATGATATATTAC